>NW_020799122.1:12153408-12216713 GCF_003259725.1 Athene cunicularia
GGGGCCGGGGCCGGGCGGGTCTGTGGGCACCCGGCCGACCCCGCACCGGGGCTGGGGCACAGCCCTACGCCCTGGGCTGCAGCCTGTCCCCCTGCCTGTCCCTCTCCAGGTCTGACCCTGCAGCGCCCCCCCCTCCAGACCTGCCCTTGCAGCCTGTCCCCGAGCCCCCACACCCAGGAGCACAAACTGGGCGCTGCCCACAGAGATGCCTCCTGAGGCAGGGGCAGGGGCTGAAGCCTCTCTGGGGACCCCTGTCATGGCTGGCGGCCGTGCCCGCGGCTCTGGCAGCCATCTCCATCCTCAGCCCCGGGGCTGGTGCAGCCCTTCTCAGGCTGGGGCTTGGCACTTGCCTCCCCCCACTGCGCTGGGCACTGGCCTCCAGCCAGGGCTTGGTTGAGCTCGGGGCTCCGCGGGGCTGCGAGCTGGGGCTGCAGGGGATGCCATGGGAGTAGAGTGCTTCCCGTCACACACCCTGGGCTGCACTGGGGTGCTCGCAGCCTCCCTGGCACTGTGAGGCATGGGGGGATGCCTTGGAGACCCCTCTGCGCAGCCCCTCTGCTCCAGCCTGTCCCCATGCCAGGCTCCTGTCTGTCCTGCTCAGTCCCAGCTGCCAGCCCCCACACAAGGGCAGTCCTGCTCTGTGGGCACGCTAAGGGGCCAGGCTGTGGGCAGAGATGCCAAGCAAGTGGAGACAGCACCGCAGTGCTTGGGGCAGAGGGGTGGTGGGAGCCGAGGTGGTGACCTTGCAGACAGTGCCACTCCCGTGCCATGCAGCTCGCAGGGAAGTGGTTCCTGATCGGCATGGCCTCCCGCTGCAGCTACCTGGCAGAGCACAGCCACCAGCTAGAGGCTACGACAGTGACGGTGACTGTCCTGGATGGGCAGAGCCTGGCCATCAGCACCTTCAGGAAGCTGTGAGTGATACTGGCCACTGAGGCTGCAGGCACGGACAGGGATGCTGTGAGCAGGTTGAAGCAGGGCCGGTGCCCTGGAATGGGTGGCGCTGGATGGGATGGGGACGCTGCAGGCAGGTCAGAGCAGGACCAGTGCCCCAGCCACAAGCTCCAAGGAGGAGAGAGCTACCCCAAAGCAAAGTGTGGGTGGGATCTCCTCTGGGATGTTTTGTGGTAGAAGCCCTGACCGTGCAGCGCTGGCACCCTGTCATCCACACAGCCACCAGCCCAGGGTGGGCTTGGGCTGCCTAGGCTGGGCAGGTTGGGAGGCAGCCAGGCTAGGGAAACCAAGGTACTAAGTAGGCATATGGTCCCTCCATGGCTGCCCAGCCAGGAACTGGCTCTCGGGGCCACCCCATCTGAGGAGGGGGATTTTCAGTGCATCTGTGGGCATTTCCCCCTGGCCTGAGGGGGTCTGAGGGACTGAACCAGGCTCAGAGCTGTAGGGAGGGGGCAAGGACCCCTCGGGCTCAGCAGGTTTTCAGGCTCTGCACCGCGCTCTGTGTCTCCATGGGGCTCTGGGACATCACTTATTGGAGAAGACAAAGTCCCAAGAAAACTGGTCCCATGTGTGCTTTGGCAAGTGGGGTGAGCAGGGACTTGGACTGGATCCTCCCCACCATGTGCCAACAACCTCCTCCTCTCCCCATACAGGGATGGGATATGCTGGGAAATCAGGCAGCGCTACCTCCCTGCCCAGGCCCATGGACGCTTCTTCCTGAAGGGTGAGGAAGGCCAGGCTGAGGTGGCATGGGGTCTGCAGGGACCACGGAGCTGGAGCCCCCCTCTCCTGCTCTCAGCAGGGCTTTGGTACCAATATCCTCCTTCCCATTGCCCTCCCGTATCTCACATCTGGGGTCTCAAGTGCCCTAGAGGTGCCATCACAGACAGCGATGCAGGCTGGTTCCAGCTGAGCTGCACCCACTCTGGCCCTGGCAAAATGAGATCCAGGGGCTAATCAGGCTTAACCAGAACTAACTGGGGCTGCCCTCTGCCACCACTATCTTTCCCAGGCCGTGGCTATGGCAGAAAGGTGGACGTGGTGGTGGGTGAGACGGACCACAGCAGCTACGCCATCCTCTATTACCAGAAGGGACGCAGCATCTCTGTCAAGCTCTATGGTGGGTTGGCACCCAGGGGCTTGTGGCAGATGAAGGATGGGGGCAGTAGAGGGGCGGGAAACCTGTGTTGGGCTCTGGGGATGCCTTCGAGAGCCCCAGGGGACCCAGACAGGCATGGGGTTTCCCCATGGGGCCCAGTCCCAAAGCGGAGAGTTTGTCCCCAGATGCCACAGGGGGGGAACGGGGAATTGGCTTCTGTGAGCTGAAAGACCCCTTGACACTGAGCCTGGATGTGGGGGTATGGGGAGTTTTGGGGCAAGGACAGGCAGGGCTCAAGGTTGCTAATGGCACCTCGTTCCCTGCACAGGACGGACCAGCCGGGTCAGCGACGCCATCGCAGACAAGTTTGAGCAGTGCATCAGGGCTGTGGGGCTGAGTGAAGACATGACCTACTACTTCCCCACATATGGTGGGTGGCACACTGTCCCCTGGGAGCGGGGAGCACCCATGGCAAGGGCTGCACCTGGGAGGGGCCCGGCAGCGGGGACTGAGGCCCTCCAGCATGGGGAGAGGGAGGCACATCCACATGGGTTTGAGCAATTTGTGGCCCCGTGTCACCCACAGTAGGGCAATGCCTGGGGTCTGTCCCATGCTGCGCCCACACCAGAGACAAAGATGCAAGGACAGGGCTGTGCCCCTGTTCCTGCGGTGCATGGCTGGGGGGTCCTGAGTGCCCAGGCTCTCTCTTTTTCAGGGTTTTGTGACTCCGCAGACGAGTTTCACATCCTCGACGGTGAGTTGTGGATCCTGGGTGATGTGCTGGGTCCCCGCCATGTGCTGGGCACCACAGCACCTCTTCTCTCCCTGGCTGCGGGCTTGGCACAGCAGGCTGGACCCACACCACACCATGGCCGTGTGGTCCGGCCCCAGGAGTACCAGGGGGCTGGTCTAGCATGGGGGGTCCATTCCCCAGGGCAGGGTCCCTCTGTGCCCTTGTGTGGGGTGAGGAGGTGGCAGACCATTACCCAGGATGGGCATCAGATGCACCCTGGCAAAGCAAAGCCCTGTTCACCCCCCACATGGGTTAGGCAGGGCTTAGTGGGGTCTATGTTGTGTTTTCTGGGTGTGAGGGCTGGTCTGAGATGGTGTGTCCTGGAACAGGGACACCCTGGGGGGAGGACTGGGGTCCCAGGGGCAGCTCCATCACTTGGTGGTGGTGACTGGGGAGGCAGAGGTGGGTCTCCAGCCCTGGCGCTGGGCTCGGACACCTCCCCAGCCCTTCAGCACTTCCCTTTTCCTTCCAGAAACAAAGCTGTAGGTGCAGACAGTGTTGCCAAGAGCCCAGCCCTTGCCTTATCCAGCCACTCATGGCCACACAGGGCTGAGCCAGGGTTTGGCCAGACCCCACTGCTGCTCCACAGCCCTGGGCTCCCCGGCTCCTCCAGCTGCACCAGCAAGTTGTGCCTGTCCTTGTCCTGTTCCCCCCCCCCCAGCTTTGTGCCACCTCTCTGCTTGCAGTAGCCAGCAACACCCCAATAAATGCCTTGGAGAAGGGTCTGTGTCCAGGCAAGTCACCCCTTGATCTGCAAGGCCAGCGCTGTCTCCACCTCTGGACTGCTGGTGCCCCGGCACTGCGCTCCTGTCCTGGGGGTGCAGGGGGACCACACAGCCCCCTCCACACGGCTCCATCATCCTCTCCCCCAGCCATGAGGTTGTGGCAGTTTCCGGTTTACTCCCGGGTGCTGTAGTTCGTGTGAGTCTGCCCAGTGAGTGACAGAAAGCCCCAGGTGCCCACCACAGTTTGGGGAAAAGCACTGTGCCTGGTGCTGTGGGGCCGCATGGGCTTGGGGGGCACTGGGGACCCGCTTAGGATGAGCCCTTCAGCCTAAACAAGCCAGGACATCCCTCGGGGACCCCAGAGGAAGAAACTTTGGTCCTGCAGTAGTCCTGCTGGTCCCCAGGGCCTCTGAGGCAGTGAAACACCCCACTCCCCTGTCCTGGCCCTGCAGACCACATTCCCCAAGGGGCTGCTGCCTGGGCCAGGGCCCTGCCTGCACAGCCAGCACCCCACTGCAGGCCCAGGCAGGTGACACCCCTCACATGCTCTGAGCACACTGCAGGGGCTGTAGGGGCTTGGACCAGGGTTGCAACCAGGGTAGAGTAACTGCAGCCTTAACCCTGGGCCTGCAGCCCCTTGCAGGACCCCTATCGCCTGCACGTCCAGCCTGGCTGAGTCTGTCCTGCCACGCACTTGGGCCAGGACTGGGCTGTTTTGGGCAAGTGGTGCCAATTCCCCGGTGCAGGCTGGGTGGTGGGAGGGGATGGAGGGCAGCCCCCAGCAGCAGGCTGGTACAGTGCCCTGGCCACCCTACAGCTCCTGGGGCGGGGAACAGCCCTCTGCCCCCAGCGCCGGCGTTTTGCAATCTTAGCGGAAACTGGTAACACATGTTGTTTATCAGGGACTTATGTAAGGGACCGCCACGTGACTCGCCTGAAGCCTGCCCCCATCTCCGCTGCCCATGTGCGGGGCAGTCGTGTCCGGCTGCACTCACAGAACCCCTGGGCCACCCAGTTGAACCTGGCAGAGTCAGGGTGTTATGGATCCAGCTGACTTTCTGCCCTGCACCCACCCGTACCCCAGAGGTGGCTGAGCAGTGGTGGAGCCATGGCAAGATGATGGGAGGCGAAGGGAGAGCCCTGCCCTCCCGCCTTGGGGAGCTGGGCTGGTGCCAAGGACCCCCCTGAGCCCTGCACCCCATCTCAGCCCTGCCCATGTTTATCTGGCATGAACCCATTTCTGGGGTGCAAATGCCTGGGTTGTGCCTAAGAGTCTGTGTCAAGGCACCCAGGTAGCTCCATCCTGCCCATGCCCCCATCCCCAGCAGTGGGCTCAGCCTGCCCCCCACGCTGCTGCCAGTACCTCCGTGTGCCCCTGCGTGCCCCCATGCTCCTGAGCTTGCCACCCAACTCCTTGGGCTGGCCCCCTGCTTTGCCACCCCCAGCAGAGCTGAGAGAGCGGGCACCTCCTGGGCACCCCCTCCTGCTGCTGGGCTGGGCAGGGAGACAGAGACACCCGGGGAACAGGGTGGCTTTGTGTTCCTGCCCCAGCACAGAACCACAGAGACACCCACGGGTGCCCCGATGCCTGATGGAGCGAGCTCCTCCTGGCACCCTGCACCCCAAGGGTGGGCTTAGACAGAGGTGAAGCCCCTAGCCCAGCATGCAGGGGGGCCCCAGCCAGGCTCTCATGATGCTCAGTCCTGCCCAGCTCAGCTTTTGTTTTGTTTTAATAAATCTGCAGAGCTGGGGCCGGCCCGGCCCCTGGCGCGTGGTGTGCAGGGCCAGGCCGGGCTCGCAGCTGGGCGCGGGGAAGGGAATGTGCTGGGCTGGGCGGCAGGGTGGGCTGCCAGAGGGAAAAACCAGCTGTTGTGAAAACACGCTCCTTATGTAAAGCAGAGCTGCTGGGCTGCCCTGCTCAAAGCGTGCCACACCCATGGGTGCTGCTGTGTTGATCCCCAGCCCTCACCCTGTGGGTGCTCAGGGTGTCCCCACATTAAGGAGGGCAGCTCAGCACTCACTGCTGACCCTAGACCAAGGGGGAAGATGTTTTCCAGCTCCTCTTGGCCAAGGGTGCCGGGTGACACGTGGGGGATGAGGCACTGGGGGTCTGTCTGGCTCCGTGCTGGTCCCCAGGGGCTGGGCATTGGGGCTGCCTGAGGCTGGAGCCTGGCTCCCCCCCAACACCCCCAGCCCCCCCCCCAGCTCACCATCGAGGTGCACCAGAGCTGTGCCTGGGTGGGCACACCCGGGGCCAGTCGAGATGCTTCCTTGGGTGATGCAGGGACTCAGGTCAGGGCAAGGCGGGGGGTCCTGCAGGAGCACCCAAAGGTGCCCACAAGTCCCATGGGTTGGATCAGGACCTGGCAGGCACTTGTCATTTCCTCCACATCACTCGAGCCCCTCTCTGTGTCTGAGTGAGGCCATCCTGCAAGGATGGGGCAGTCAGCAAGCCCTGGCCCCCAGTCCCGGCCCCCTGCCCGTGCCTGTGGGCAGCCCCAGCTGCCCGCACTGGCCCCCTGCTCTGCGGCGCTGGGGGCAGGGACAGCCGTTGTGCTGGCTGCAAGCCGTATTTTTGCTGCTGAGCAGTTAGTTTGGCACCCCAAAGCAAACATGTCATATCAACAGGAGGGAAACATTTGCAGGTTCCCCTGCCTGCCCTTTGGCTTCGGCACTCGCCCCTGCTCTTGCTTGCATAACGGCACGGGGAGGGGGGGGAGGCAGGGCTGGCCCCCCGGGGCCATTGCACAGCCTGCCCATAAATAGGGGCTTGCCTGACTTTCCGTCACTGCAGCACTCTGCCTGCTGCTCTCGCTCGGCTCGGCTCGGCTCGGCTCGGCTCGGCTCGGCTCGGGTGGCAGACATGCACGCCACGCTCTTCAGCATCCTGGGGCTGGCCCTGCTCGGGGCACTGCACGCACAGGACAGCTTTCCTGTGCAGACTGACTTCCAGCAGGACAAGGTGACCCAGCCTGGCCGGTATCCCCTGCATGGGGATTTGGGGTGTTTTGGGGGATCCTCACCCTGAAAATATGAGCAGAGGTTGTTGCAGGAGGAACTGGGGCCAGGCTGGCTCCAGCGCTGGGAGGGGCAGGGTGGCCAGAGCACCCATCCCTGGGGAGCCCCTGGGGCCTGGGTTTGGTGGCTCTGAGGGGGGATGCAGGATCCAGGCTCTAGCCTGTGGGGCAGGACTGAGTAGGTGTGGGGCCAGACCACCTCCTGTGCTGTGCTGTGGGTGTAGATGCACAGGGGTTTTATTTTGAGAACTGAGAAAAAGCAATCTAAGTTTGACAGGCAGCATGGAGATGGGCTGTAGACCCGCCTCCCCAACACGGACCCCATCCCCTCCAGCCCAAGGTTCTAAAAAACTAAGGGCTGCTGTGCTAGGGTGTCCCACACACTCCTCTGCCCTCCCACCCCGGGATGCTGGCATGCTCAGGGTGCTGGCACTCCCCTTCCTCCCCCATGATGGGAAGGATGCAGAGCAGGACAGCCCCAGCCCAGCTGCACGCTGGGAGGCCTGGCCCCACAACCCTGGGCTCCCACGGATCTGAGGCAGGGGCCACTCTGCCTGCTCCTCCGGGAGCCCTCAGAGGGGTCCTGGGGGGCACAGGCACCCCAGGAAGGTGATGGGTATGGAGGCATGTCCTGCAACGGTGGGGGTCTGGCGTGTCCTGCAAAGGGTTGTCCCAGAACAGCCCATCTCCAAGGCCAACAGCTTCCCCCTGGGTACACCAAGCTGGTAGCCCCAGGGACCAGGCTGGGATGACCCATACTGGCCCCGGAGTCCTGACCCCTCCTTGTGCTGCCAGACGGATGGAAATGGCATCTCAGAGCCAGGCAGTCCTGTCACCCACTCCCCAGACTTGGTGTGAAGAGGAAAGAAACACCTAAGTGCCAGGCAGTGAAGGGCACATCGTAAACCATGTCTTGGTGGGTTTTGTGTACATTGAGAGCTGTAGCAGCTCCCTGGGCAACAAGGACCCCAGGGCACCACCCTGCTGTGGGACGCAGGCTGGCAGGGGAGGGGGACGTGGCCTGGACCGGGGCTGGTGGGTGGCCAAGGGGTGAGACAGGGTCTGTGCCTGGCTGGCAGCTGAGAGAAGTTTGCATGCAGCTCACGGGAAGATGGTACAGCATCGGCCTGGCCTCCAACTCCAACTGGTTCAAGGAGAAGAAACACCTGATGAAGATGTGCACCACAGTCATCTCCGTCACTGCAGATGGGAACCTGGAAGTCACCTCCACCTACCCCAAGTACGGGCATGGGGAGGGGGGTCGGTGAGCAGGGGGTGCTCCCCCATGGTGCCCTGCCTGGAGTTATGTGTGGGCTGGAGCGTCCCCCACAGCCCCTCTGATGTCCTCACACTCTGCTCCCCAGGGGTGACCAGTGCGAGAAGAGGAACAGCCTTTACACTAAGACGGAGCAGCCAGGGCGGTTCAGCTACACCAGCCCACGTGAGTCCCCAGCTCTCACCCCATCCTCCTGTGGGGCAGCCCCTGATGTGTCCTCAGCTCCCAGTCCAGCCCTGTTGTCACCTGCTCCTGCCCTCGCTGGAGCACCTCGGGGCTGAGCTGTGCCCTCCCCGTCCCCCGCAGGCTGGGGCAGCAAGCACGACATCCGCGTGGTGGAGACCAACTACGATGAGTATGCCTTGGTGGCCACCCAGATCTCCAAGAGCACTGGCTCCTCCACCATGGTGCTGCTCTACAGTAAGTCTGCCCTGAGACCCCCGTGCTGCCCACTCCACTGTCACCCTGGGGTCCCCCAGGATGTCCTTGGTGGGGGATCTCTCCCATGGGAGCAGCACAGCGTCATCTCCCAAGCTGGGGTGAGCCATGGGATGGCTGGGTCAGGACCCCTTTGCTGGGCTGCCTGCACCCTGGGGCAGTATGACCCCTCGCTGAGGGGTGGGGGGGGCTGCCTCTCACTCTGCTCTCTCTGCAGGCCGGACAAAGGAGCTCAGTCCTGAGCGCCTGGAGAGGTTCACCCAGTTCTCCAGGGAGCAGGGCCTGATGGATGAAGAGATCCTCATCCTGCCCCAGACAGGTGAGAAGCTGGAAGGGCAGGGGAGTGGCAGGGAGAGGGGCTGAGGTACCCTGTGGGGCTGAGTTAGGAGGGAGACCCTCCTGCCTTCTCCCTGCCTTCCTGCAGGGCTGGCATTGGGGCCAGCTGCAGGGTGCTGATGGGCAGAGCCCCATGCAGAGCCCCTCGGGGGGGGGGGGGCAGTCATCCCTCAGCCCCTGGAAGAGCTGATCTCTGCTTTTCTTCCTCCTGCAGACAAATGCATGGCAGATGCTGCCTAGGTGAGTCCTGCTTTTGCTGATGCTCAGACCAGCCCTTCAGGGGTGGGGTACGGGAGTTGCTCAGAGCCATTCCAGCCCACAAAGCCCCCATCCCTTCCCAGCCTCCCCAGGCTGCTCCTCTTCCTGGGGTCCCCCTTATCCCTGGCGAGGATCCCCTACCCCATCCCCATGGGGTGGCTTTTCTGTTGCCCCAGGCCCTGGGAGGTGGGTGCCCACCCACTCAGCGCAGGGCTGGCAGGGCTAATGTCCCCCCCTGTGCCCCCCCCATCTCCCTCACCTCATCCCCACACTCACTCCTCCATCTCTTCCAGATAGACCCACCAGCTGCTGCCGGCCAGAGCCCTGAGAGCGCCACAAGCCGGTGGCGGCCCCATCCCATCCTGTCCCCAGCAACCCCCAGCACCACAGCAGCCTTTTTTCCCTGGCTTTGCCCCTCACACCTGTACCCCTCTGCCCATTAAAGCCCGTATAAACCCAGTCCCCTGACCTTGTCTGCTGGATCATTGTGGGGGAGCCCCAGTGGGGCGATGGGGGGGTGAAAGCACGGCTGATGGTGGTGGGTAGGGCTGGGGCTGGTGTTGGGGGTCAGGGCTGATCCCAGCTCCTGGCTGTGGGGCTGCCACGGTGGGACCCCATGTACACTTGCAATCCCATTCCACAGTGCTGCTGGGCCATCAAACCTGCCCAGTCCAGGGAGAAGAGGTCCCCAGGGCTGGGACCTGCTGGGGTGGATCCGCTCCCATATGCCCCCTCGGGCACCCTGAGTTAACCCAGCCTCACTGCCTCTGTTTCCCTGGAAAAAGCAGCCTGGCAGCATGGAGGTGGAGTGATGGGTAATTGCAGTGGGGGCTTCTTCAAAAAGGTGGGGGCAGGATGGACATGAACCAGAGCAACAGCTGTTAGCACTGGATGTGGCTCAACCCTGGCTGCCTGTCTATGCTCTCCATGCCATGAGCCTGGTCCATGAGCCTGGACCCTCTCTGGGAGTGGGGTCCACTGCCAGCAGCCTGGGAAGCTGCAACCCCTTCTGGAGGGCACTGGACTGTGGCTCAACCCTGGGCTAAAACACCATCCCTACCATCTTCCTCCTTGAGGCAGGACCCGTCCCAGCACTGCCAGACCCTGGGGTCAGTGGGCAACAGCCAGGAGTGGGGCACTGGGGGCATCCTCATCTCCCTCCCCAGACACAGCACCAGGCACGGGGCATTGACTGGTCCCTGACATGCTCTGGGCTGGGTCTCACACAAAGCTGTATTCATCCAGGACTAGGCAATTAGAGGGGGAAGGGGCCAACTGTCACCTAACACGGGTACAAGTTATCCCTGCTCTTGTGTAACCTGTTGCATAAAGCAGAGGCGGGCAGGGGCTGCTGCCAGCGGCGGGGGCTATAAAGGTGGGTGTGAGAGGAGGCTGATCCATGCAGCTTCTCCTGCCCGCACCCAGTCCCCGGAGGAAAGATGACAGCGGTGCTGCCCAGCCTAGCACTGGCCCTGCTCAGCCTGCTGCAGGCAGGGGCCGAGGTCCCCGTGCAGCCGGGCTTCAACGCCGAGAAGGTAACGGCACAGGACACCCGCCCAGCCAGTCCCACATGGGCTGGAGGGGCTGCCTGGGGCAGGGTGCCCATGCTGCGTCCCCAGGCACAGCTGGGCATCCCCGGGCACCCCCAGTCCCAGCCCTGAGGTGACACCAGGGCAGCTTCCAGGAGAGCATGGATGCCTGTGCAAAACTGGGTTAGTCCTGGCTCCAGCCCCAGTGGTGGCCCCACTGCAGGGACATGAACACCCGGGGCCGTGATGATCCTGAGCATGTGGTGCTTTCCCAGGGAACAGGGGCCAAACACTGCGCCCGCCCTCCCGGCATGGGGCAGGGCAGGTGTTCTGCACGCAGGTGGGTGGTAGGTCCCCATGTTAGGCTGGCTGTCCCCACAGAGGGTGGCAGGTGCCCCAGTGCAGGCTGCCAGGTTCCTACAATGGGCTGGCAGGTCCCACATGGTGGGTGGCAGGTCCCCCTGGCCTGTGGCAGGTCCCCATGGCTTTCCCAAACCCCACTGGTGATGTCCCACTGCAGTTTGTGGGGACATGGCATGTCACAGCTGCTGCTTCCAACTGCTCCGTGTTCCTGAAGATGAAGGATGGGATGAAGTCATCCATCACCACCATCAGCTTCACGCCAGAGGGGGACCTGGCTATGAAGCTTGTCTGGCCCTGGTGAGTGTCCCCTCTGCTTGGGGCAGGGGACTCCCCTCCCCTCCAAGGCAGCTGGGTGAGGAGCATCCTCCCACAGCCTGTGGCACCTGGTCTTGCCTGTACCCTGGCATGTGTGCCAGGCAGGCTGGGCTCCCCTCTGTGCCCACCACCCTGCTGCCCTCCCACATGGCATTCAGCCATGTTTGCTGTTTCCATTTTCCCTTTCCAGGATGGACAGATGCCAAAAGTTTGAGCTGCTCTTCCAGAGAAGTGGGCAGGCGGGCCACTACATGGGTACGTGTGGGGAGGGGGGATCAGGGCCACGGGCACCCTGAAATGGAGGGTGGGCATCACCGGTCTCCCACGCCTGGGGAGTGGCAGGAGGAGGGTTTGGCCCCTCTGCCTCCATCTCTTGGCAAGAGGTGGTGCTGTGGGTGGGCACCCAGCTCTGCCAGATGGCACAGGCGTACCCTTCTCATACCCCCTCAGGCAAATCTGGGGCTCGGGTCCTGAGCTGTGAGCCCTGGCAAGGGTCACAGGAGTGCTCAGGCTGTGCCACATGGCCCAACCGGGCACCATCTGGGGTCCTTTAGCAGCACAAGAGAAGAGGGAACTGCATGTGATGGAGACGGACTACAGCTGCTACGCCATCGTGCACGAACTCCAGCAAAGAGGGCAGGAGCCCATCACTGCGCTGCAGCTCCTCAGTGGGTGCCAGGAGTGGGGATGGGCACCCGCAACTCCCCAGGGAGGGATACGGGCACTGATGGGGGGCAGGGACTGGGCTCCCCATCACCCCTCAAGGTCACATATGTCATAACCCAATGTGCTGACACCCAGGGAATTAATTTTGGGATGAATGAAACCTTGCACTCGGAACATCACCGGTTGATTGTGGTTTGAACCAAAGCTCCCCTGCTTTTGAAAGCAGGTTTGAACCAAAGCTCCCCTGCGGTTTGAACCAAAGACCCCCAGCCCTGCCAGCTGCCCCATACCCGCTGAGGCAGGTGGGTCAGTCATCCCAAGGGGCTTGTGCCCTCTTGCTGCCCACCCAGGACGGCTGTGGGGTCCTCCATGGCTTTGCCTTTGCCCTTCCCTGGGGTCCCATTGCTTCCCCACAGTCCCCCCACACTCATGAGTCCCCACTTCTGCTCCCTGGCTGCAGCAAGGGATCAGGACATGAGCCCCCAGCTCCTGCAGAAGTTTGAAGAGCTCATTCCCATCATGGGCCTGACCAAGGACATGTTGGCCATCCTGCCCAAGTCAGGTGAGTGCCAGGAGGGCACGGGGTGACACACACAGCCCCTTTGCATGGGGACACTGCACAGGGGCTCGGGGTACTGCCCATGGCATGCTCACCCATCTCTTTGCTTTTCAACAGATCAGTGCACCAAGGCCACCAGGTGAGCATGGACAGGGGAAGCTAGATCTCCCTCTCAGCATGGTCTGGGCTGAGCAGGGACTTGCAGCCCCCAGGGAGCCAGCCCCTTACCTGCCTCGATGCTCTGCATCACATTGGCTTTCCCCTGCTCTAACCACTTGTCCATCTGTCCTGCCTCCCTGCAGCTGAAGGGGCCAACTCCAGGGCTGTGTGTCCTCCAGACCTGGTGGAAACCAGGTTCTGCTCCCTGCTCCATGCCCCTTCTTGTTCTCCTCAGCCAGGATCTGCCAGACCCGCTGTCCCACACCAGGATCACACCTTGCTCTCCTAAATAAATGGATGCAGAAGCTGTCCCAGTGCTTGGTGTTTTGTTGATGGGAGCAGGGGTGCTGCCAAGGTCCCCAGGCACCCTGAGACCAGCAGTCCTGGATCCAACCTTTCCTCTCAGCACCCCAGGGGCATTGTTTGCTCTGCCCAGCATGGGGAGTATGAGGAGCAGAGGATGGGAAAGGTGAAAGTTGCAGTCTGGCAGCTGCCAGGGAAGTGAGCAGGGGAGAATTGAGCTGGGATGAACAGGGGTTTTCTCAGCTTAGCTGGGTGGACAGCAGGTCTGGGCAGGCAGGGTTAAGCAGTCAGGCTCCCCAGCCCTGCCTGTATGGGCTCTGGCTCCTGGCAGGCAGCTCATCACTAGGACACCCCATTCCCTGCTCAATTCCCCTCTCTGTGGGCCACCCAGATGGGAGTGGGTCTGTGCCATGGGTGCCCAGGGTAAATGCACACCAGGACTGGGACCCTCATGCCTGTCTCCCATCCCCCTTGATCCCATCTGCCCACCTTGATCTATCTGCCCACTGACCAAGGTAGAACCATGCTGCCATGACCCCCAAGGGCAGCATCCATCCCCCTCCACCTCCTGCAGAGCGGAGGCAGACACTGGTCCACCCCACTTCCCCCCTGCCCTGGAGTGGGGGTCCCTCGGTACCAAGCCAGGTACAGAGAGGAAGCAGCATGGACCCTTTCAGGGGTCCTGCCAGAGCCAGGGCACAGGGGACATCACGCCTTGGGAAGGAGGGGACACACTCCCACAGTGTCACAAACCCCTTCTGCCTGCCCTGCTCCGGGTGGATCCTGCTTTGTGGACCCTGAGTGCCCCAGAGCAGGTGGGCGAGCCTGCATGGGCACCATGTGGTCAGGCCATGCTGGCAGCATGCAGACACCTGGGTTTGGGCACCATCCCAGAAGCAGCCTTTGGGCAGATGCCAGCCTGGCCAGAGGGATGTGTCACCGAGTCCGGTCACTGAGTGATGGTGCTGCTTGGCCCATACCAGGAAGCACCTCCCTGCTCCTCCTGGCAGCCCTCAGGCAGCCAGCTGGAAAAACAAAAACCCTCTGTTCTTTCACTAGCGACTAAAGAAACCGGGAAAATCCTAAATTTCAACACTGGTGCAACAGCTCCTGCAACCACAATTCTCAGCCCATTCTGGGGCTTGCAGGCACTTCCCATCTTTCGCAAGGTGGGAAGCTGTTTACCCCAGGGTGACTTTAACCCTTCAAAACCACCACCTCGCCCAAGGCAACACCAGCAGCACTATCCGTGCAGCTCAGCACGCAGCAGCACTGGGGCAGGCAGAGGCGGGGAGAGCACAGCACTATAAAACTGACAGCCCTGGCACCACTCTCCATCCTGCTGGTGTAGCTGGAGGCGGTGAGATGAGGAGCATGGGGCTGAGCCTGGTGCTGGCCCTGCTCTGCCTGCTGCACGTGGAGGCTGAGAACCTTGGGATTGTGGGGCTGGACAAGAGCAAGGTGATCCATGGTGCCCAGGGAAGGGAAGGTGGGAGCGCAGCCTCTGGTCACCAGAGTGGGGACTGGAGAAGTGTTTTGGTACTGGGGACAGCTGGTGACACCACAGGCACTGCTGGGTCTGCTGCCACACCCAGGTGAGTGCAGTCACCCAGCTCTAGCATAGGTGTCCCATCGGGGATTTTGGTGCCCAGAGGGGATGCAGGTGTCCATGGCCTGAGGGTGTCACAACTTGGCCACCGAGGAGGGGACAGACCCTGCCTGCTCCTCCAGACTCACAGCCTGCCCTCACTGCCAGATTGCAGGGAGATGGTACATCACTGCTCTGGCCTCCGACTCTGAGAGCTACCTCCAAAAGAAAGACAAGCTGAAGATGGCGATGGCCAATATTGCTGTCCTGGGAGAGGGAAACCTGAAGGTCTCCTTTGCAATTCCCACGTAAGTACCAAGCGCTTTCCTCTATGAGCTTCATTGACTGACCTCCCTGGACCTTCACCAGTGGATCTCCACCTGGGTGCCTCCACCCAGCACCCATCAGAGACCTGGGCAGGGTGTGAGGCAGGACCACCAGCCCTGTGGTTTAAGATGGGGTCTCAGCAGAGCTGCATTGTGGGGAGTCCTTCTTCTGGGCAGGCCAGACAGGCTCTGGGCAGCACCAGACAGGAGCAGTCCCACCACAGAGGTTGAGACACTCTACTGCTCCCAGCAGGGATGCAGCAAGAGTGTTAAGGGACTCTACGTTTAAAGCTTTCCCAGCAGGACCAGCCTCATCCCAGAAACTCAGAGCATGAGCAAGGAACAGCTCTGTGACCCCACGGGATGATCCTCAGGTGCCAGTGCCATGCCCTGCCAGCCCAGGCACCCATTACTCCAAGGGTGGCATCTGTCCCCTTCCTGCCCTAGACACACCATCCCATCCCTGAACAGCAAGTCCCACGTCTGGGGTAGTGACCCTGGAGCCAGCAATCCCACAGGAGGGGAAGGGGGTTCACTTCAGCCAGAGCATCCTTCACTGTTTTGCAGCGCGGAGGGATGTCAGAAGTCGGAGGCAATCTACAGGCAAACAGGCATCCCCGGTGAATACTACAGCTCTGGTGAGTGTGGGGACCCCTGCCACCGGCATGGGGCAGAGGCGCTTCCCATCATCTCTGTCTGAAGCAGATGGTTGTCCCTGGGGACATGGCCCTCAGGGGGTGCCTGCCTGCCTCTCCTCAGGTCCTGGGTGGGACATCCCTCTGCGGTCGGTTGCCAGCAGCATCCCAGAGCCAGTCCGTGCCAGGGCTGGTGTCCCACCAGTGTGACGGACCCCCCCTGCCCCCTCCCTCTGGGAAGCTGCTCTGGGATAAGACTTGTTCAGACCAATCTTAAACCCAGGGGGAAAGCAGGTTCATTCTTCAAAGGGGCTGTGGATGGATGTTCCCAAGTGGTTTCCCACTATCCACAGCCCAAGTGTTAGTCTGACACCAGCCGGGCTACTCTGCTGTCGGCAGTGACCGTCCCCAGACTCTCCTGTGTTCACGTTCCTGTCCCTCTGCTCTGCTGCGATCTGTGGGCTCCCCCAGGCTTTCAGAAGAGCATTAGCAACAGAGAAAACCAGGAGGGGGAGACAGAGAAGACAGACGGGCTGGGTGGGCTTGGACCCTGACATCCTGACTTACAGCCCTCTGGCAGTGTGGGAGTTCTCCAGAGGAGATGATCAATATTTTTGCTTTTCTTCATGTCCTTTTGCAGACAGAGATAATAAAATAGTGCGGGTGGTGCATACAGATGGCAAGACCTATGCAGTTATCTTTGTCTCCAGAGAGAAGGACGGGAAGACCTTGCATATGCTGAGGCTTTACAGTGCGTAACCAGCGGTGGTTTGACTGGAGTGAATGGATCGGAGGTGTCAGGGTGCTCTGTAGTGTCCTGAGAGTCCAAGAGTCGGGGGACCCATGGGAGAGGCCCCCTCCTCACTCTGCCCTCCTGCGCTGGATGGGGTGCAGGAGCAGGGCTGGCGCTGCCGCCTGTTCCGTGTGTGGCAGGGGAAAGGGCAGTGATCTGGGGCTGGCAGGGGAGGCTGGGGCTCGGGCTTCTGCACTGTGCATGGCCTTGGGTAAGTCGCTTGGTGAAATGGGGCCAAGAGCAGGGGTCCTCCTTCAAGGGGTGCAGAAAAGTTGGGGATGGGAACCAGAGAGGAGACACTGTGCTGGTGTTTTCTCTTGTTCACTGGGAGAGGTTACTCATGTGCCTGGCCACCACCTCTCTCCAGGACCACCACTGCCCCCAGTCTTCTCCCAGGGACTGTCATCCTTCCTGTCCTTGCCTGGGCGCACACACCAGCTGCCCAGGAGCTGCAGAGACAGGCCACAGCCTGGAGCTAACTCATGTCTTTGCCTTTAGGCAGAACCCGGCAGGTGAGACCCAAAATCACAGCGCTGTTCAAGAAGCTGGCGAGGGAGAAGAGCTTCACCAATGAGATGATCAGGATGCTGCCCAGCCAGGGTGAGCACTGCCCAGCACCATGCTGGGCTGTCTTGGTCAATGTGGGGAGCCAGGACACATCAGCAGGGGCCAGTTCGGCCCATCACTGCCACCACTTTGTGGTCTGAGCTGGCAGGAGAAAGTGCTGGTAGCAAGAGCCACTCTGACTTGGCATGCCATGGCTTTCACCTTGCTCAGGTTCATTCCTGGGTTGTCTGTTTTGGGTGCTAAATGGGACTAGCCAGACCACAGCTCCAGACTCAGCCTTTCTCTTTATTTTCACAGATGAATGCAGCCTCGATGAAGCATAGGTGAGTTGCTGCAGTGCAACACGATGTTTGCAATGTCCTCAGCTGGAAATTGCCTTCCTTGGTGCCCCAGCAAGGGCCATCATGAACTCTTTGAATTACTCTGGGGAGCTGAGTTTTTTGAACCTGTGCTGGAGCTTCACCCAGGTAGGACCATTCCCTTCAGAGCTGCTCTGCAGAGGGGACCCCCAGAGTGCAGCTGCTTGGCGGTGAACAAGGGCACTTGAACTGAAACTACTGGTTCAGTGGAGAAACAGCTGCAGAGCTCATCCAGCAGCAAGGGCTGGGACACCAGCTCTTGCCAAAAGGGGCCTTGGGGTTGTGGACCAGAATAACAGGTCAGAGGTTGGGTTCATGTCTCACCATACAAAACATGTCTGTTGTTGTCCTACCCTGGCATATCCACCACACTGATACACGTTCAGTTGTAGGAGTTCTCTAGAAATCCATTACTGAAGGTGGCTCACCCTACAGAGCTGGGGAGAACTGGAAGAGAATGCACTGATCCTGATGGAGAGAGCTGCTCGGCCCCCTCCATTGGCCTCCTCACCTCAAATACTCAGCCCACCTCTTCCAACTGTTTTCTAGGAGGTGCAGGCTGGCTGGTGGATGCTTCTGCTGAGTGATGCAAGACCCATGCACTGAAGCTTCAGGCTGCCACTCCATCATCCCTTTTCCGAGCTCAGTACTCAAGGCTCTGACACATCCCCTGCTCCTCCAGTGTATAGGCCCTCCTTTTTGCCAAATAAACAGAAACTCACCCCAAAGCTTGGTGTAGCTGTTTGGGGAGAACCTGGGGTGCTCAGGCATGTGGTCCCTTCTGTTGTCCTCCTAGGGTCTGTGGATGGTGAGCAGCCAGGGGCAATTCTGGGCTGAGCTCACCCAAGTGAGGGCAGTTTTGGAGACCACCCGGATTTCCCCTCCTGGGTGCCTCCCCATGGGGCAGGACCATGGCCAGGAAGAAGTGAGGCAAGGGGTGCGGTGAGGCTGGAAATCCTGTGGGAACAAGGGGCTGGTTGGAGAAAGGCCACGGCACTTGGTCACAGAGATTGAGGTTGGAGTTTGGAGGACTGCAATGCCTGTCACCACCCAACTCACCTTCCTTCCACCTGCCCTGCTGCGATTGCAGCCCCCTGCTCTCCTGGAGCCCTGCTCGTCCTCCAGCTCAGGCTGGGCCAAGTGCTGCAGGGCTGGCAGAAGGTGGAAGGTGGATGCCTGAATCCTCCAGACCCAAACCTGGCACGTGGTGTCTGACCCTGGGCACTAGGCAGAGAAAGCCCCCACTGGAGTCAAATTATCTGGTGGTAGTGGACATCTGCCTTCAGAGACTGTCTTCCTTTGAATTTATATTTCTGAAAACCCACTCCATCCTTCCCTTCCTACTCTGTTCAGCTCCTCAAATCCACCTGGGAGAAACCAGCACCCACCCAGGGTAACCCACGTCCCCATCAATGCCCCATCAATGTCCTGCCAACTCAGGCGTGCTCATCTCCAGGGCTCAGGCAGTGCTCACAGGCACTGAGGTCTGGCAGAGTATGAAGAAGCTCGCACCTCTCCTGGAAAACAAAATCCTCTCTGGTGGCCTTTCCACCCTGCCCCTCCCTGCCCATCCCCAGCCAGTCACCCGGACATTCATTTCAGACTGGGATCTGCCTTGCTGCTGCACGACAGTAGCAGGTACCCTTGGAAGGTGCCATCCCAGCAGCTGAGCACCTTGCGATGTTCCTCAGTGCTTCTTCCTCCTCCCACAGACTGGCAAAACACATTTGGGAAGCTGCCTCTCCTGATCTTGAGAATAACTAGAGCTGGACATGTCCCAGCAGCAGCAGGGCAAAGGACCTCACTAGGACTTCCCAACCCAGTGTCATATCCACCCTTTTTGGAAGGAGCCCAGCATTTCCAGTGGGAATTCTCCCTGGCAATTTGGACTGGAACAGTTCAGCATCTGCAGTGCTCCCAAGAGTGCCAGGCCGACATGCAGCTTTGCCTCGAGGCTTGTTTTTGGTAGATGTACTAAAACAGATGAAAACATCCTGCTGCCAACAACGCCCTTTGCCAAGGGCTTTGTGTGATGGCAAATCCCGATGTCTCCACATCATGTTCCAGCCAAATATTTCCTTCCTGCCATGTGCAGGCATCACCCTGCCAGACAGCGGTGAGGTCATTTCTCTCTGCCACCAGCATTTTCCACTCCTTTTGTCTGTCTGTTTTCTCCCCATGTCCTGAGTACATTGCACAGAGGTTGTAATTTCAGATCTTTTCTGGGTGTGAGTCCCCTCTGTGCAGAGCAGGTGGAGGGATCCCCACTGCAGCCCCCCACAGTCCATCAAGCCTGTCCCTGTACCTGCTGCTCGCTCAATGCTCATCAGACTGTGCAGCCCCTCTCCCAGCACCCCACCTTCAACAAGGCAGGTACAGGGGCAAGGAGAAGCAGGAAAGGACAGGGTGAAAAGAGGGTTTTACCTGTACTGTATATTTAAGGACATGGGACATTTCTTCCCTGAATGTTTCTAAGGGCTTCCTGGGGTGAGGCAACTTCTTGGCACTGGTGGCACCCTGCAGCAAGGAGCTTCACCACCTGCTCTGCACTCCCTTTGGCTTGTCGCAGTGGTTTCACCTGCAGGTCCTTGGCCAGGCACTGTGGAAGCACACTGGTGAGATGGGCGGGCAAGGACCGGGCTGGTGCAGCGGAGATCAGCCCAGGCACCTGCGTCCCAACCAGCTGCTGGAGAGAGCAGAGGGGTGTTGGGGCAAGGAAGGTGCTGGAAGGTTGCCTTTGATGCAACTTGGAGACTCACAGCTGATGGCTGCGGTGCTTGCTGGTGATGTGAGACTATTTCTCTTCTCTAGTCATCATTTTCATGCTGTTTCAGATTTTAAATCTTTAGCAATTCTCCTTGCTCTCCCAGCTCTGCCTCTCAGCCTTCTCTCTCCCTTGCTTAGGCCGTGTCTCTGCTGGGGCTGGGTGACCAGACCTGGATCTCCACCCAGCTCGGGGGGTTTGGATGCAGCTTAGATTTACAGGGTGCCTTGTCCTCTTCCCTGATCTTCTCCTAACTTCTCCTCATGCTGCCACCTTTGGCAGTTGTTGCATGTGGATGAGATGTTTTTACAAGACGTGTCTCCACAGTGATCTCCCTGGATGATCTTCCCCCCATTTTCTCTCAGCCACTCATCTATTCAAGTGGTGTTCTTCCTCCCTAGCTTATGGCAGCTTGTCCCCTGTAAGCTTTGATAAAGACCTTTCCCACCTGACCAGGGGATGTCCAACTCTCATATCTTGTTGACTCCTCCAGAAATTGTATTTCTGAGATGTGATTTTCCTGTGCAAAAGTTGAATTCGGTCTACCGTGACATAATTTGTCCATAAATCAGCCAGGTCTGCCATTTATTACAGCCTTTGTGAGTATCTGCCCTCACTGCATAGTAGATCTACTTGTCTGTAGTCTTTTTTACCACTGACAACCTCTTTAAAATACAGCATATTTGCTTTTTCTAGTCTACCAGTGAAAACCAGGGGTAGCAAATGTGAGCCTAAGCAGCAGATGAAATGCTGCAGTGAAAAGTTTTTCATTCCTGATTTACTTCCACGGGAAATGTCATCTCCTCTGCCTTACTACTCACTTGCACTTCTGCACTGTTAGGACAGACCTTTTCAGGTGTTTGCAAAAGAGATCATCTAGCCTGGGGATCCACAAAAGCTCCTCCTCAGCCAAGGATGCAGATTTTCTTCACTTTTCTATCAGGTTATTTTCTTTGAACACTCACTCTGAATTTGACTGGCTACTGGTCAGATATTTTCTAGTGTTAAATTTCTTGGTGCCTCTGAAGAAAGGAATGTACGTAAGTGCAGATGTTATTCCTCAGAGTAGAGGAGCAAGGGGCCAAATTCTGGTGCCTTCCTTTGTTTTGTCTTACATGGTTGTATGTTAACTTATCAGAGGTCATTTTACTGTCTTCATGTGGATGCAGTTTCAGCAAGTTAAAGAACATTTGTCTTATTTCTGAACAGTTTCTTTAAATTGATTTAATTGTGCTGGTTTACTTTTAGGCTTTCCCTTTGTAACATTGTTTAGGTTTTGTATTTGCTAATATCAGCTTAAGTGCTCAGAGTGAAGCTAAGCTGGTCTTTCCAGACAACCTCTGTGCCATATGTGATATTTAATCCTCTTGACTTTCCACTTTGTCCTCTTTTAAAAATAAAATGTGACTGTATCGGATCTTCTCTGGTTCTAAGCGTAGCACTGGCTATCATAAGAACGACATTTTGATTTCAGCACGAGCCAGGTCCTGCTTGCTGCTCGGGACCTGAGCCCACCCAACCTGCCTGGAGTGACCATGCGTTAGAGCTTCCTGGAGGGATGTGATGGTTGCCAGCACCACCGTCACCAGCTGGTGGTACGGTCACCACAGCAGGAGTCACTCCATGACATGCAGCCATCAGGTTTTGTCTGTCTGTCTTGGATGGTATAGAATGAGACCAGGGGGTTCTCCCAGTGCCACTGGACATGGGACCTGGCAGGTACCAGCCCAGCTGAGCCCTTGCTCACCCTCCAGCCTTGGGGACAGCCCCTCACCAGGATCTGTGCAATGGGCATGGGCTCTCGACAGCACAGGCAGAAACAGTCTGACCTCCCACGGGCCAGGAGTGAGTCACCTCTAAATTGCCAATTACTGCTTTTAGACACTTCTGCACCGGTCTGAGCCCCACAGAGGAATAAACACTGGTTTTGATACCTGGTTTAGGAAAGGGCAAATATAGCTCCTGTCCCCAGGCGTTGCAGTGGCACAACAAACCCCCTGGAGCCTTTTCAGAGGTTAAGATTGCAGAAGTTTAGAAACTTTTAATGACACAACTGAGACCCATTAAAAGTGATGGAAAGAACTCAGTGCTGCTGGGGCAGCAAGGTGCCCTTTCGGGACACAACTTCACAAGGCACCAGCATCCACTTCGGATGTTCCCGCTTATTCCAGGTGTTGAAAGCTGTTGAAAGCATGTGTTTTCAACGTGGATCATCTCAGGATGTGGTTTTATACCCTGGGTCTATGACTGGCTGACCCAACAGGGCTGATGGGAAGTGTCTGGTGGCCTGAAGGTGGGAAGCTTCTCAAGCTGCCAGGGTCAGCATCTCCTGAAATCTGTAAAGATGCATCAGTCCCAGTGATGCCCAATATCAGTGATGATGTGCAAGTTTTAGGGACAGCAAAGGTTTGGGGACAGATTGTTATGCTGGAGCTGCTATTCAAAGAGGCCACAGCAGCTTCAGGATGGGGTAGCACAAACCTCCTGATATTCAGCCAAGGCAAAGCAAAATCTCGCCACTGGGCTGGGCTAACCCTGTGCAGCTGGGCAGACTGGGCTTGCAGGGAGAAGGCAGCATTGCAGGAAAAGCCGAGCGTCCAGCAGGAAACAAGCTGAAGATGGGTCAGCGGAGGGCCTCTGCAGCAAAGGCAGGTGGATGCATCCTGGTCTGGGCTAGCAAAGGGCAGTCACCAGCTCGCGGGAGCACTCGTGAGACCATGTTGGGAGAGCTGGGTTCAGTTCAGGGCTCCCCAGTACAAAAAGTTCCTGACAAACCACTGAGAGCCCAGTGGAGAACACGATGCTGGTCAGGGTCTGGAGCACAGCACATACAAGGAGAGGCTGAGCGAGGTGGGCTGGGCCAACCTGCGGAAGAGAAGGTGAAGGAGACATGTGGCTGCTGCCTCCAGCTGCCTTGGTGGAGGATCTGGCGAAGATACAGCCAGACTCAGTGGTAGGATGGAGGGAGCAGGCATGAGCTGCAACACAGCAAACTCCAGTGGGACAAAAGGAGAAAGGTCTTCGTAATGAAGGTGGTCCTGTACTAGAGCATGTCCAGAAATGTAATTGAGTACTTCCCCATCCTTGAAGGTATCGAAACTGAGGTGGACAAGTCCCTGAAACACACAATCTAACTTTAAAACTGGCCCTGTTCAGAGCAGTACCAGAGCCCCCTGAGGTGCCTTCCAACCAAAATCCTCCAGTAGGTCCCTGAGCCATGGAGATACGCAAATGGGACTGATAATGAGGAACCCAGCTGAGCACCAAACACCCATAGAAATTATTTATTCATTATTGACCACCCATAAATTAATTATAATTGTGACCAATACCAGGGAACGTGCCCACTCCTAACGTGTGTGGTCCCTGTGTGCTCTCAGGCTGACCTCCTCTGCTCCTGGGGCCGTCCCCTGCACTGCTGCCTGCTACTGCCAGACACCTGCAGGCAGAGCAGGGGAAGGCCGAAGCTGCTATGGTGAAATAAAAGGAGGGACAATTTAGACTCCAAAATGCACTTGTGTGCACTAGAAATGAGAGGAGTTAAGTCAGAGGGGCAGGGAGAGATGCTCCTGTTTCTGGCCAGCATCTTCACTGCTCTCCCCTCCCCAGAGATGTTCTCAGACCCCACTCTGACTTTTGCAGATTGGTGCATCTGGGGGGAAACTTCCCAAATTTCTCAGAGGTGGAAGGACCCCGAGCAGCAGTTCAGAGAAGCAATACATCTTACAGTTGCTTGAGCCCCTTGTCACTCTTAAATCTAGATGAGCTTGTCCAGTAGAAATCAAGCTTATCCAGCAAAGCCAGAAGGTATATTCTTGATTGCAAAAGTGGAAAAAGCACAGGCTGAAGAGCGGAACTCTGACATATTCCTGGACTCAGACTCCTGCTTAAGGGTGTCTCGGATCCACTTAGGCTGCAGAGCCCACCATACTACTCCGACTCCACCACAGGATCACCCCTCTGGGTGTCTCTACTGCTAAAAAGTTCAAAGACAACTTCAGTCCTGGCCTCTGGACATTTGGGGCCCTCTTCGTGAGGATGCTGCTGGAGCACCCCTCAGAGGGATGTCCATGGTGGTCAGGCACTGAGCACAGGACTCAGCACACTATTCCCTTGCAATGTGCTTCCCTGCTCCCACAGCATCCCAAAGCATCGTGCCCAAGGGTCTGTGTGAAGCAATTATGGACTGTTCTGTGACAGGGGATCTTTTCCCAGGTGCCTTCCAGGAGTATATTGAAATCACCCTGGTGTCCCAAACCATTGGTGCTGCCAGACACACCTAGTGTGAAGAGAGAAAGCATCTTCTCAAGGTAAGCCATGCAGGCACTGGGTCACCGGTGTCCCAAACATGTGCGGGGTGAGCACTTGAGGGCAGGTCAGCTGTAGGACCAAGGAGGGAAGGAGCCAGCTCCATGCCAGGGTCCTGCGAGGCCAGCTCTGCCCTGTGTCCTTCCCACAACCAGCAGACATGGGAGTCCTTGCTGTCCCTCTCATGGTCTGGCAGCCAGATGAGTACCCGTGTGTGTGGTACACGTCTCAAAGTCCACAGCACCATGGCTCGCCTGCTTGCAGCATAGCAGGAGCCCTGCCCCTACTGCAAACACAGCACTGCCCAGGTGCAGACGTGTCCTTCACTCACCTGTGCCACAGCTGCTCCCTTTGGTGTTCCCGGTCTGCCCGGGATGCGGCTCCACACACCCGGCGAGACCGTGGTGTTGGCTGTTCTTCACACAGTGCGGCGCCCATCAGCTGCTTGAGTCTACCTTGAGCTCACTTGTCTCATATTAGATTTGATTGCAGATCAAATGCAATTTAATTAGCAGAAAGGCAAACAGACACTTCCAATGACTGGCTGATCATCCAGCTAATGACTATCAGATCAGCAGATGTAATTGCAAACCCCTACAGCTATCAGAACATGAAATGAAGATGTCACTTGCATCCCAGTCACACAATGCCTTTGACATCTCCTTCCCTGGCTCGTGGGCTGGAGGGACACGCATGCTGGGGGACACACATGCTCTGCCAGGTCTCATCCCTCCTGCACCCTCCACCTCCCAGTGGGGCAACTGGTGCCAAAGAATCCCAGCTGGTTTTCTGGTAGCCCACACTGTGGTGGTGCTCTGGGGACTGCCCTTGCTATGCCCCCAGTTCTGGGGAGGCCATGGGGCACAGAGAGGGAGCTGGGGGTGGGTGCCTTCCCCTTGTGCTGGGTTTCATAGAATCACAGAATGGTTTGGGTTGGAGGGGACCTTAAAGATCATTCACTCCCACCCCCTTTCCATGGGCAGGGCCACCTTCCACTAGCCCAGGTTGCCCAAAGCCCGGTCCAACCTGGCCTTGAACCCTGCCAGGCAGGGGGCAGCCACAGCTTCTCTGGGCAACCTGTGCCAGGGCCTCACCACCCTCATGGGGAAGAATTTCTGCCTTAGATCTCATCTAAATCTACCTTCTTTCAGTTTAATACTGTTACCCCTCATCCTATCATGATGTGCCCTGACCAAGAGTCCCTCCCCCCTTTCCAGCAGCTCCTTTCAGCCCTGGGAGGCCGCTCTAAGGTCTCCCCAGAGCCTTCTCTTGTCCAGCTGAACCCCCCAACTCTCTCAGCCTGTCTTTGTCTTCACGGGGGGGGGGGCTCCAGCCCCCCAAGCATCTTTGTAGCCTCCTCTGGACCTATTTGAGCAGGTCTGTGTCCTTCTTACACTGGGGGCCCCTAGGTGGGGTCTCACAAGAGTGGAGTAGAGGGAGAGAATCCCCCCCCTCACCCTGCTGGCCACACTTCTCTTGATGCAGACCAGCACACCGTTGGCTTTCTGGGCTGTGAGCGCACGTTGGTGGCTCACAGTCAGTTTTTCATCCACTAACACCCCGGGGTCCTTTTCCTTGGGGCTGCTCTCAATCCACTCCTTGCTCAGCCTGGATTTGTGCTTGGGATTGACCTGACATGCAGGACCTTGCACTTGACTTTGTTGAACTCCATGAGGTTTGCACGGGCCCACCTCTCCAGCCTGTCCAGGTCCCTCTGGATGGCACAACCCATGCCTTCAGTGTGTTGACTGTACCACACAGCTTGGTGTCATCGGCAAACTTGCTGAGTGTGCCTCGATCCCACTCTCCATGTCACCGACAAAGATGTAAAACAGTGCTGGTCCCAACACTGACCCCTGAGGAACACCATTTGTCCCTGCTCTCCACTCAGACATTAAGACATTGACCTTAACTCTTTGAGTGCAACCATCCAGCTAATCCCTTACCCACTGAGTGGTCCATCTGTAGTACCCAGGTCTCTCCAATTTAGAGACAAGGATGTCATGCAGGACAGTGTCAAATGCTTTGCACAAGTCCAGGTAGATGATGTCAGTTGCTCTTCCCTTATCCACCAAAGCTATAACTCCGTTGTAGAAGGCCACCAAATTTGTCAGGCACGATTTTCCCTTAGAGAAGCCATGCTGGCTGTCACTAATCACCTCCTTATTTTCCATGTGCCCTAGTATAGTTTCTAGGAGCATCCACTCCATGATCTTGCCAGGCACAAAAGTGAGACTGACTGGCCTCTAGTTCCTTGGGTCTTCCTTTTTTCCCTTTTTAAAAATGGGGGTTATGTTTCCCCTTTTCCAGTCAGTGGGAACTTCACTGGACTGCCACGACTTCTCAAGTATGATGGATAGTGGCTTAGCCTCTTCATCCACCAGTTCCCTCAAGACCCATGGGTGCATGGTCTTGCGCACCCTCCGGTTCCTTAGATGTTCTCAAACCTGATCTCCTACAGCGGACGATTTTTCATTCTCCCAGTCCCTGTCTTTGCCTTCTGCAACTTGGGTGGTGTGGCTTGCTGCTGAAGACTGAGACAAAAAAGTTGCTGAGTACCTCAGACTTCTCCATGTCTCAGATAACCAGGTCTCCTATTTTCTTCCAGAGAGCACCCACATTTTCCCTAGTCTTCCTTTTACCACTGATGTACCTATAGAAACTTTTCTTGTTGCTCTGGCCAGATATAACTCTATCAGGGCTTTTGCCTTTCTAATCTGATCCCTGACTGCTTGGACATTTTCTCTGTATTCTTCCCAGACTACTTGTCCTTGCTTCCACCTTCTGTAGGCTTCCTTTTTGTGTCTGAGTTTGTCCAGGAGCACCTTATTCATCCATGAACGCCTCCTGGCATTTTTGCCTGACTTCCTCTTTGTTGGGATGCATCGCTCCTGAGCTTGGAGAAGGTGATCCTTGAATATTAACCAGCTTTCTTGGGCCCCTATTCCCTCCATGGCTTTATCCCATGCTACTCTACCAAGCAGATCCCTGAAGAGGCCAAGGTCTGCTCTCCTGAAGTCCAGGGCAGTGAGCCTGCTATGTGTCCTCACTGCCCTGAGGATCCTGAAGTCTACCACTTCATGGTCACTGCATCCAAGGCTGCTCTTGAGCTTCACACCCCACCAGCCCCTTCTTGTTGGTGAGAACAAAGTCCAATATAGCACCTGTCCTCTTTGGCTCCTCTATAACTTGGAGAAGGAATTTATCATCAATGCCTTCCAGGAACCTCCTGGATTGCTTGTGCCCTGTTGTGTTGCCCCTCCAGGAGGTATAGGGGTGGTTAAAGCCCCCCATGAGGACCAGAGCTTGTGAACCTGAGACTGCTCCTACCTGTTTGTAGAGGGCTTCATCCACTTGGTCTTCCTGGTCAGGTGGCCTGCAGAAGACCCCCACTGTGATATCATCTGTGTCTGTGTACCATCTTCCAGGTGTGTAGTTTTCCATCTCTGCTTCATTAAAGCAATGCAAAGGCTCTGTGGACACCTCCTTATACTTTAAACAGGTTTATTTTAGATAAAGAGAAAAATTTGGTGAATAAGATATTTAGAAATAAAACCCCCTCCTGCCTTTGCTCCATGGTAAGCACTCTAGACCCCAAACCTCCTGAGAAGGCACCACGTGAGACCTGGAGACTTGCCCAAACCATGGTGCATTAGATCTAAGAAGATGAATCCTGAGTCAGTCATTTTGAAATCAGGTTTAAGCAGCTAGCTCTTGCAGACTTGCCCATGCCAGGTTGCCACACACACATCACACAGTGTCCTCTCTGATGAACTGCCTCTCCCTCACCCTGGCAGGCCAGCTCAGCTTCCTCCCCCTTTAGTGGGCTCCCTGCAAGGGAGACCCAGCAAGGTCTCACTAACGTACCACAGCATCAGGATTTTCCCACACGGACTCGAAACCTTTCTGCTGTCCCCATGGCCAGTTCGGCATCTTGTGCTACGCTCATGACTACCCTCGGCTGACTGAACCACTGTGTTGCCAGCTGAGGACCCTGTAGGTAGGCAAACTGCTCCATAGCCCCAGAGGTCCTGTGCCTACCTGGTTTTCTTTCTTTTTCTGTCCCCAAAGCATTGCAAATGCCTGGTGCTGGATTCCTCTTCTCCCAACGGACATAGCCCCCATGACAAAGATGCTTTGCACCCTCACTACAGGAGAAACAGCATTCATTCTTCCTGAATTCAGGTGCAGCCACTCTCCCCTCCCACAGTGCTTCTGACATGCAGCAAACCTCTGAAGACTCTCCTCCCTCCTTGATGGTGCTGTCCCCATGCCCTCATGTTGTCACCAGCCACACAACCTTTGCCATAAATTGTCACTGTCATCCCGTAAGACTGGGGAGTGGGTGATGTCTGACTTCCAGGACACTGCAGGGCTGCCTTCAACTACATGGCTGATGGGTATATATTAATCTCATGACACTACAGCAATTTTCAGTCTCCCTGCACTCCTTCATCTTTCAGTGCAGACTTTACTTTCCACTTTTCAGGCTCTTTTCTTTCCTTGCAGATTTTCACTCTTTCCAAATATTCTCCTCAGTGCGTATACATTGCTCATTTGCTAGGGGAGAAGCTCTGCTCCACCTTTTCCTTGTGTACAAGAGGGAGCTTTTAGCTGGGTTTTACACCTTTGCTTTCATGAAATCCCATCTCTTTTCTGCATTTGCATGCTCAGCTTCCCAGCTGCAGTAACCAGCTATCCTTACTTGTCCTGATTTGTGCTTGTTCACAGCCACAGGCACCAATCTGCTCCTATTGATCTTCCCATTTACGCAAAATGGCATTGACTTGTGCCTGCTCTAGCTGAAGTTATTTTCTCAGATAGCTCTTCTAAAACCAGCCCATTTTTTCAGGAACAGGTACAAAAACACCCCATCAGCTTACTTCATGCTGTGACCTGGTGATGTATGAGATGTCATATCCAAGGATATCTGGAATAACCATTACAGACAAGATTGCGATTTATAACACCACCATCCTCTTAAAGAGTTACTCTTCCTGGAAGGATTGCTCTCCTGGGAGTTTGTCCTTGCCCCAGTCTGGCTGAGGGATCTCTGACAGGCTCCCAGCACTGTCCAGACAGACCTTCCTTTCCCTCCTTCCCAAGGCAATTTAGATCTGGGAGGATATTTTGATGGTGCCTTTCAACATCCTGTGCTGTTCTACCCTTCATCTTCACCTCCCATTCTCACCCTCTCCTCCTGTGTCCTCCCTTGCCTTTGCTCTGGTCACATCAGCTATTTCTCTGACCTCTAGAAACATCTGATGCCATGTGTGGCTCCAGGTAGTAATCTGAGTTCCTCCATAGCAGCTTTGCATGATCATTTGTGTTGTTTCCTACGGACCATCTGCTCTTCCTGAGTCAGAGGAGATGCCAGCCTTCTGCTACCCACAACACTCTCCCAGCTGCTCTTATCCCTAAAGGTGCTCCCCTTCCCCCTGTGATTATGCCCTTGTTTACCAGCTCGTAGTTTTCCAGCACATCCCAAAACAGCATGGAGAGTACATGCCTCTCCTTCAACCTCCATTATCTTCATGGTTAAAAGCCTGGCATCAGATCCCTGAAGTCTTCTCCCATTCCACTGGCATGCTTCCTTGCACTAAGAGGAGTGTGTCTGTGGAGGTTCCCAGCTGATCAAGCACCAGCCCTCTCTGTGGCACTCATCTTTGGGCTGGCTGCTCGTCGCTCCCTCCTTGCTCACATGCCCGCCCTGACTGTTGGGCACCAGCAGCCCATCCTTGAATCTCTGCATTGTGGAGCACATCCCCAGCATGATGGGATTGTCCTTGTACTCTCTTGGAGGGAGTTTGCAATGTGCTCAAGTCTTCTTAGCCTGGCACCCACCTCCTCTTCTCTCCTGGCAGATGCTCCCACACTTCTCCCTGGAAGAATCTGGTGACAGCTCTGTCAGTACCAACAGCTTCTTGCAGGCTTGCATGAATCTCTGCTCATCTCCTTATTGTTCTTCTTGTGGGTTCAGTAGTTTTAGGTTCACACTCAAGATCTTCTGTATCTCATTTTTGTTTATCTCTGAGCTCCAGAGAGCTCAGAGCTTGTTTCATTCAGAGATTTTCCCTTTTCCTGCAGGCTAGTGTCTCTGCTTTTCTTGTCACCCTCAAGCCTGTTTGAACGACACAGTCACCTTCAGATGCCTTTCCAGCCCTCCTATGAACTCTCAGACTCTCAGAGGTCCCTCCCTTGCATTGTTTTCTGGGTGTGAACATGAGGCTAACATCTACAGTGCAGTATGTGCAATCAGACACCTTCCTCGTTTGTAATGTTTAAAGATTTCTCTTTGTTATTTTGAGATCTGCTCCCACAGTCTGTGATGGAGAGGGGAAGAAGGAGACCTTTCTGTATCTTCACTAATAGTGTAACCACAGTTTGCTCCCATGAAGGGCAGCAACTGTTCAGGCAGGGTCCAATCCATTCACATTTTGTGGGATCTTTAGACCAATCTCCAGTTGCAGCCCAGGAAACCTAGACAGGGGAGAGGAGCTGCTTTCATCTGCTCTCATTTAAGAGTCTCTGGGATCCTTACTGACCACAGCGGTGGGGTCCCAGTTCTCTCTGGTGTCCTTCAGGTGACACAGAGTTGGGTGTTGCCTTGAGTATTGAAACTCCATGGGCTGGGACCCGCCACCTGCCCCCACAGACGTGTGTTCCCCCCCCAAGCCCCTGGAGGAGGTGTGAGGAGTGCCGGGGCAATGGCACAGCTCCAGCCCACCACTCAGCAGAGAGGGGCTGGTGATGCTCCACAGCAGGGGTAGAACACTCACCCTCCTTTTACCTGTCCTTATCTCCTCCTGCTCTCTCTGTAGATGAGCTCCAAATCCCTGCAGTGGGGAAATCTCAGCAGCCCCATCACGTTCCTTCTCTTGGGATTTTCCAGTGCTTACAGAGCACAGGTGACCCTCTGCCTGTGCTTCTCGCTCATTTACCTGGTGACGGTGCTGGGGAACCTGCTTATCATGACCCTCGTCTGGCTAGACACTCACCTGCACTCCCCCATGTATTTCTTCCTGGGCCATCTCTCCTTCTTGGACATCTGCTACTCCTCCGTCACCCTCCCTAAAATCCTTGGAGACTCCTTCTCACCACAGAAGACCATCTCCTTTGTGGGCTGCATCACGCAAATCTACTTCTTCCTTTGTTTTGGGGGTTCTGAGTGCATGCTCCTCGCTGCCATGGCCTACGATCGCTACCTGGCCATCTGCCACCCCCTCCACTACCCAGTGCTCATGAGCAAGAAGATGTGCCACTGCTTAGTGGCCATTTCATGGCTGAGCAGCTCCTTCTCATCTCTGATCCAAGCCTTCCTCACATCCCACTTGCCCTTCTGTGGGTCCAACATGATCAACCACTTGTTCTGTGAGGTGCCCTTCGTGCTGAAGACATCCTGCAGCCCTAATGCTCCCCTCAACAAGACTGCTTTGTATACTTTGGCTGGGACTATTGCGATGGGCTCCTTCCTCCTTACTCTTGTGTCGTATGTTCACATCATCAGGGCTGTCCTCCAGAAGGGAGCAGGGATGCAGAGGGCCTTTGCCACCTGCACTTCCCACCTGATTGTGGTGTCCCTGTTCTTTGGTGCCGGGGCCATTGTGTACCTGGTGCCTCACTCCAGCAGCTCCAAGGAGGTGGACAAGGTCCTCGCCCTGCTGTATGCCATTGTGACCCCCATGCTCAACCCCATCATCTACAGCTTGAGAAACAGTGAGGTCAAAGGGGTCATCAGGAAAGCCCTGCTCAGGGGGTTGTTACAGATATCCACCAAGGGCGCAGGCTTCTCCGCTGAGCGACCCCAATCCTCCCCACAGCAGGGATATGGTTCTCGGTGACCCAACATGCATGAAGGGGTCTAGGGATCCCAGATGGGTGGTGCTGCTTGGTGCTGGTGGGGGTGCAGCTGGCAGCTCCTCGCTCTCCCTCACCAACACATCCAATGCTCAGACCTGTTATTGCCCGGTGGGGACCTGGGGCCTGGGTTCTTGATTCACATCATTGTCTCCCTTTGTGTCTGGAAGCCCCCAGCACAGCTGGCTTCAAGCTGCAGTGCCACCTTCAGAAAGCCCAGCTGACACAGGTATGGCCCCAGGCAGGTGAGCTGTGTCTCATCCCATCCCAGGAGCCGGGTACTGTCCTTACAGTGTGGAGCACTGCAGAGCTCTTCACCCTCCTGGACTGATGGCAGAAGCATGGCATGCAACATGCTCTGGAGACCTGAATGGACTAGGAGGTGATTTTGTAAAATTGCTAATTGCTTGGCCATGGGAGTTCTCCCAGTAAGTAATTCTGGGAACTTTTTTCATAAGAAATAGGAATTGCCCAGGTAGAGAGAAGCTGTACCGGCTGTCCACACACTGCCTTTGATTGTGATGGTGCCCTTGGTAAGCCTTTTTTTTTTTTTTTTTTTTTTAATCATTTATCTACATGGGCTTTGTCATGCTTTCTGGACAGAGCTTTTATTCCTATGCAGTGCCCTTTCTGAGGTGAAACACTGTGCAAAGCACAGCAGTAATGCTCAGCTGTTTGCATCTCCTGTTAAGTGGTGGATAATCATGTCTGGGCTGGACTTGCAGACACTGCAGAGCCGGATGTCTTTCCCTTAATGCAATAAAATATGCATAAGTAGGAAAACCATTGTCAGAGGATTGATCTTTGTAGTTTCAGGACTCAAAGTTAATCCTGGGAACAGAGAGCTGCTTCCACATGCAAAATGGTGGCGATAAGGCAGAAACATGGGTGGGAGAGCAGATTAATCTGGTTCATGACAGTGCCTTCAGGAAGGTTCAGGGGCTCTCAGCAGCACACAGAGCCAGGAGGGTGTTACTGGTTGGCTGTAAATAAAGGGGTGTGAAACGATTCTGTGACCACTGCTTAGTGTGTGCAAGAACATACACCTACGGGCACAGCTACCTTGGCCAAATGCTGGGTTGGGATTTCTTTATAAGTAAGAGTCTGTAAAACTCCTACTAAGCAGAAACTATGGGAACTGGTTTCCTGTGAGTGGAAACACTCCTGCCCCAGATGGACCCAAGGATTTCCCCCCCACTCAGGTGAGGATGCAACAGGCCCTCCCAGAGCACACAGACAAGGCAGGGCCAGTTGAGCTTTTGGGACATGTACAAAATCAGCATCTCCTCTGGAAACGAAACAGGAACTTCACATCCCTCTCACCTGCAGACCCCAGGGCAGGGTGAGGCAGGGCTATCTACCACCTCTCTGCTCTCCCTACTGACAGGGAAACCTGTGATTTCATGACTGCTCCTGCCAAGTGTAACTGTGTTAGTATTTGGCCAGGTATACACCTCTGGAGGGAAAGAGGATGAAGAATCCCTGCGACAGGGAAGGGTCAGGCACTACAAGTCCTGAGTGTGCTCTGTGCTCAGCCTTCATCAACTCACCAACTCACCATGGAGCTTGTCATAAAGTCCAGCAGTGTCACTAGGGGTAAAATAAACATATCCTGTTTATCAGACTCATCTGCCAGGGGACATCCCTGCTTTCTCTAAAGCAGTGGTCTCCAAAGCAGGGGTGCATGCACCCCAGGGAGTATGCAAGACAATCCATTGGGGTGAAGAAAGAAAGTATTTTTGGTACCATTAATAAATAAAGTAAAATAAAATAACATTTTAGAACTAGTGTTTACTTTATCTTGTCCTTTTAAGTCTATTACTCTGTATGTTTCATAATGTACATGTATATAATTTATGAATAAATATACATATATTGGGGGTGCATGCTCAAAAGTTTTTCACTGATAAGGGTGTGCAATCAAAAAAGTTTGGAGAGCACTGCTCTACACCCCCACATTTGAGCAAAAAAGAGTCTGGGGGAGAGAAGCTTTACCCACAGAAAAGGAGGATTTAGGGATGAAGTGAAGATCACTTATGCAGACAGGACATAGCCAGCCCCTGGGACCAGGTGGGATGCACCCCAGGGTGCCAAGGAGCTTGTTTGGGGCTCTCCATCACTCTGGAACCTCCATGGAAACCACTGGTGGGACTGAAGCTGGCAGAGAATTTCTTGGCCCCTTCTCCCTGCTCTCTCACAGAGGATCTGGAGGGATCGCTCTGTCTCAGACCTCTGTAGGAACACATTATTTGGCTGCAGGGAGGCAGAAACCCAGTTAACAATGTTATCTTGGCACTGGCCATCACACCGATGGGGCATGAGGGTGAGTTTGCTCTGCTGCCCCTGAGGATTCATGCACAGGGATGGAAGCTCTGAGCTGCCTGTGCCTTCAACAGCTGTGTTGAAGATGAAGGTAATTTTCTTGCTCCTGGAGTTGATACTTCTGTTGATGCTTCAGGCCCAGACAAAAATCCCTCTGAAAGAATATTTTGATGGAGAGAAGATAATGCTGCTGACGGGGATTTTCCCATGGCGGAGGATGACAAAGATGCCTTGCTTGGACACAGTTTCCACAAGGGAGCAAAGGTCAGACAAAACCCACCTGCCTGTTTTTGCAAGGACCCCAGTTCCTGTTGGAAGTCAAAGTCCCTCTGGCCTCCTGGCATTCAACAGCATGATGTTTGGGTGCTCGAAAGCCTTAATGAGGGAGTCAGCAGGCTGGTGAGGGTCACAGAGTACCTGGGTTTAGCCAAGTTAATCTTGTATCGGGTTTGCTCTTTACGGCACAGTGCTGCTCTGCCTGGCAAGGAGAGATGCTTGTCCACCCATCAGTGGCCTGGGCAGAGGAGGGAGTGGGGGGGTTCCTTCTCTATCCCAGAATATCTTGTTGCTCTCCATATTAATCAGTGCAGAGCCACTCTGAAACTCAGCATTAGCAAGAGATGTGGCCTCAGCCTGTGTTTTGGGAGGCTGGGAACCAGCGGCCATCTGCAACAGGCCAGATCCTTGGAACAGGGGCTGGGCTTGTGGCAAGCTGCAAACACTGCTCCGAGAGGGGGGGAGGGGAATCAGGGCGTCCTGGGATAACTCAGGCTCAGGAGAGCAGGTCCCACCTTGCTGATGGCCCCACTCACCCTCAACAGGCCAGTGCTGGAGGATCGAGCTCAGGTTCCTGCTGTGCAGCCCCCAGCCCCACTGCCCTCAGGGGTCACTCCCATGGCCCCTTCCACCTCCCCACCTGCCTCTTGCTCCCAAACAGAGATGGTTCCTTGTTCCGTGGCTGGGTATGATCCCGGCGAGTGCTGGGATCCTTGCAGAGGTGCATCGGGCTCTCAGATATCCCCTGTCCAGGTAGGCAGCGTGGGGTGGGGGTCTTCTCTCTGCCTTGCCAGGACTCACAGCCTCCCCTGGACACACACCAGTGTCCTGCTCCAGTTACCTCCCATTTGCTCCCACTGCTCTTGCCCAGCTGGGTGGCCACAGGCTCGATGTGCACATGGGGATGTGCTCCCATCCCACCTGCCTCCCCTTGCCCAAGCGCTCCTGCTCGGGGCTGCCCTGGCCGCAGCACCCTGCCGTGGCCTCACGCGTTCTGGGTTTGCCTTTGTGCAGACCCATGGCTGGTTCCCAGCCATTCGCCATGGGTGGCTTCAGGTTGCTCCTGGCCACAGCCACACTGCAGACTTGTGGTCCAGGTCAGATTCACAGCTCCTCACCACTGCAGAGCTGGTCCCCGTGGCCCTCACCCCCACCAGGAACCAGCCCCTGGCCCCAACAAAGAGAGGAGGAACCCCCAGCAGATATGGGGCTCTGGGGATCCCACAGTGGGGCAGGACCACCAACCACCCCATCGGGGGTGCACAGCCCTGGCAAAGCCAGATCAGCTGCAGTGCCTGGGGACCTGCCCCAGCCCCATGAGTGAGGGCTCCCAGCCGGACCTTGACCTGGAAGTGCCAAGTCCTGGCCACACAATGGCACCCTCATGCTGCTGAAGGGCACCCGTGGCTTGAAACACCAGTGCCCTGGGTGCAGCTGGAGGTGCTGGGTCAGTGACACGTGGGGTCAGGACCCGGCAGGGACCTTGCGCACCAGCTGAGGTTGGCTTCTCTGTCACATGACAACAGGGACAACACCGTGTGGAAGGGGAGCTCAGCTCTTTCAGCATATTAAAATCATTGAGTTTATTAAGGGATTTGTATCAGCATAAACAGGTCCAGTTTTTCCCAGTAACCCTGTGGCTTGAACCAGTATTCACCCCAGTAACCCTCCAAACCCAACCTTCCTGCAGAGGAAAAAGCAGCAGGTTAAAGATATGGTAACTGGCCCCAGTGAGGGCACTTGCCCCAGTTCTCCCAGCACCACTGCCTGCTGCACTTGCTGGTCCCAGAGGTGCATGTTAAAACTGAGAAGCAGTTAATGAATACAGAACTCCAGTAAATGAGAGTAAAGAAAATGCAGGGTCTTTCCTTTAGAAGTAAAATACCAGACAGTTGGCAGGAGTGAAAGTCCAAGGAAATTAAGGGAGAAAGAAAATTTTAAGAGATATCTATTCTGCTGGAGGCAGATGATAAAGCTGCAATGAGTGTTGTCCCCATGGCTGGCCCCATGCTGTGCTGTCCCCCATCTCTGCCTACACCTTCCTGTGCAGCCTTGGTGGCAGTGAGAGCCGTGGGCAGGCGGCAGCCCCTGCCAAAGCCCAGCCTGGTGTCCCTGGCATGCCGCACCTCCCGCAAACCTTGGAAAGCCACAGCACAGGCTGACAGCCTGCCAGGGCACTGCTGACACTTTAACGGGGCTCCCGCCACGAGCACTGTCAGCTGGGGCTGAGCCCAGCCATGTGACAGGGCACCGACTGTGGGAATCCCTCCACCGAGAATTAGGGACTGAAAAGGCAGCACATGTCAGACGGTGGGATCCCGGACAGTGGGTCCCGTCAAGCATCACATCGTCTTGATCATGCCAAGGCCTCAGGTCTGTGCCTGGAGCATGGGGCCAGAGCTCAGATGCCTGTATTTTGCAAAGCTGCCTGCCTTGGCATCCCCTGACTCCATGGGTAAACCCCCGTGCAGCCCCAAGCTGCCCTGCAGCACACAGGGATGCTGGGGACAATAATCTGGATCCCTACCAGACACGGCACTCAGGCATAACTGGGGTGTCCGTGGAGCATCCCTGGAGCTGGCATCTGCAGAGGCACATCTCCCTTGAGCACTGGCTGGGATGCTCATGCTCCAAGGAGGACCCAAGTGTGGGAAAACAAACCCCACAGGTGTGAGATGAATCCTGTGTGTGTGAAGAGGGTTTGCAAGGGAACTCACCCTGTCAGGAGCCAGGGACATGGCCCTGACTGGGAAGGGAGGGGGTGTTTCAGCCATGCGTGGCTCTGCCCGAGGCCAGTGGCTGCAGCTGAGGTCTGACAAACTCAACACTCACAGCCAAGTGCCTGGCAGGCAGGGAGGTGACACCTCCTGCCATTAGGAGGCACGGCCCAGCCAGGCACGGCCCCAGCAGCAACACATGTGGGATTTCCCAGCCCATCGTCTCCAGTTTAGGCCATTCCTGTGGGACTAGGGCAATAACTGGGTCCCAACATCCACCAGCTTCCTCTGAGCTCTGCTCCTGGAGTTGGGCAGAAAGAGCATCTCTGCGTGCAGGCTGCATTTCTGGGTTCAAGAATTTATGTCGTCCGTCCCCACCAAACAGGCACGCTGCCAGGAGCAGCTGCCCCGCGCCAGCGCTCCGGAAAACCCTCTGGTTTAAGGGTTTGGGGGCCGGGATCAGCCCGGTTTAGGCGGCCTCGCTGACGGCCTTGATGGGACGCATCGTCCCAGCGCCACATCCCCGCCCACCCCGGCAATTTGGCCGTCAGCGGGGACGTGGAGGTCTTCGGGATCCCCCCCCAGGCCTAGGGGTGTGCGGGGGCAGCGGGCCGGGGTGATGCTGCGGGGGGAGCGTTTGTTGTTGTTTTTTTTTAGTTTTGGGGTCTAGGTTAGTGCATTTCCCCTCCCGGTGGGTCTGACACTGGATGTGCGCCACGTCACCTCACTCTGTGCCGGCTGCCGCGATGGGCACAAACACCACCCCTCTGAAAACCCCAGCTGGCCCCCAGTGTTGCTGCCTGCAGGGAAACCAGGGGGCTGTCCGCCTCTGCCCGCACTGGCAGGGAGGTGCAATGTCCCTGTCTGAGGGACAGCGTGTCTCTGGGCAGGTGCTTTCCGCCTCGCTGGCCGCCGGAGCTGGGTACCTGGGGAGCACCTTGTCACTCCCAGCATTGTTTGCAGATCTGATATTGTTCTCCCCGCTCCGGCTTGGCAGTGGGCAGGCAGCCTGCCATCAGCTGGGGACCGTGTGGCCTTGTCATGCTCCTGCCTGCTCTATGGGAGGGTGAGAAGGTGCAACATTTTTTTTTTTAATCTCCCAGCAGTTCAAAACATCCGGGTCTCTCCATGCTGAGGGGCTGGAGGCAGAGGTGAGGATGCTCCTGCGCTCTCCCTCTTCCTGTTTGTCGAGGCCTGGGTGGCCCAGCCAGGGGTACCGGTGACCAAGCTGCGATGGGAGGAAGGAGATCTGGGCACCTCTGATGCAGCCACCAGCATAATCTCTGCTGCCTCCAAATTTAAGGGGTTGTGGAGGGGATAAGCTGGCCTGCCAGTGCTGTTGGAGAGGGACCCCTGGAGAGGCTGCTCAGGGCAGCTATTCCTGTGGGCTGTCATGGGGAGGGGGGGAGGTAGCAGAGTTTCCCTTTCCCCTCCCCTTCCCAGCCCTGGGCTGGGTCCTCGCTCCGCCGGCAGTTGCCTGCTCCAGTGACCGGGTTATTGCACGCTCTCGACACAAGTGGGATTGGGATTTTCAGCTCAATGTCTTTCACTCAAGCAAAGGCTGGGCATGGTTTCTTTGTGCTGTTTCCAGTCATGTCGTCGTCATGCCGCTTGGAAATGCTGACGGCAGCATCCCGCTGTTGGGAGGTTGGGTCTGTGCGGCATGTGGCAGTGGGGAGCTCTGGGCTGGTTTCTCCTGGGGATGGCTGTGGTGCCTGGAGGAGCATCCCAGGGATGCTGTGCAGGGAAAGGAGTCACTGTCCTGCCCCTGCAGCCTTCCTTCCCAAGCGCAGTGGGTCAGAGGAAATGCTGGCTGTTTATTCCCATTTTATAATTTCCCTTCCTGGGCAGGTGTGGCAGATCTCGGCTTTCTCTGGGGACGGCTGCAAGGTGGAGGTGGCAGGACTAGGGGCAACTCCAGCTCCCAGGCGTGCCAGTGAAGCTGGCTCCTGGTGAGGAAAAGGTCCTGGACCACCATATCCATGTCCTCCTGCCTCTGCAGCTTCAGCAAAGCTTCTTCAAGTGGAGTCTGGCATCTCCTCCTCCCTGCCTTCATCTGCCAGTGCTGCAACCCCATCTTGCATCCTCATCTTGCCAAAAGCCTGATCTGAGCTGGAGAAAGGGCAGTAGCTGGCTTTGAAGGTGGTACAGCGATGGTTTACTTTTGCTTGATGCTCCTTATTTGTGTTTTTTCCCCCAAGTGTCTCTACCCAGCACACCTGGCTTTGGGCATAAACATTTCCTCACCCATTTTCTGGCTGCATTTCTTGGAGCATTAGTGAGAGTCAGACTTCTACCCCTTCTTGAGTAATCTGGCTGCCAAATTTAATCTATTATTATTACTATAAACAAAAGAAGACTTTCCAAATGAGATGACAGTTGAGAACCTCTTTTTTTTTTAATAAGCCTGAAAACCCCAGCCCTGCTGCTGCAGCCAGCACTTTGCATCAGAAACACCCTGAGAAGCTGTTCAGCAAAAAATGAGTGGTCCTTTCTAGTCCAAGTGACCCATTTGGCCACATGTGAACTGTCGGCTCCTCGCTGCCTTTCCTCCTCATGCCGCTCCTCAGGGCTGGAGGTGGGGACAGAAGTGCTGGTGCTGATAGTGGCTGCCCCAGCTCTGTGGTGGTGCCAGGACTTCTCCAGGTCCAGAGCTGGACACAGCAAGGCAGGAGCTTTGTGGTGTTCGCATGGCTCAGCCTGCAGTGGGATTGTCCATCTTTTGGCTTTTCGTGTGCTTCCTTTGCAATCACTGTGTGGGGGAGGGAGCTGTAGCAGGGTCAGGGCCCAGCGGGTTGTCCCCGGGGTCCATCATCCTGAACACTGGAGCTGGAACAGCTCCAGGCACCTCTTGGGAGCTTCACAGCGATGCTTGGTGCTGTGCCTGCATCACTGAGACTGTCCTGCCGAGCTTCCCAGGGCTCTGCCTGGTGGGTGAGCAGGGGGGTGGACTCTGAGCCCTCCAGAATCATGCGAGTTGGTCTGTAGAAAGCAGATACGTCCAGCCCCAGCTTTTTCTTGAGACATAGAGATGGTCTGAGTGCCCCTGGTAGCGGTGACAATGGTGGGCTATGGTCCCGCTCAGTGGCCTGCAGCCACCCCATTACTTTGGGCGCCTCCATGGCTGCACGTCGGGGTGTCCTCTGCGACACCAGGACAAACCAAGTGTTTCCTGCGTGGCAACCAGGGTGCTGCTTCCCTGGGAGCTCCACGTTGATCCCGAGCTTAATTTTTTGGGGGATTTTATTCTTGGAGATAATGTTCCCCGCCATGTTCTCTGGGATTACATTTGCTCAGTTGGCTCCTAGCGTGGGAAATGAGCCCTCATGGGTAGGTAAGATGTGGGGAGAGCTGAGGACGTGGTCCCTGAGCATCCCTTGGGGCTCTGCTGGTTAGTACCTGCACTAGGGACCTGGGCAGGGCTCCGTCCACAGGCCTGGGGAGGGGTAATGAATGGAAAGAGGCCCCCCATCTCCATGATACCAATTCCTGACATGGTCAGCATCAAGGAAGTTTATAGGAGACCCACAGTGAAAGTCCCTCCTCTCCTTTTGCTGCAGCTCGCTGGGGACTTACAAACCCATGTGTGCCCCGGCTGTGCCCTGTGTGGGAGAGCTGGGGCTCGGGGTGGGGAGACTGTGATCTTGGAGCCTGGGAGGTGCTGTGGTTACACTGTGCAGGGTCAGGCCTTTTGGATCCTCAATTCCCCTGGCAGCTCCGGGCACAGGCTTGGGGTCTGCAGGCTGTCTTGAGGGTCTAGAGCGGAACCCTGGCCTAACCCTGGGGCTGCACTGCCCAAGGGGGGGCTCCTTGGGGCTGCCATGGCCCTGCAGAGCCACCCCACTGCCCAGGGACCCCTCAGTCCCCAGGGGTGCCAGGGACCTTCCTGCAGCACAAAAGGGAAGACAAGTCCAGGACATTTGCCTGAAATGGCTCTTCTGGGCCAAGGGGGTATTAAAGGGAGGTAATCGGTTTAGCTCTGCCACAAGCTTACAGGGGGTTGCCAGGGACAGGAAGGGTTATGCGGATGCTGGGGACAGGAGGAGTGACAGTGTGACAGCACTGGGGACAGGAAGGCTGATGGTACCAGAGACTAGAGAGGTGATGGGGATGCTGGGGGTGGGAGGGGTGACAAGGGCAGTAGGAGTGCTGGAGATAGGAAGGGTGACAGTGTGATGGAGATGATGGGGACAGGGTGGGTCACAAGGTGGCTGGTGTGCTGGGGACAGGAGAGATATGGAGGCACTGGGGACAGGAGGGGTGATGGGGGGTGATGGGGACCAGAGGAATGATGGAGATGCTGTGGATAGGAGAGGTGGCCTCTCCCTAGGCTCAAGGCACTGTGTCCCTGGGCACTGGGTACAGGAGCTGCCCTCAGTCCCATCCCTGCATTAAACCCACAGTACCCCAGTGCTTTGTCCCCATGGGGGACTCTGGGTCTGGTCCCTGATGGGTGCAGTGGCTCCCCCAGGCTGGCTGCTCCCCAGAACTCCAGAGCATGGCCCCAGTGCTGCTGCCAGTGCTGGGCCATCTCCCCTCCACGTCTGGGCTTTACCAACGGCCACTGCCACAGGGGCCAGAGCACCTGGTGGCGTCCGCAGGCCTATAACTAACTGCTTCATGAGCCTAACAGGAATTGCAACGGGAAGAAAGTGGCCATTAAGTGCCTGGAGTACGCTTTGAATTGGAGGAAGGAAATGGAGCCAGAGCAGGTCCCAGTCCCTGCCTCTTCCTGTCCTGGAGCGCTGGAGCACCGCAGGCTGGCAGCTGCCCAGCCTAACCAGTGTACCTCGTAGCGTGTTGCTGGGGTCTCTCCTGCATGGGTGGAGAGGGCAAAGCCTTTGTGGAGGGAGGTTTGCTCTTTGGTGGGGGGTACCCGTTGCTTCAGGTGGATGATATGAGAGGTGACATGTCAACTGGTGTGCTGGCAGTGACCCTGGCTCATCACAGCACCGGGGTAGGGCTTTCTATAGAAAGGAGATGGCGACAGAGCTGGAGGGCAAAAAGTTGGGAAGGCGCTGCTCTCACTGTATACCGATAGTGCCCATGGGTGCTGCATGGGCTTGGCTGGGGGTCTGCAGAGGAGTGTTCCTGGGGAGCCAGTGGCTCTTGAGTCTGGGAGAAGCAGCTCTGCCCCGGGGAGCTCATTGTCTCGCATTTGTCGGGGATTATTTCCCAGCTGACTGCTAAGCCAGTAGAGAGGGCGGCCCTGGTAAACTGCTGGTAATGTGACCCATCCTGCAGCCATAATTCTTGGCTTCCTGGCTGGAAAGGAGAGGGTTTCCCTGAGCCTTTCACTTCCTGGAGGGGATCCTCCAGGATCCGAATCCAAAAGAAGTCTCCAGGTCCAGCTATTTCAGCACTGTCTGCAGCACTTTTTCCAGGAGCCCTGGGATGCTGCATTCATGAGCATCCCTGGGATCTGCCTGTGCATCCCACAGGACCCCCATTTTCTTTGATCACAAGGGGCCCTTCCATTTGCTGGGCACTCTGCCCCAGTGGGAAACAACGTCCCACAGGTCTTTATCACAGGTGGTGGCTGAGTCAGCGTGGGCGCAGCCATGGGTGCAGCCTGAGCAGGACGGAGTGAGGTGGTTTTCCACCTACCTCTCACCTTGCGTGTCTGCAGGGATGTGGGAAGACTGCCCCAGGGGTTCCTGCTCATGGGCCGTTGGAAAGCCATAAAGGTCAGCCCCTATAGCCACCAGCATCTGCTGATAAGTGGCTGTGTCCCCAAACCTCCATTTCAGGGTGGGAGCTCCGAGACTGGTGCCAAGGACTAGGTGGATGGTGGGGGCAGGACAGACTCCCCAGCCTGAACGAAGCCACCTGTGCTGCTGCCACTGCCTCCGAACTGCCCGAGGGTGTTTAATCAGCAAAATCATGCTGGTGCATCTTTACCAAAGGCTGCAAAATGTCTCTGGTGGTGTGGGATGCAGTGAAGTGTGGGAGGGCTTTGGCTTTGCCAAAGAGCATCTGGCCCCGGTGGGCACAGTGGTGCTTCACCAGGAAGCTGCCACTCCAGGGTTTTATTTCCAGCCCAGCAGTGGGAGCATGCGGCAGCTCACAGATGGCTGAGCTGTGCTGGTGCAGCTCCCTGGGTGCTCGGCTGGGAGGCGGTGGGCTGCCCTCTCCCACCTCCCCGCCGGCAGCACTGAGTCTGCAGGGAGAGCTCGTGGGTGGCTGCTGCTCTGCTCTGCGGGTGCTGCCCTGCTGAGCCATCAGTGACCAGCCAGCGCCAGGAGGAGACAGATGGACTTGAGCCCTTCCCACGAGGCTGTTCAGGGCTTCAGGTGGGCCCGTGCTCAGAGCAGAGCTGTAAAGCCCCCTGCACTGCCGGGCACGGCCGGCCCCGGTGCAGGCATGGAGCGGTGGTGCCAGGGCTGCCCGTCCCCTGTGACACTGGCACAGCATTAGCACACTGCCCACGCAGGTCCCGCTGGTGGCAGCACCCAGCACCGTGACCACCAGCTGTTTCACTTGTCACACTGTGCTGAACTTCAGAGCCCAGACAGTAAAGAGAGTAATTTTAAAAAAAACCACCCTCTGCCCCAGCTCCACCTGGTTCTGAGCAGGTACGAAACCCGTTGGTATTTGCTTGAGCAAAACCTGATAAACAAGACTGAAAGTGGGTGGTTCAAGCTGCAAAGAACAGCATGGTGCTTTTTGGCATGGGGTGGCATCAGGGACAGTATGGGGTCCCCAGTACAGGTGGGTGCACACCTGGTGATGCAGAGCCAGCAGCAGGTTTGGGTGGGCAACACTGGGGAAACTGCATATGGCACCTGGTTTTCTTTCTTTTTTTTTTTTTTTTTTTTAATTATTTCTTCTATTTCTGAATACCCAAAGCAAAGTTCTTGTGGCTGCAGACAGCCCTGGCACTGCAGAATCACACCAGATGGCAAAGGATGCAGTGTGTCACCCTCCCGAGGCAGAGGCTGGAGCTGCCCGTGAGCAGGGGACAGTGAAGGGGACAGTGAGCCATGGCCAGAACTGGCAGCACCCAGGAGTGGCTGGGCTGGGGGACCAGCGGGTCTTGCTCAGCTCAGTACCCCTCCAGTCACCCCACCACCTGCAGGGCTATGGGATGGGGCGAGGGGTGACACTGCCTTGGTGGCTGGCTTCCACGAGAGTTGCGTGGGACTCTGCATGGTGCCAGTGGTCCTCTGTGGCTCCTCTTCCCTTGCCGTGCCAGGGGGATTGCCAGGGCGGGGAATAGGGATTTTTCTGGCTAGTTAAGGAGTTTGAGTAGCAATGACACAAAATCTTCCATCAGCCTGACAGGGGGAGGCTGCCTGGTGCTCCCTTTTCCCTCAGCCCTGGCTCACAGGAGCAACTTGAGATTTTGGGGTGCTTGGAGATAGGGTCTGCTGTAGTGCGGTTCTGGGCTCTGGGGTAACGCCAGCAGTTGGGGGGGGTGAAGTGTTTGTGGTTGCCGAGCATTTGGCATCCCCCCACCTCTTGGGAAGCCTGGCTCAGCTGCTCCTGACCCTCCATTTCCCCCTTGGCCTTGAACCTGGAGAGGGGGACAGGGCTCTGGGACCCCATCGTGGTTGCCTCAAGGCTGCAGCAGGCAGCTGCCTTCACGATGGCTGTCCTCTGCCATGCAGCCCTGCTGCCTCCACGAGCCCCTGCTCGCCCAGCACCGGCTGCACACCATGCTGCCTCCGCTGCCCGTACACCAGGGCTCCAGCGTGGGCAGCCCTCCCCGCAGCATCTGCCGGGGGGGTGGCTTGTAAGCAGCCAGCAGTGGCATTTTGCCTGGGTGACTGCCCGTGGTGGCATTTCCCGTTGTTCCTGGGTGGGGACGCTCTCGGTGGGAGCAGGGCGCAGCTGAGGTGTTTGCTGTGCAGGCAGGGCAGGCAGGGAGGATACTGCCAAGGGGTCCCTGCAGGGATATCCCTGTCCCCCAGCCTGTGGTGCAGGGCTGCTGGCACTGTCCCTTGGCCGTGACGTAAGCCACACTGGGACCATCTCTGCCCATGAGCTTTATCAGCTGGGCCAGAGCTTGGCACCTGTCCAGCTGAACCAGAAAAGCTGGAAGCTGGGACACAAGCCCGGGTGGCCTGGGGAACGGGAAGCCCAGTGGCATGTGGCCTTTGGTTGGACAAACCTGCCGAGACAAAAACCAAACAAGCACTTTTCAGCCACAAAGTGCTCTCTGGTAGGATGACAAGGGCCGGTGCTGGCAGAGGAAGGGTTGGTGGGGGCCGCAACAGTGCCACATCCACTGTCCCCAGGATCGTGGTGACGTGGCCAGCGTCCCCCTGCTCCCAGCTTGCTGTGATCGGTGAAGCGCCCTGCTCTGCCACCTCTGCACGCAGGAGAGGTCTCGTCTGCTGCATTTTCGGGGGCAGGAGCACAGCGGTGACGTGAGCGGCTGCAGGCAGCGGCAGGGCTCCCACGGGGCTGCCAGAGCAGTGGCAGAGCTGTGCTGGCCAGGGCTGTGGTGCCAGCGGCTGTGCCCAGGGAGGGGGATTGCTCCCAGGGGTACAGCTGTTCCTGAAGCTCCGCTGCCCTCCGCCTAGTCTCAGGGGCAGGGAGCAGCAGGGCAGGGGGGTGCAGCCACCTCAGGGAGCCTGGCAGGGCTCAGGGCTGCAGGCATGGGGACCCTCCTGCAGTTGGTGTTGGGCATTTGTGGTCGGTGTGTGCAGTGGGAGCAGCGCCAGGGCTGGGGCACTGGCCCGGGCAACCCCAAGCATCCACCCATGTTTTGCTGTGGTGTTGTGGCTGCCCAGCTCACCCCGGGGGCCGAGTCCCCAGCCATGGGCGGCGTGAAGCTGCGGCATTTGGGTGTCTTAGCCCCCCCTGCTCCTGCCTGCTGCTCGGCAGGAGCACTGCCCCTGCCCCAGGGAGGCTGCGGAGCAGAGGGAAGGAAGATCTGGGGGTCTGGGGGGTGGTTTGGGGCAACACGCCTGCCTGCCCATGGCCCAGAGCCAGCTTCAGCCCTTCACAGCCAGGAGTAAAATTGCAGAGCCAGGAGAGCCCCAGATGGTGCCAGCTGACAGAAGTGCTGGGAGAGCAGACAGGCTGCAGGCAGGTCCCACAGCAGGTCCCACATCACCTGCCTGGAGGAGGAGTGACCTTGGAGTGGAGCTGGCAGACACTGCACCGCTGCGGGGCCTGGGCTCCCAGCCCTGCCTGCGATCTGCTGTGCCCTCAGCTGTAGCCATTCCTCAGCTGCGGGGCGCAGCATGGTGTGGAGACCTGCACCCCTGTTCTCAGGGACCCCGATCTCCCCCCGTGCCTGGCTGGGTGACTGTCCCCCGCCTGGGGCTGTGTCTTGCTGCTGTGCGGGGCCGGCCCGTAGCCCGCGGCAGGCAGCCCCGGGCAGGCCAGCCTGAGCTCTGTGCCCACTCGCCTGCCACAGACGATGCCCAGTGGGCTCTGCCAGCTCATGCTGTTGGCATCGGGGCCCTGTCAACTGAGAGGCTGGGCATTGGCGTTGCCAGTGCATGTAGCGTAAGCACTTGGACCAGTGCTCAGCACTAATTAATTATCCTCTTATGTTAACTTTTATCTCTCTATCTGCAGCAGTGACACAGTGGGGGCAACTCCTGCCTTCCCAGCCACCCAGACATCCTTCCTGGTGTCACTGGGCTTTTTTTACATGTGTGTTTTGGCACAAGTATCAAATAAAGCTCTTCACCCAGGGCTGTGACTGCCAGTAGCTCCATGCCCTGCCCAGCCATGGCAAGAGACTGTCGGGCCCTGTGGCATTCAGAGGGCTGCAGTGGACACCCCCAGTTGCAGGTGCTCTGCTCACCCCAGGACCTGCCCCACGTACCTGACACAGCTCCCCCCAGGGGCTGGGGGTGTTGTGCTGATCTTTCACACCCAAAAAACCTGTCGAGGAAGCTCTGTGTGTGTGTGTGTGCTCCTATTTCAATACTCGCATGCCAGTGTTTCCTCCTGTGCTTGGGGCTGTTGCTGCTCAATGCCCCTCTGGCTCATGCTCACCCACTGTTTGTCTTTCCATGCTGGCTGCACGGGTCCTGTTCACCCACTGGCCTCCACTCCTGCCTGTGTTTCTCTCTGCAGGGAGCCACCCTGCTTTCTCCAGCTTGTCCCAGCCCAAAGCCTGGTTTAATGGTTTACCTCAGGTTGTGCTGGGCTTGCTGCCCACCTGCGTGGGAGGTTTGCACCGTGGCAGCCACAGTGACAGTGGTTGGATGGAGCATCCCCCTCCTCCAGATGTTCCCAGCACATCTGGGCAGTGGCATCCCAGCTGTGCCATGGCTGACACCGGCTTTGGACTCCATGTTGTTGCCTGCTCCTCTCACTCTGCCTTACATCTGGTTTGTACTGTCCTGCAGGCAGATCTGTGCTGTCCCACTGTGTCCCTGTCCCCTGGGACCAGCCTGGGTGTGTCCTCGCTGTCCCATTCATGGCCAGGGCATCCCTCCTGCCCCAGCAGCCAGCAGGGCTGGCCACACTGAGCTGCACTGATGCTAGGCACAGGGCACGGTTGGAGTAGAGGATCCCAAAGTCTCCCAGACCCAACAGCAGCCCTACAGAAGCAGAAGCAAGACTGGGGAGCTGCCGCCTGCAAGCTGGTGCTCATGCAGGTGGGTGGCATGGCTGTGACATGGCCAGTGCCGGGGTGGAAACAGGACCCATGTGCTGTGCCAGCCTTGGCACCCACATGGGGTGGGCGTGCAGGAGGGACCCATGGCCAGAGCGCTCTGCTGGGGAAGCCAAGGGGTGGTAGGTAGGGTCAGGTACACCCTGCAACAGGAGCTGGACCTCGCCACCAGACTGCTGGGGCAAGTGTGGGTAGGGCGGGAAAGAGCCAGCAAGGGAGGGGTGGGTGGTTGGCAGCAGCTGGAGATGTCCCCATGGCTCCTGAGTGCTAGCACCGGGGGTGCTCAGTCCCTGGCACCCAACCTGACATGGAGGTGCTCACTCTCACCAGCCCAGCCAAGGAGCAGCTGGTGGGCTCAGAGAGTGGCAAAACCCCCATGAAACCCCTCACCCTGCAGGGTGCCCACACAGTGGTATCTGCTTGCTAACCAGAGACTGATTACACATGGGGAGTTTAACTAGATTGGTGCCCGCCTGTCTTGCTCCTAATCCCAGCCTGTGACAGCTGGGCAAGCACAGCTTGTTCCTCAAACAGAGATAACAACCTTTTATGTATTCCAGGCTGGGGTTTATTTAACTGGTTGCTGGGCACTGGCATGGGGCTGCCCTCTCCTCACCTCTTCCATTGCCCCAAGGTGGCTCCAAGGGTCCTGATGGGGTTTCATGGTGCTGGGTGGCCACAAGTGTCAGGTGACCCATGCCAGGGTGGTTTCCTGCCACCTCCCATCCAGCTTTCACCAGTGCCTGTTTTGAGGGGATTTGTTTCCACAGACCCTTGGCACAGGAGGGGGTTTCCAGTGTCCCTCCCCAGCACACCGCGGGGATGTGGCATGTCCCCACCCCTGGGTCTGCACAGTACCAAAACCTCCTGCCCTTGAGTGTCCACATGTTTTGGCTGTTTTGTGATCTTTAAACAAAACGGCCTTGAGACCGAGCCCAGGGCAAGCAAAGCAGGCAGCCAAGTCCGATTTCTATGCTTAAACGCCTGATTCTTTTCCCATGAAGTATTAATTCTCCCCAACCACCTGGCCAAGTCCTGCGCCATCCCCAGGGAGCAAACTCAGCTCCCACAGGCACAGTGGCCTCTGCCCCCCACCCCAAGCAAATCCTCCCCCAATCTGCTGCACCCAGCATGGATTTCAGCCAACCCTAATTGCAGCTGCTGAAAAAACCCTGCTCGCAGGAGAAACCACTGCAGCAAAGGCAGCTCAGCCCTCCTCCAATTCCATCAGCCAGAGGGTGATATCGCAGTGCCCCGTGGAGTGCAGTGTGGAGGGGTCTGGTTGCAGCCTGGGTGCCATTGGTAGTGGCTGCATCCTCCAATGAGCACTTTAATGGTGAATTAGGGCTGTGCAAGTAGGGATTTGTTGTGGGTGGCACCCTGCTCAGCATCCCACAGCTGTTGCTTTGGGGTAGCATCCCGCTTGCACCTGGTGCAGGAAAGCTGCTGCCATGTCCCTGGACCTTCATGTCCTGGTGGCTCCATCCTGTACAGGGACTCCCCACCGTGCCATGCCTGGGCACAGCAGCAACTTGCCCCCCTCACCCCCAGTGTGCTGCTGGGCTGGGGATGCTCAGGAAAGCCCCCAGAGCTGGGGTGCCCCTTCCCCTCGGGTGCTCGGTGCTGTGCTGTGCCAGGGCTGCCGTCCCCCAGGGCATGGGGACGGGCAGACGGCAGTGTCAGCGTGGGCAGGGATGGCTCAGGCAGCGTGGGACTGTGCTGGGAGCCAGCTCCTGCCATGACTCATCACCGGGGGCGGCCAGGCCTGGCCCTACTCCCAGTGAGGGCCCTGGTGGTGCTCTCCTGCCTGCTGCTGCCTGTGGGAAAGCTGTAGGCATGGCCACGTGCAGCAAGGTGAAGGGCAGGGCTTGGGAAGCTCTGTGCTGCCCCCCCATCCAGCTGTGACACCCATCCAGCTGTGGCCAGCCCAGGACACAGGCTCCACACTGCCACCAGCCTGGCAGGGAGGGATGGCGGTGCTTATGCGTGGCCAACGTGTCACCGTCCGTGGCAGTGGCTCCTGCTGCTGTCACTGAAAGCCAGGACCCATGCTGCCAGCGAGTCCTTGCACTGGCCCTCTGTGTCATGGCCCCACCTGGGTGCAGTTCCTCTCTCCATCTCTGCACATGGTTTGCCACCATCATCCAGTCTCAGGACTCAGCTTTGTGTAGGACCCAGGGACTTTGTGTCCCCCCAGAAGGTCCCACTGGCTTGAGCCAGGCTGGGGTAAAGAAAATAGCCTGCTCGTGGCCATGGCAGCACTGCCAGGTAAACAAGATGCCCTGTAAAGTTGGGAGGGAGGTTTGGGCTGCGGTGCATCGCTGGGGGAGGACTGGGTCCCACTGGTTTACCCTGTCGCAGTGTCAAAGGGATGGAAATGGAAGGTGCTGCTGCCTGTAATGACCTGTCACAGCTGTGCTGAGGTGTTGGGCAGGGGTTGGTTTAGAGGTGTTTTTTTCTGACAGCTGCCACATGAGGGTCGGTTTGTGTTCATCAGATTTCAGCTGCCAGCCTGCTCAGCCATTGCCTGCATGGTGCAGGTGGGGACTAGAGAGCCCCCCTGCAGCCACCTCTGTAGGACTCAGGGTGTCCTGCAGCACCTCAGGGCTTGGGGTGTCCCACGGGATGGTGGCAACCTGCAGCTCGTGGTGTCCTGTGGGATGGTGGCACCCTGGGACGTGGGGCATCCCAGGGATGGCAGCACCCTGGGGCTTGGGGTGCCATGCAGGAGGACGGGCACTGCCTGCTCTTCCCTGCAGGCAGCAAACTGCCTCACACAGGTCATAAAATTAGAGATTATCTTGAGTTGGAAGGGACCCATAAAGGTCATTGAGTTCAACTATAGGGTCATTAGAGCTCCTGCTTAATTGCAGCTGGCAACGGTTTTGCAAAGGCAAAGGGGAGCCGAGGGGCAGCTCTGATGAAGCACATCTGCACCCATTAACTGCAGCAGGAGCTGCCTGGGGTGGCTGGGTCCCATGCCAAGAGGCCATGGACACACCCAGGGGAGCATCTGACCTGTCTCCTCCTCCTGACCTCTTTTCTCCTGTCCCTGCAGCAGCATCGTGTCCCCGGAGCCTGGACTGTGCCCTGCAGCGCCGGCAGTTCTGCCCGCCGGGGTCAGGCGCCTGCGGCCCCTGCCTGCCCGCCTTCCAGGAGGATGACCACGGGCGATGCATCCAGAAGCAGCTCTCCCCCAGCGGTAGGTGCATCCATCCTGCAGCAGCCCCTTCTGCAACCTTCTGCCTGCAAACCTGCCCTGCACCTCAGCAGATCCAGGAGGTTCAGGGCAGCCCCCACCCACCTCAGCAGCACCCCTGCTCTCTGTCCTCTGGCTTCTCTCCACAGCAGCCGGATCCCTGTAGGGCTGGCAGCTCTGCCCCCTTGCACCCCAAGCCCCGGCTCGCTGCAGTTGTGTGGTTTTGGGGCTGGCAGGGAGCACGCAGACCTGACCCCATTCCTTGTGCATCCTCCTGCTGGTGACAGTGTGTGCCAGTGACCATGCCAGCGGTGACCAGGAGTCCAGGGACAGGAGGGGGCCTCGGTGGCTGCAGGGGTGCTCTGGGGTCTGCCTGCTTGCTCTGGAGTGGGAGCTTTTCAGAGGAGAGGATGTGGCCGTGCAGAGCCCCAAGCTTTGCAGGAGCAGGGTGGCGGCTTCTGGTTGCACAGAGCCGTGACTCCTGCAGACCCCATGGCTGAGGCAGACGGGTGCCCACGGCCTCACCCATCATGGAGCTGAGCCGTGCTGGTGTTTGGAATTTCAGTCCCTGGTTCCTATTAGTTTGAGATTTTGGGCTGTGGTTTGGGGCTGCCCAGCATCAATGCTGGGAGGGTTGGAGACAGTCAGGAGCCCTGCGCAGCTTCACATGAGGGCACCAAGGGCTGCACTGCGTGTTATCCCCTCGCTCCTTCCCCGAGGGAGCTATGGGGCTGTGGCAGCCTGGGTGGCTGCGCTGTGCTAGTGGGAGATGGGCAGAGCATGCCTGAGGAGCAGCAGTCTGTGGGCACCCGTGGCACCCCACCCAGAGCCCTCCCACCCACTGCTGTGGTGTGTGGAGGGTGCTCCCAGTGCTGCTGTGGCACCTTCACCCTGGCTCAGCCACACAGGCAGCACATTTTTTAGGGTGATCCACAACTCTGTGCAGCTTGGAAAGCTGTAAGCAGAGCTGTTTCTGTGCCCCCCACCTTGTGGTTTCTCTTGCAGATTCAATGAACGGGCAAATTAAGACTGTAATTACAGCTCCACCCAATTATTTTTGCTTTAGCTGAAGAGGAGCAGCCTCTGTGTGTGGGGAAGGAGATGGGACCCGGCCTTGCACGCTGCTCCCGGTGGGTTTTGCTGGGGACCACCCAGTGTGGGGTGAGGGCTCTTGAGTGCCTCTGAGCCACCCTCATGCCTGCTGCAAAGTGCATCAGCCTGTTTTTCACTCCTCCCGCTGCCCAAACCCCCTGGCTAAGGCAGGGTTGTTTTTTCCATGGTGGGCAGAGCCTATGGTCCCTGCTGGAGCCTGCTTGCCCCGCAGTGTGGGGCTGAGCTGGTGCTCACCAGGCAGCATCCCTGCTGGCTCAGCAGCAGCAGCCCCTCGCCTGCAGCCCCCCATTCCCACCCCAGGGCCTAGGGACCTGCTGAAAACACACAGGATGGCTTGTCCCACACTGGGCAGTGTGGGTGTGGAGGATAAGCACTGGCTTGCTGGGCCATGGTAGGACCCAGAGAGGCAGCTCCCCACACACCCAAGCTGCTGCTGGCATGGGGGGCACTTCTGGGTTTTTGAGGGGGTTGATTTGTGTTCTGGTTCCTGTGTCTTGGGCACATTCAGGGTCCCACCAGGGTGCAGCCAGAGCTGCCCTTTGCCCAGCTGTGTGTGCTGTGCAGCGGGTGGGCACATGGGGGATGGCAGAGCCCATTGTGTCCTTCATGACGTCAGACTCCTGGCGGGAGGATCATCCCTTATATCAGAGGAGAGACCCCCAAAGCGGGGCCCTGGCTCTGCACAGCACTTTGGCTCTTGGGCAGAGGGGCCAGGCTGCACTGAAATGGGAGTGATGGCTGGTGGGGGGGACAAGAGAGGGGGTGGCACAGGGATGGAGTCCGGGCTTGGCATGCGGCAGTGAGCAGGGGTCTGACAGGCCAATGCTCCCTGGCATGGGTACCAAACAGCTTTAACAATTGTTTGTGGTTTATTTTTTAATGTGAAGTCTTGGGAGTAAATTCCCCTCTCAGAAGGGCTGCACATGCACTGCCATTAGTTGGGAACAGTCAGTGTTAGGTCAGTGGTTGGACTGGATGGTCTTCAAGACAATTCTATGATTCTATGATTCTGTGATCTCCATAGCAACTCTGCTGTGTGCTGGCTTCTGTAGGGAGTCATAGCCTCGGTAGCATCCTTGCTTGGCTTCTCTAGGACTGTGGTAATGTCCTTTCCTAGCTTCATCAGGGAGATGTGGGGCCATGGTAGCATCCTCTGAGGATGCTGGGAGGATGCCGGGGGGTGGGGACCGTGCCAGAGTCTCTCCCAGCCCCATCCTCTTGTCTCAAGCAATGCCACCACCTTCTGGCAGCAAAAGTGTGGGTACAGGAAAAAAAAAGGAGGATTCCCCTCCCAAATCCTGGCAGCAGCACGCAGCTGCCCAGTGCAACAGAGGGATCCTGCAAGAGTGCAGAGAGGCTGCGATAGCTGCATTTGGAGGGGGGGATTAAACGCAAATGGGGGGGTTGCCATGGCAACGCAGCTGCTTGCAACTGCTGGTGATGCTGATCCTGGGATCCCAGCTGCTGCTGCCACGCCATCGCTGCAATTGGTTGTGGCTCCTGACAGAGGCATGGGCAGGAGTCAGGGGTTCTCTCCTTCAGTGTATCCATGCAGGCAGGCACTGAGCAGCTTTTTGGAGTGAAAAATCAGCGTTTTGTGGTCTCAGGAGGGCAATGCATGTGAGAGGCATGTTCCTGCCATTGGTGATGGCACATGTGGATGTCTCGGCGTACCCGGTGCATGAAGGTGAGATGGGATGCGCAGGACCTCAGAGCGCGATGTGTCCCACAGCCACTGCGGCTGGGCAGGCAGGTGGCTGCCTGCACCTCGCTGGCGCAGGGGTCTGGGCCCCTGAAACACTGCTAGCACCCCAGTGCTGCGTGCTATTTGAATGTGCTGTGATGGATTTGCGTCATGTAATTTGGGCTGGTGGGTCCCATCCTGCTCCCACCTGGCCCCACCAGCATGGAACGAGGCTAAGCCCTGTGGAGCTGCAGGAAGCACTTTGGGAAGAGGGGGAAAAGGGGGTCTCGGCTTGTGGACCTCGGTGTTCCCCCCTCCCCACTTGCTGTGCTGCCAGCAGCCAGGAGGGCATCAGCCATCCTGGGGAAGGGCTACAAAAATAAGTGGGTTTGTAGGAGTTTTGTGCTGTCCCATGGACACTGTCAACATCAGGCTTCCTCTGCCTGGGGCTGAAGCCACTTGTGTCCCTTCTTATCCCCAAACCCATCCCGGTAACTAACTGGCAAGACCCCTGCGTGCATCCCAGGGTTGAACCCTGGAGACCCTGTGGAGGGGAAAGGCCCAAGGAGGGGCCGTGGGGGGGGCGGGCAGAACAGCTGGATTGGGCTAGGCTGCTGTGTGCCAGCCTGGCTGGGACCTACCATGAGAGGGCACCCGTGCCCTGTGCAAGCCCCGTGTGCCCTGTGCCTGCCTTGTGTATGCCCTGTGCCTGCCTCCTGCATGCCCTGTGTGCACTCTTCATGCCCTGTGTGCTCCGTGTGCCCTGTGCATGCCCTGTGCTTGCCTCCTGCATGCCCTGTGTGCACTCTTCACGCCCTGTGTGTGCCCAGTGCATGCCCTGTGTGCTTTGTGTGCCTTGTGTATGCCCTGTGTGTGCTCTGTGTGCCCTGTGCATGCCCTGTGCACGCCCTGTGCACACCTTGTGTGTACCCTGTGTGCAGCCTGCCTGCCCTGTGCGTGCCCTGTGTCTATGTGCACACCTTGCGTGCACCCTCCATGCCCTGCACAAGCTCTGCGTGTCCCCTGTGCATGCCCTGGTGCACCCTGTGCCTGCCCAGCATGCCCAACTTGCTGCAGCAGGGCTGCGGGGAGCTCTGCAGGCCCCCCATTTCCTCATCTCCTCTTGCAGCAAGAGCCAGAGCCTGGCACATCCACGCAGGAATTGGGGCTCAACCCCAGCCCTCTTTTCCTTGGGGAGAAGCCCTGGGCTGGCGTTTCACACACCGACGGTGCCCAGCAGGAACCAGCCATCGGTGCCAGGCTGCTTCTGCCCCACAAACGCTGCAGTGACAGATGTAGCATCAGCAGGGGAAATCTCAGCTGCTGAACAAAAGGGGTGTGGGGATTTTTAGACGCTGAAAGGGAACTTGGCAATAAAGCTGGTTAATGCAGGTGAGCAGCATGCGCCAGGCACTGCCAGCAACGCCGGAAACCACAAACAGCACGGCTGTCTTGGTTTTCTTTGTGCTGCTTTGCACAGCAGGAGGCTCAGAGTGACCTGGGAGCTGCTCTTGCTGGTTTTCCAGCTTTTTTTTTCCTTTTTGAGCCATGTCATATTCATCCTCCTGAAGCATTGGCTGTTGCAACTGCATCTGCACAAGGCCAAAGGATGTCAGGGCAGGGCTGGGCAGTGCACCCCGTTGGTGGCAGCACCTGGTTCCCCCAGGCCTAACAGTGAAACGCATGGGCAGGGCTGTCCCCTAGGTTGGGTGGGAATACAGACAGGCCTTTCCTGAGTGCAGTGGGAAGCTAGAGCCAGGCTGTCCCATCCTGGGCACCAGAATGTCCCCATGCCTGGTGCAGGGCTGTCACCATGAGGCACCAGGTCATCCCATCCTGGGCACAAGGCTGTCCCCACAGGGCACGGAGCTGTCATGCTCAGTCTCATGCCAGTTTCCCTGCCCATCAGGAGAGCCTGGCCTTCTGCTGGCACCTTTTCACCATGGCATTCACCCATCGGGCACGGCGCTGGTCGCACAGCCTCAAACCTGGCCCCGCATGGCCATGACACTGCTTTGTAAATTGCTTTGGGGTGGAAATAACAGGGTACAAAGAGCTGGGGAAACCTGCAGTTCATGGGGTGCTCCAGCTCCTGCCAAGGACGGGAGGCTGAGGAGCAGTTTGGGGAGCCAGCGGACATGGGGCAGTGGCTGCTCATGCACTTGTTGAAAGCAAGAGTGTTCCCCTTTTAAACTGATTTTTGGCTTGTGTGGCTCTGAGTCACAGGGATGTCTGAGTGGCCTTTGTGCCTGGCTCTGGAGGGAACTGGAGTTTATTTCCAAACACTGGGATCGAGAACAGATTCCAGAGGAGCTGTAATTGTTATAACCTTGAATTATCCAGGAACTGAGCTGTTGCTACCACCTCGCCTTTGTATGTCTTGATTTACCCTCCAGGGGCTTCCCGCTGGGGACAGCCTGAATACTACAGCACAGGGGCAGAGGGAGCAGGCATGGGGACAAGGACTTCTGCCTTTGAAGTTGAGTTTAATCCTGTTAAAAGCAGAGTGGTGAGTGTCAGAGCTTGGCTCTACTTGGCAAGCCTGAGGACAGCAGCTCCACTCCTGCTCTGCACTGTCACCCCATGGGTGGGCACCCCCAGGCTGGCATGGGGGTTCTGCCCGTGCCCCATGCCCCAGGTGCATCCGGCCCTTTGTGGGTTCCTGGTGTGCAGGGGCATGGGCTGGGGTAGCCACTCCTGAAATGCCCAGCCAGCCCCTGCGGATACCTGATGGTCCTTGCTGCATGGGGCACCCCGACCCCCTCCCCAAAGGGGCTGCATCCTGCCGGGTGCTGGCAGAAGCTGGCCCCTCAGCTGGAGCGAGGGTTCCCAGCTGGACAGCCCTGGATGAACCCTGCTCTGGAGTGGCTCCCACCCCCTGCACCATACAGGACAATTTGGGGTGAAAACCAGCATTTGGGTGTCCCCTGCCTGCTGTTGAAATGGCCCCACTGCCCACAGTGGGTCTGTGATTCCCCCTCAGAGCTGCCCCTCGCAGCCCCGGGGTGTCTCTCTTGGTGTCCCTCCTTGCTCAGGGCCATTTTATGGCCGCAGGTGCAAGGGACACAGGGCAGGTCCTGATCAGTGGGTGCTGGCAGCCTGCCTGCTCCTACAGGGTTCTGCAGGACCCACTGGCTGTGGCACAGGGGTGGCTGTGGCCACTGTTGCTCCTGCAGCTTTTGGAAAAAGCATTCCCCAAGTGGCGAGGACATGTGCAGATCCCAGATCTGTGGGTCTTTGAGACCACCTGTGTGACAGAGTGCTGCATCCAAGTGGGCTCAGAGTCCAAACCACCCACATCTGCTGGTGCTGGAATGTTAAGCCCCTTCTTGGGGCAATGCTTGGGATGGCCCTGGGGCTGGGGGCACAGCAGCATCCCAGATGCCCATTTCACACCCCATGTCTCTCCTGGCACAGGGCGAGCATCCATTCCCAGCTTGGAGAAAGAAATCGATTTTCTGGCAGATGTGCTGGCCAGACAAGAGGCTCTTCACCCCCACCCTCTGCAGGATGGCAAACCCAGGAGTAAGTGCCTGCTCTCTCACTCCCACCACTCCCTGCAGCAGTGCTGGCAACCCCATGGCAGCCAGACCCTGCATCCCAGGCTGGTTTGCCCTCCAGAGCTGCCTGGGCAGTGCTCTGCTCACAGCTCTGCCTTCTCCCGCAGCCACCCCAGTCCCCACTGGCAGCAGACAGCACGTGGCCGGCGGGCTGAGAGAGGGGCTTCTGCAGCGGGATCCCACTGGCAGTGAGGCAGCTGCCACCCTCCCCACCTCCTCCACCACCTCTGCAGTCCAGAAGTACCCAGTGGAGGCGTCCCCCGTCCCTTCAAATGATGACATGGTGCTTGGTGAGACACGGGACAGGAAGCTCATGGCAGGGGGTTTCACTTCCTGGCCAGGGAAGCATGGGCTGGTGTCACTGTGCCACTGGGCTCACCCACTGTCCCTCTGTGTCCCCTCTGCCTCTGCAGGGCTGATCATGGTGTGCACAGTGGCTGGGATCTCGGCGCTGATCATGGCTGCAGTCTGCTGGTGCAGGTAAGCTGGGGGCTGCTGCTGCCAGCCAGTCTTTGTGTCCTTGTGCCCAGGGGAGCTCGTTCCTGTGCTGCCCGGGTGTGGTGGGGAAGGTTTGGAGGAGAGACAATAGCTGCCCCTGCCAGTCCTCCTGCAGGTGTGGCATCTGCTGGTGGGGGCTGGGGGACAGTGGTAGGGACACCCCCGTGCCAGGCACACGGAGTGGGTGGCGCCTGGTTTGGGCATCGCTGTGGCGCTGGGTGCTGACACTCCCTGCGTGTCAGTGCTTCCTGCCCAGGCCCTGCAGGATGGAGGTGGCTGTGCCTGGGGTGCCACCTGTCAGGGGTGTCCTTTTGGGGAACAGGGATGTGGGTGGGAGAACTGAGCCCCCCTGGGGTCACTGTCTCCCGTATGGAGTCATCTGCTCCTGTTGACTGCGCTGCTCTCCCCTGGCAGGCTGCAGAAGGAGGTCAGGCTGGCGCAGAAAGCAGACTACTCGACACAGCGAGCAGCCAGTCCTCTGCCCTATAATAAGATCTCGGTAAGGCACCCGTGTCCCTCCTTGTAGGGCGTTTGGTCTGTGCTCTGCTTGAGGGGCACCCACCACAGTGGGGGACACCCGCCAGCCAGGCTGGTGGCCCTGCAGAGCCCGGCCTCCACGCCTGTCCTTGCTCTCTCTGCAGCCCAGGGACAAGACTCTGGTCCAGAGTGCCCAGATGTACCACTACCAGCACCAAAAGCAGCAGATGCTCTCCATGGAGAAGTAAGCAGCCCCAGGAACAGACATCAGACCCAGTCTGTGGTCCATGCCCTCACATTAACTGGGGTGCCGTCCCCCCGGGCTTCACCCCCTCACTGCATCCTTTCCCCTCAGGCATAAAGAGGAGCCCAAGCTGCCAGACTCAACGTCATCTGACGAGGAGAATGAGGATGGAGACTTCACCGTGTATGAGTGCCCTGGGCTGGCTCCGGTATGGCGGGCGCAGGGTGGCTGGGGGGAACCCTGTGTGTGCAGGGTGGGATCTGACACGTGACTGGGATGTGCAGTTCCTCTCGAGGAGCCTTTTCAACACATCCTTCATGAAACCCTGAGATGCTGAAAACCCTTCTGCTTCCCCCATGTGCCCTGGCCAGGTCCCACTGCAGCCTCCAGTGGTCAGGAGTGGGTGCCCTGGCATGGGTGCCCCAGCACGGGGCTTTCTCCTGGGAAGCACTGCCCCGTGGCCGCGGGAGGAGAGAGCCAGAGCAGCTAAGGCTGACCCAACCTGCCGTCCCTGTGGTGCCAGGGACATGGTCACCCCAGTCTCCTGGGCACTGGGACAGGGGGCCTCATCCTGGTGCCTCTGCAGCACCCGGGCACCTGTGACCTTTCAAAGCCACGACACACACACTTTTTCTGGCTGGCAGGGGACCCCAGGGAAAGGCAGCGCCTAACAACTGGGTACAAAGAGCACAAAGAGACCTGAAAAGAGCCTTTCACATGGTAATGGATGCGTAGCCCGGCCATCAGGGCCCAGATTAAGGGTCATCATTAGGTCTTTACAGGCCCATTAAAGGGCACTTGATGGCAGGCAGGCAGTCTGGGCAAGGAACCCCATTCCTACCAGCCAGGCTTGGGGTCCCATCCTGGGGTCCCCAGCCACTCTGTGGGGTCCCATCCCACCCGGGGCCATGGGTTTTACACATCATCACACCATCCCAGGCTCCCCAGCCACGCCTGACAGTGAGGCAGCGCCTTCCCAGGGATGGTGGCTGGGTCCTGGTGTGTCACCCCATCTCATCCCTCAAGGTCCCCCCATCCTCCATCCTCCCGGCTGGGCTGGGGTTCAGACTCAAACCCCCTTGGACAGGGTGGCTTAACCCCTGCTGATTTCTGACATCCTGCCTTTTCCTTCCCCCTGTCCCGCTCCGTCCGCCGCCGGCACAGACTGGAGAAATGGAAGTGAGGAACCCGCTCTTTGACGACTACTCCTTACACCCCTCCAACCCCAAGTCGCACCAGTAACACCCCTCCTCTCCTCCACCCAAGCTCGCTATGGACTCTGTGCCCAACACCGGAGGGGCACCCGCAGCTGGGCCAAGAGACGCGGACCCTGCTCTGCCAGACTGTTTGACGCCTGCCCAATAAACACCCACTAACAGCTATGGGAGGGGGGGGATCACCCCCGTATTCAGCGTTCTTGTCCTCTTTGCTGCTGTGATTGCGTCCCTGCCTTGCCCTTCGCTTTCTGCTCTTGGGGACATGCCAGACCTGTGGTGGAGGCTGCCGCTGTCTTGGCACAAACCGGGGCCGCAGCGCTGACTCTGCATTGGGCTTGGAGGAGGAGGCTGCGGGCCCGGCTGCAGCTGGGAAAGGGCTGGAGAGGGGATTGGAGAGCAGGAGAGGGGCTGGGGAGGTCCAGGCATGCTTGTGCCTGCAGGGGAAGACATCAGGACTGCCAGCCTGTCCAGAGCCCCTCTGCCAGGGATGGAGATTCTTCGGAGCAGGTGGCATCGCTGAAGGCTCTGGTGCCTGGTCTGCCCCCCCTCCCCAGCCCAGGCAGCCCCTGGCATCAGGGTCCTGCTCTGGGAGCCAAGGGCAGGCGCAGGAGCAGGCTCAGGCAGATTCTGGTATCACTCCCAACGTTGCACCTTCAGATGTGCCGTGCCCAAGCGGGAGCAGAGGCTCTGCCTTGGCCCTCTGCACTGGCTCCATCCCCTTCTAGGGGTGCTCCTCCCCAGAGGCCTCGGGATGCAGACAGTCCCAGTGCTGGCAGAAGCAGAGGATTTCCTCATGGCAGCCCTGGGTGCCAGCTGGGCTCTTACCCTGGGCCTCCATGAGATGAAAGCTCTGAAAAAGGGTTCAGAGTTTTGGTTTTAAGCCTGTGTGGCCATAGGCAAGGAAGGACTAAGACTGGCAGGTGTTTGGGGGACTGGGAGGGGTAGCCAAGACACGGTGGCTTTGCTGTGCTGCTTCTCTGCCCCACAGAGCCTTTTGCAGCATCCATGCAGAGCCTGGCACACTCCCTGGGCACCCCTCCGTGGCAGGGGACAGCCTCTGCTGCTCCATCCCAGGGCACCTCCCAGGTTCCAGAGACCCCCTGTACCCCTCCACTGCCCATGGCTGCATCCAGGCTTACCAGCCTCCACCAGCACATTCTTGCTCAGAGCCCAGCACTGTTCCTCAGCGCCTCCCCTGTGCGTTGGCCATAAGCAGCGTAAGGCCCGGGATGGGTTTTAGGTTTTTACCCATGGCTTCATGGCCAGACCCTGCTGTGGCCTGTCACAGCCACAGGTGACATGTCACATGCTGGTGGTGCCTTGCACAGGGGTGGCCCCTTGCACACACAGGAGCTGTTGCATGCACAGGAGCCATTGCACGCTCAGGAGCCATTGCACGTGCAGGCAGGCACGGGCAGGGCAGGCAGCAGCAGCAGAGTTCTGGGCTGGGGAGTGGTGGTATGGGACTGTCCCCAGCGGGGTTGCTGGCAGAGGCCATTGCTGCACAGATCCTTTCTCCATGCCCTGCTCCCTACCCGTGGGCTGCTGCCCTTTACCCTGTGCCCCTTGTTGTATGGACTGTAGTTCTTTTAAAAGGAGATTTTATTAAATGACCATGTTTGAGACCTATGCGAGTGTGTGGTGTGGGGCCAGCTCCCCACTGCGGGGCCCTCATCTTGAGTGCTCCTGTCAGGAGCAGGGTGGGATGTGGGGACAGGGAGGGAGGATGCTGCGGGTCCCCCATCCCAAAACCTTCCCTAGGTAATAACCAGAGCAGCCACCTTGCTCCTGCAGCTGGAGTAGACTCCAAACTCTTCCCAAGGGTTTTATCTGACCAGGCAACAACCAGTTTATTTTCTTGCTTCTCAGTGTTTGCCAGGAGAGGCCTTCCCAGTGAAGGGTTGGGTGGGAGCCCCCGGCTGTGCCTGCCTGCACCCAGCCCTGCAGCACCCAGCGCCCACCCGCCCCCATCACCCCTCGCCCCCAGGGACGGGCCCTTCACACCTTGGTGGGGCCGGCAGATAAGGGCTATCATGTCCCCCCATTGTGTGGAGCCTGAGCTGCTCCCGGCCCTTTGATCACACCAGCCCCCCATCAGGCTGATACAATCTCATCTCCTGGTTTCGGCAGCCTGGAGGGTGGGTGCTGACTCACCACCAAAGCGCCCGGGCACCATCAGGGATGCTTTGTTCAGTCCCACTCATGGGTGCCCTCGGGTCTCCAGCTGCAGCCCCGGGTGGGCAGTATTCAAATCACCCAAGACTGCCTAAAGGCTCATGGCTGGGGAAACCCAGCCTTGCACCTCCCTCTTTGAGGTGTGCAAATTTGTCCTTCCTTTGCTCTCAGAGCCCAGCAGCCTCTCAAAGAACACCTAAGCTTTTTGGGAAGCTCTAGCATTGAATAAAACCTGTCTGCTCCTCCCAGGAAGACCTCCTTGCTCAGGGCCCCCCTAGGAAGTCACATCCCCACCACATGTCTGGGCACAGAAGAGTCATTTGTCCTGGGACACCATGTCTGTGCCACAGACATCCCAGGACAGCCCAGGGTAGGGTGCAGGTCTGTGCTCAGCCCCAGCCTGACCATGCCTCAGTTTCTCCAGCTGTAAACAGCAGGGACGGCCGGCTGATGTGTCCAGGCACTGTGGTGATGTGAATGCTACCCAAATTATACCCTGGGCTCTGTAATGCAGAGGTCTTTCTAATGAGGGCAAGAATTGGACCTCCAGGACTGGACCAAATAATCTCAGCTGCGTTTGGAAGCAACAACCCTCCATCCTGTCCACTCAGGCTAGCTTCAGCCAAGCAAACCACGGTGTCATGGAGGAGCTTTGGTGTTTCTCCCTGGGACGGGGCTTCTGAAGCTGAACCCCTGCCCAGCCCTCTTCAGACAGACCTGAGGTGAAGACTGTGGCTGGCTCCTGACCATGGGACCCCAACCTACCTTGTGCAAGCCTGTAGCCCACCCCAGTGTGTGATTGCCTTAGACATGCAACTCAAGGAGGATCCAGCACAGCCCTGACAGCTTCTCCATCACCTGGCCCAGGAGACAGGGTGGGCTGACTGAATAAAACATCATCTGTGGTTATACACTCTTAAAATCTTGTCTCTGGGCCAAACCCACACTAAATGAGCACACAGCAAAGGCAGGACAAGCATATGATCATCTCAGAGAGCTCCCCTCTTCCTAGCACAGTCCCACCTACTCTTGGCTGCATCACAGATTACAAAGCCGGGCCCCCAGCCTGGAGCATGAGTTGGTTCCAACCATGGGGGTGATGGAGGGACACATGTTTCCTCTTCCCGGAGCAGGCAGGAGGCTCTGCCCCAGATGAGACATACAGCCAAGCCCTGGCCATTGGTGCACAATGGCCCCGCACAATAACCAGGCACCTCGCACAGCCCCCCCAAAATTGCCCCATTGAAATGG
>NW_020799122.1:12216763-12230529 GCF_003259725.1 Athene cunicularia
CGTAGCCCGGCTCCTGGCAGCAATCTTCGGCCGTGCGGGGACGGCGGCTGCCCCTGGCCGCTCCTCCCGGGGCTCCGCGGGCTCCCGACGGCTGCCAGGACCGGGCAGAGCCATCCCGGAGACGGGGCGGGGGGGAGGAGGCGGCTCGGAGGGTAGCGGCGGTAGTTATCAGCGTGACTGGCAGTTGTATTTTGGGGTTGTTTCTAACATTTTACAAATCTTGGCATAACATAAGCCCGTCCCTCCCAGTCAAACGCGCCTCAGGGGTAGCAGCGGCAGATGATGCCGGGGTTGGCTGCAGTTGCAGGGGGTTGGTGCGGGCATGTCGGTTGGGTTTGCGGGACTGCAGCCGGGTACCTGCCACGGAGATTCAGGAGCTCCCATGCGTGGAGGGATGCGCGTCCCCCAGGCCGTGATGTGTTCCGAGGAATGGTCTTCCGCGGTTGAGGGATTGTTGAGGGCTGACCCGCGGCAGGGAGGGCTGCCGAGGTACGCCAGGAATTAAAAGCCGAGACTTGGTGGCAGGAGAGACGTCTGTAGAATCCGAAAGTGCGCTGGAAATGTGTTAAAAGATTGCAAAATGCCGCCGCAGCACTTGGAGGCTGTGCTGTAGGGAGGAAGGGAAGCACCTGGGTAAGCAGCTTTCTAGGAGGGAAGAGCCTGGCAGTGTAATAAAGGTGTTTGAATCCCACTCGAGTCATGGGGGCTTTCATCATTCGCTTCATCTGAGCCGTTTCACGTGCCCTGGGCGCAGGCGGGAGAGGCGCTGGCAAGGGGCTGCCCCGTGCTCGAGAGCCGTGGGGAGGTGGGTGCCCACATCCCGGGATAGTTGAGCCCGCGGGGACCTGTCGTGAGAGTGGGGCGATGCTGCGGCCATCAGCAAATGCGCCCATCGGTGCTGCCTCCGGTCAGGCCACGAGGGTCTGAGCCTGGGGCCAGAGGGGACGTTCCCAGGGCGTATTGGGGCAGAGCAGGAGCTCTGGGTGCTCCCGGAACCTGCTTTCTGTCCCCGGGCCCTTGTGCCACCGCCACACCAGCGCTGTGTGAGCTGGGCGGTGTGCCGTGGTCGGGGGATGTCCAGAGGCTCCTGCATGGGGCAGGGCTGAGGCACTTTGGGGTCCCTGAGCAGAGCCCCTTGTTGGGGAAAAACCTGCTGCCCACCCCATCACCCAGAGGTGGCAGCCGCCGGTGGGGGGATGTGCCCTCTCGTGCTCCCATCCCTGTCCCACGCTGAACCCAACACATGGACAGAGCCCGCTCATGGCAGCCCCTGGGTATGAGTTTGTCCCATCTCAGTTTATCTCTCTGCCCCTGCCAGGATGCGCCAACCTCCGAAGAGCTGGAGCAGTTCGCCAAGGACCTCAAGCACAAGCGCATCATGCTGGGTTTCACCCAGGCTGACGTGGGGCTGGCGCTGGGCACTCTCTACGGTAAGGGTCCTTGTCTGCACCCTACCCCCGGAGGGAAGGGAGAGGCCTGGGAGGGGGATGGAGCACCCACGCTATGGAGATTTCTATTCCTTAACGACCTGAAAAGGAGTCGGTGAGCACCAGCCCCAGGGCTCCGGGGCCCTGTTTTAAATAGTCGCTCAAGCTGGATGGGTTTGATAACAAGAAACTGGTTTAAAATAGCTACAGCTGCCTATTGAAGAGTTTCAGTGCTTTAAATCCCTGCTGAAGCAGCAGGGAGAATGCCTTTCCTGGGCATGCTGGGACAGGGGATGATGCTGGAATAGGGATTCTGGGGGGCTTCTGGAGGTGGGAGATACCCCGGGGCAGGAGCGGTGCGTGACACCCTCCCTTGCCTGCCCGTGCAGGGAAGATGTTCAGCCAGACGACCATCTGCCGCTTTGAAGCGCTCCAGCTCAGCTTCAAGAACATGTGCAAGCTGAAGCCACTGCTGCAGCGTTGGCTCAACGAGGCAGAGAACACGGACAACATGCAAGAGGTATGGGGCTGGGGAGGGTTGGGAGTTAGGGCGCTGCACACCAGTGAGCCCTCAGGCTGCAGCTTCTTCCTTTTACACTTTGCTTTTTGGGAGGGAGGAGGGGAGCAGCAGGGGCCTTGTCCACAGCAACATCTTGCTGCCACGGCTTCAGTCCAGCTGTAGAGGGAACGTATCCACTGGCTATCACCTGCTGCCAGGCTGGGGGGACCCCAAATGCCACCCCCAGGCACCTTGTGACAACAGTGACAGCTCCCGTCTCGGAGCAGCCAGGTCCTGCTGGAATCTCTGAAAAGCTGGAGATGATGGTCCCTGAGGAGCCTGGAGGGATGCAGGGAGATTGTGTCCAACCCCCTGCTCCAGCCGTAGGCAGTGCTGGGACACTGGGAATGGCCCCAGTCACAGTGGGGTGATACTCAGTGGGACAGTCACAGCCTGTGCCCATCCCTCCCAGACCAGACCCCTGCGGACTGTGTGTCCAGGGCCTGGTGGGGACATTGTGAGCTCTGTCACCACGAGTGCGTGGCCTCTCTCATTTCCAGATGTGCAATGCGGAGCAAGTGTTGGCCCAAGCCCGGAAGAGAAAACGCAGGACCAGCATCGAGACCAACGTGAAGGGGACACTGGAGAGCTTCTTCCGCAAGTGCGTGAAGCCCAGTCCCCAGGAGATCTCCCAAATTGCCGAGGACCTCAACCTGGACAAAGACGTATGTTGGGAGGGTTCAGAGGATGGGTGCCCCAAATGGCCACAGTTACTGAGCCACTCACATCAGGCCAGTTCAGTACTGGAAGCTGTGAGAAGGTGGCCATAGCTGGTAGCCACCATCTACCTGTCTGAGCCCAGCCTGAGGAGGAGCTGTGGCAGGGAGGGGGCTGTGCTGGTGGGTCAGGGCGCTGTGGAGATGCCACCAGCAGAAGGGTCTCCTTGTCACACACACAGCATCTGGGCTCTCACCCTTCCCCATCTCCCCTCCCTTGCAGGTGGTCCGAGTCTGGTTCTGCAACCGGCGTCAGAAAGGCAAACGGCTGCTGCTGCCCTTCGGCAACGAGGCGGAGGGAGCGATGTATGACATGAACCAGTCCCTGATGCCCACTGGCCTGCCCATCCCGGTGACGTCCCAGGGCTACAGCCTGGCGCCTTCCCCTCCCGTCTACATGCCGCCCTTCCACAAAGCTGAGATGTTCCCTCAAGCGCTGCAGCCTGGGCTCTCCATGAGCAACAGCAGCCACTGAACCAGGGGCTGTGGGGCCAGTGGCAGTGCCGCCCCGACACCACGGCTGGGCTGGCTCTCGGGGGGGAAGCTTCCCCCCCACTTCGTCCTGAGAAGGCACAGGCACAGCCCCGCTCCTGCTCCCAGGGCACTCCCTGGGCTGCCTTGGGGCTTTTGGGGCATGAGGGGCAGGGGAAGGGCTGGGAGCCTGATAAGGGGATGGTGCCTGCTCTCTGCCATTGCTCCCAGTCCTTCCCAGTTATGTGAGTTTACTGGTCCCAGCAGCGTCGGCCCTCCTCAGAGCTCTCCTGGGGGCAGCTGCTCCTGCCCCACTGCACGCCACTGAAGCCACACGTGCCCAGAATGGAGCACCCTGCCCCAGCCCAGGTGAGCTGCTCTCCTTCAAGACCCAGAAAAAAGTATTTTTTAGATTTTTTTTTTTTTTTTGAGAGGAGGGAAGGGTGGGGGGTGGGGGGAGTGGTTTTATTTTTTTAAATGGTTTTTGGTTGTAGTTTTTTAAAAAGCAAAAATCTTTGTAGTGATTACTAGTTTCCCAGGTGCCTCCTCCCTGTCACGTAGAGCGGGGCTGGCACACTGTGCCCAGGGCCAGGGTCCCCAGCGGCTCTGCCCACCCTCCCGAGCAGCTGGGGCAAGCCGAGTACTGGGGTGTGGGGCTGGCAGTGAGCCCTCAGTGAACCCTTGCAGCCCCAGCCTCCCCTCGCCCTGTTGGCACAGGAGAGCTTCACCTGATGGGGTTTGTTTTGGAAGGGGGGGCCGGTGGGGATCCTCCCTGGCCCTTGTGCCCAGCATCACCCCAGGTCCCCTGTGCCCTTTCCACGCTCCAGCCATTGTTCTTCTGCCCTAAACTGGCTGCCCAGGGACCATCTTTCCCCGGGGGGTCCCAGCCCAGAGGGGCCAACACTGTCCTGTCCATGCTGCTAGCACCCCTGTGCCTTTGAGCCTGCTGTAGTTGGTGATTTTTATATTTTTGTTTTCTTAATCATATTCTTTCTGACAATGAAATAAATCTCAGTTCTTTGGGGCATGAGTGTGAATTATCCCTTCCCTTGCGTCCCTGCTGCTGCATGGTGCCAGGCAGCCCAGTGGTGTGGAAATCGGGCTGACCTGTCCTCATTGGGCCAGCACCACCCGGCTTTTGGCTGTCGGCAGCCCAGCCTGCCACCAAAAGTGGTCTTGGAGGCTGCTTTGGGAAGGGTGGAAGCCCAGTGGGATTGCACAAGGTGCTCCAGTGGTCCCTGCAGGCAGGGAAGGACCAGGTGGGGCTGTAGTGGGAGCTGCCGAGTTCCAGCCCTGGGGTGGGCAGGGGAGGTACAGGACACCTGTGCTGTCCTCACCGCGGGGCTGCTGGATGGTGAGCAATGCTCCCATGTGCATGGTCCAGCCAGGCAGGTCAGGGTGGGCACCAGGGCCTGAGCTGGTGGGGATAGGTGCCAGCCCAGCTAGGAGAATCAAGTGTTTGGGGGATGACACCACTTTTCACTGCCATTGCCTCTGCAGACTGGGTTGCCACCAGCCTGTGCCCCCAAGGGGTTTTGCCCCTGAGCAGAAGCAGTTAAATTACCCAGCTTGTAGGGAAACTTCTGAAAAGCCCCTTTTTCAGCTCGGCTGCTGGTAAACAATGGGTTTGCTCCCAAGAGCCAGGCAAGGAGTGGGGTCAGCTGCTCACAGGGCACCTTGGGACCCTGTGAAGGGCCAGGGAGCACAAGGGGCAGGATGCCCATGGCTCGCCCTGTGTCCCACTTGCTGCCCAGTGCCTGAGTGTCCAGGCCACATCCCTGCCTGCCCGCAGGGTGGGGGCAGAGCCAGGCATGGCACCCACTGGAAACTGCCCCCCTTTGCTGCCTGGCACTTTGGTGGTGGGTGGGGTGGGGGTGCTGGAGCCTGAAGAGCAGCGGGGTTGGTAGCAGAAAGCCTGGGAAGAATATTGTCTCCCTGAGGTTTTCTTCTCCACATTTCCACCACCTGATTTTCTGCTCCAGCAAAAGGCCAGCCAGGCAGGAGCCCCAACCCTTTGCAGAACCCCCAAATCCTGCTGCTCCAGCACCCTATCGGCGGGTGCTCGGAGACTCCTGCTCCATTTTCAGTTTGACCCAGAAGACAAAACAAATCAGAAGCCGTAGAACTCAAAATGGCACAGTGTGCCCATCAAACTGCAGCCTAGGGAGGGTTGGCTAGGCTGGGCTGGGCTGGGTGAATGGCCCCCGAGGATGTAGTGAAGGGCCAACCCCCTCTTCTGGGGGGGTGTCACCGTGTTCCTGAGCCCCACTGCACCCCAGGCATGGGGAGCAGGTCCTGGGGGGCACCCGGCAGCTCATGGCTGCTTCAGGGCTGCAGTAAGGGAAACCGGGGGAAACCGGTGAAAAAATTAGTTGTTTAAATCGAGGGGGTTGATGGCACTGAGCTGAGGGGCACTGGGGCAAGGCACAAATGGAGCATGTCCCATCCCCTGGTCTTGTCACCCAGCCCCAATATTGCCACCGATCCCCGTTGGGTGCTTCCTCTTGGGGGTGCCTGGGCATTGCCCATTCCCAGGGTGCAGGGTGTGTGTGCTGCAGGGTGCCCAGGGTGCAGGGTGTGTGCACTGCAGAGTGTGTGCTGCAGGGTGTCAAGTGTGCAACGTGTGTGCATGGCACAGGGTGCATTATGTGTGTGCTGCAGGGTGCCCAGGCTGCAGGGTGTGTGTGGCACAGGGTCCAGCACTGCAGGATGCTGGTAGTGTGGGTCCTGGGGTGCATGGTGCACGCGTGATGTGGGGTGTACAGGGGTTTGGCAGTGCCAAGGGCACACGGAGGGGGCTGCTGGTGGTACCGCAGGGTGCCCACAGGACCGGCTTTGCTCTGGCTTGCTGTGAGGCTGCAGATGCCACCACCTTGCTGGCTTCCTGGGTGGCACGGCAAGGGAGTGAGAAACCACAGCATCCCTCTGACTCAGTCTGTCACTGAGCAGGCTGAGATTGGTCTTGAAAGCATCCGGTGTCCTGCCAGTCCACAGCTCGAGAGTGGGGGTGGGTGGGGAAAATGCGTGCTGTTGCCTGTGCCAGGAAGTGGCGGAGCAGAGGCTGTGCTTTCCGGCCCCTCTGGGCTGCCCTGAGCTCGGCTTCTCTACCCCAGCCAGAAATGTCACTGTGAAGCCTCTGTCACTGGGGCTTTGCCAACCAGCAGAAGGTGCTGGGGGGGCCATGAAGCAATCACAGGGGAAGGTTGGGGAGCCCTGAGCCCCCTGCCAGCCCTCTGCCCTGCCCAGCCCTTGCACCACAGGCAGAGAGAATCTGCAGCACTGTGTCATTTATTTCCAAAGCACCCTCTCATCCTGCCAGCACCCTGGCGAGGTAGGTCAGTGTTGGATTCCATTTTGCAAGAAATGAAATCATGCAGAGTTGCTCAAGGTGCCAGTGTGGCAACAGCCAGGCTGGGAGGAGAGGTTGGGACTCCCGCATCCCTCCCTGCCCCATATCCTGGTATGTAGGAGGGTTTCCCACGGCCCCCCAACCCTGTATCCTCTGCCCAGATGTGTCCCCAATGGTCCCAGCACACACCACACCGTGCTAGGTGTTGAACCAGCTCTCCAGGCTGGGATAGACATGGCCGTGAGGCAGGCTGGGGTAGGCGGTGCAGATGGTGCAGATCCGCTCCTTCCAGTCAGCGTAGAGCTTCACACTATACCTCTTCTGCCAGGCAAAGAACTGCTGGTAGCGGCTGGAGTTCATGGTCTTCAGGAAGGTGGCCAGCTCTGCCAGGGAACCAAAGTCATCGACGTGAATGAAGGAGTCTGCAGGAATGAACTGCTCATAGTTGGCCCGGGGAGGGCCCAGCACCACGGGCACAGTGCCAGCCATCAGCGAGTTCCTCCAGAGCTTCTCAGTGATGTAGTCCTGGTGGATGGAGTTCTCAAAGGCCAGGTAGAACTTGGACTTGGATGTCGTTGGCAAGAGGCAGTCCTTGCAAAGTGGCTTTTTGTTTGCTTTCCCATATATGTTCACGTGGAGATATCTGGAGAGGTTTCTGTAGACTTCAGCTCTTTTCTGAGTCCTGTGGTAGTTGCTGATAACCCAGGACACCAAGTTGGTCTTTGTGGGGATGTTCACGGTGGCCAACTGGTTGGGCACAAGCTTGCCATAGGGGATGAAGATGTCTGAGTCCCGTCTGTAGGTCATCACCCAGTTGAAAGTCTGGTTCCATCTTGCTAGAGCTTTAGTGTTGGAGGGTGACTCCAGGGAGACCCACACCCAGTTCTGCCCTGGCAGTCTCTCCTTGGGCAGCTTGTCCCTGTCAGGCTGAAGCCTGGTGTGGGGGAACACCACCACATCTGCCTGGCTCAGGAGCCGCCGCTCCATGGTGAGCAAGCAGCCTGTGATGCCATACAGCTCATGGCAAACATCCCCACTGACATTGGGGACCTGCTTTGAGGGCCATTCCCACACCAGGACCACCAGTGGCTCAGTGTGCTTGGGGGCTTCTCTGGAGGCCGTGGAAGGGTTGAGAAAGCACCTCAGGTTCCAGAGGGTGGTTACAAACACCCCAGCCGTGACCACTGCCTTGACACCAGTCCGGCCCCATGGTGGCCGTGGCAGCGGTGATGCCCAGGGCATGCTGCTGGGCTGGCTGTCACCTTCTCAGGTGATGGAACTAATGCCTGGGAGAGAGGAGAGGCCACCAAGGACCATCAGCTCAGTTTGCCGTGGGCGAGGGGTGGTGGGAGGCACTGGGGCCAGAGGGGATGGAGAAAGGACTTCTCCATGAAACCCAGGCCCCAACATCACTGCTGGCCCCTGCCCTGCGCTCCCCTCCATCTGCCCCCGGGTCCCACCCCAGAGTGGCTTTTGTGTCACCCTCCCACTGTGGCTGCTGCCGAAGGGAGGTACAGAGCCGATGGGTAGCAGCACCTGTCCCCCCCCGCCCCTGCCGCCTGGCACCATGCACCATTACACGCAGGAGGGATTCGGTCCTTGGTACTTGCTCCATGCCTCTGTTTCCCCACCTGACAAACAGCCACAGTCCCACTCCACCCTTCTTGCTTTGCCCAGGGCAGGTCAAGCCTGAAATGCAGCCAGCCTTGTCTCAGCCAGGCTTGGAGGAAGGGTGCCTGGGGGTTTGAGGGATGGGACCATGCACCAAAGGGTGAGGGGGAACACCGCGGGTCACAGCTATGAACTGGGGTGTCCCTGGGAGTGACTGGCTCAGAGTACTCTCCCTGGGCTCGGGGTGCTCTCGCCAGGTTCAGGGTGCTCACCCCAGCCACCAAGAACATGGGGAGCCCCAGCAGGCTGGGAACTTGCAGCCTCAGTGCCCCAAACACTCATATTTTATTCTTGGGGTGCCACAGATGGCCAGTGCCCCGCAGACAGGGCAGGGGGAGCAGTGCAGGCAGGGAGCCATTTGGAGCTGAAGCTGGTGGGACTCAGCCCGCAGGCACACGGGAACCTCAGCTGTGAGATGCTCTCCCGGCCATGGTGCCCATCTGCCTGCCTCAGGCCCCTCTGACAGGGCTGCGATTTAACCAGGGAACAGAGAGCATGGCAGAGGCAGTGAGGGGGATGCTCCACCAGGCTGGGGACCAGCTGCCAGCTCAAGCCCACCTGGGAGCACCGGTCCCCTGTGCAGGGCTTAGTGCCCACAGGCCATACGTGGTGTTAGATGGGATCATCCATGGTGCTGGAAGGGAAGCCAAAGGTGTTTTCCCTTCCGAGGTAACCTCTGAAAACATGCTGTCTGTCCAAGCCCCGCAGCCAGCCAGAGCTGTGCTGGTTCAACTGTGATTTTAAAGCCTCCTGGAAAGTGGTGCCCTGCTTTCCCACCCCAGCTGCTACAGCTCTTCTGCAAAAAATCCCCTCTTTGCCTTGGCCCATTCCGTCTGTCCTGAGAAAATACACGAGCTAAGTTTAGGCTCCAGAAAAACCTGGCATCCAAAGTGGGGAGGGTTGGGAAAGCTTTGCTGGCTCCCTGCACTGCACACTAGTGCTTCAGGTCCCTCTTCCCACCAGTCCCTGGCAGCAGGGATGCTGCCCTGGTTTTGAGGATGCTCTGGGGGAGGATACTCCACTCCAGCAGTGCCAGGAGTCAACCCATTTCTCAGCCCCTCTCCCTGTGGCAGGCATCGGTGCTGAGCTCAGACTTACCCGGGAAAGGCTGGTGTGGTGGCATGCAAGGTGCCTGCGTGTGTCTGCTGGCACTGGGCTGGGGCACTTGAGGGCTTCCTCTTTTCTGCGGTTTGGCCTAGTCCCCGGCCCACAGCGGGTCCTTCCTGCTGCGTGCAGCAGCTGGCACAGTCCCCTCCCAGCATTTCCCCTGTGCACATGGGCAGCGGTGTGACCCATGGCTGGCTGCGTTGCCCTGGGGCCTGTGCTTGCCCACAGCCAGGTGAGTGCCCCGTGGCTGGGCAAGTGCCTCATGGCTTGTACATGTCCCTTATCTGACAGGGTGCCCCATGACGGGTGCGTGCCCCACAGCCAAGTGGGTGCCCCATGAGGGGGTGCATGCTCCACAGCCAGGTGGGTGCCCTGTGGTTGAGCACGTGCCCCATAGATGAGTGGATGCCTCGGTGCCCTGGCCAGGCTGCAGTTTTCCAAGGTAGCCATCCCCGGTTTGAGGTTTGGGGGATGGCCCCATGTCCCTGCACTGCACCAGGGCTCTCCAGCACACACCGTGGTGTGAAGTGTCCCCTCCCAAGCTGCCAGGGACAGGGTCCATGCCCACACTGGCCACCTTCCCCGGCCAGGTTCCTGGGTTCCTGCCCCCATGGCAGAGTGGGGACAGGGAGGAGGCATGGGGGTAGCACGGAGGAGGGGACAGTGGGCAGAGATCCCAGACCCATGCTTAAACCCTGTCACCCTTCCCTGTCCTTGGGCACTCAGCCGTGGAGGCAGGGTCCTGAGCCCCAGTGGGCTGCTCTGCCTGCAGCCCTCTTGTCTGCACTGCTGCCTGCTGGAGCCATGGCTGTGCAGGGGGTAAAGCTGCCCGGCAGGGCTGTGCTGAGCCCATGGGACAACTCTGTTAGCTGGTAGCTTTGTGCCAAAACTCACCCCACAAACATTATTTTGCTGATACCAGCAAAAACGTTATTATTTTCATTATCATCATCAAAAGCAGGATTTTTGGGTCTGACTGCATGCTCCTGGCACATGCAGCTCCCTCTGAGATCATGCAGGAATAGCCCAACAGCAAGATGCTCATTCAGCTCAGACTGGAACCAGGTGCTTCCTGAGTATTTGCTGCCACCCACAGCAGAGCTGGTAGGGATGGAGGGGGGCATCAGCCCCAGAACCTCAGCCTGGCGCTGCCACTGGCACTGCCTGTGCCCACAGCAGGGCTGCGAGTGATTCTCTCCCAGTGGGTGCTGGGAAGGAGCTGGAACCTTGCTGAGTGCATGTGCTGGGGTCTGAATGCCCTGCCTGCATTGGATGGATGCAGGCAGGGCCCTGTCCTCAGCCTTGCCAAGGTGCCTCCTATCTGCCACCCACAGACTGGTTGAAAACAGGATGCCAACTTGACTTTGACTCCCACTGACTCATCTTGAAACCATCATCTAAAGTGGCACCAGCAGCTCCACAGTGCTGCCAAGCCCCAGGCACCTGCCCTGGCCGGGCTGGTTTTGGCCGAAAGGGGAAGTGGGCACATGTGTGCAGAGAGCTGCATCCCATGCCTGGGCTGTGGCCTTGCCCCCGTTCCAGTCTGGCCATGTGCTTGGTTGTTTTCTTTGCTGGCATTGCTGTCTGGGCACCGAGTCTCCCTGAAAGCCCTGGCAGGGGAAATGAGATGGGGAAACTGAGGCAGGGACAGCTGCGGCATGCAGCGCTCTCCCTGAAACTGGCAGGGGCATGCCCTGGCACACACAGAGCTGGAAGCAGGGCCTCCGACTGCTCCCTGAGGGTCCTTGAATTGCTTGAGCACCCCTGGGGTCTGCACCCCCACCGCACACTTGCTCCTGCCAGCTGCTGGGTCCTGGGAGTGAGGATGGCAGCAAGGCAAGGGCACAGCGCCGTGCCACCATGCCGGGGTGTAGCAGGGCTCTGTGGTTTCAGTGCCACCCTGGCAGCCCTTGGAGGCCAACTGTAGCTCTGGGGCTGGGTGTTTTTTCCTCCCCGACCATGTCCCCTGTTTCCTGTTATTTTTTCTCGCCTGCTTTCTGCATGTCTTCCCCTGCATGATTGAGAGCCCAGATACAGGTGCTACACAGCCCACGGGGCACCATTCCCAACCCAGCCTGCCCCAGCCCTGCACGCAGCACTCCCTGCCTGACCGGGCTGCCAGCATTGTTCCTGCAGCTGTCCCCAGCCCCCCCTGCACAGCCCTAGGGACGAGACCACACCAGACAGGGCTGCTCCCCTCCACAGGGGGACAGCAACAGGATCAGCATCTGCCACATGGTTTCCACAGGGGTTACAGGATGAGTGGTGGAGCAGGGGGGAGCTTTTCCCCGGCACTTGTAGTCATGTACCCCAGGTGCTGTCCCAGGACAGGGCAGGGACAATGCCTTGCACCCACTGAGTCCTGACACCCCAGCCCCTGCAGCCCAGGGACATGGCAGCATGGTGCCAGAGGCTGGGGCTGCCTCACAGCGCCAAGCCAGGCTGGGAACAGGGTGAGCTGGGCCTGAAGCCCCCAGTACCCAGGGCCAGGCCAGGAGACAGTCAGGTAACGCCAGAGGCACCAGCACAGAGCAGGGAGCTTTGTGTGGGTGGAGAGGATCTTGACCCCCCTGCAAGGAAGCCCCCAGAGACTGGGGGTGGGGGGGGGTGGGTGGTGGTGCAGGGAGGCCCACAGAGGAGATGGCCCACCAGGTCTCCAAGGCTTCAGGGCACCAGGTCTCTGGAGGAGATGGGCCACCGGGTCCTCGGGCTGTGCTGCCCCATGGCTCGAAGCTGGGTCTGTCTCTTGCTGGCCCCTCGTGGTGTTTTGTGGCCATGCCAAGAAGAAGAGGAGCTGTGAAGCTCACCAAGATCCACCCAGGGGCAGCAGGAGGGAAGGAGGCAGGGGACCCAGGTCAGGGCTTTGAGTCCACATCGCCCAGAGCCCCACCCCTGATCCTCTCCTCCGTGCCCCTCTAAGCTGGGGACCCACTCTGCGGCAGGGTAGGGGCTTGTGAGGTGTTTCTAGTGTGGGGTGGGGACAACCCACGTGCAATGCCTTGGGAGGAGCCAGGGGTGCATGCATCCCTCCTTCCCCAGGGACAATGTCTGGACTTGGGGCTGCTGGAGCAAGGTCTGGGGCTGGAGAGCCCGTTGGCTGAACCCCCACAGCCCGTCTTACCTCGACACCGGATCTCCCCAGTATTTCAAAGCCAGCAAACCTCTGGGTCAACCCAGCGCAGCAACCCCGGGTTACTCATGTCAGCGGGCTGCAGGTGGAAAGGCGCTGAGCCAACCCTGGCCACCCCCTGCAAAACTCCTCTTGACACCAGGCAGCTCTGCTGCCCACATGGCAGCTTGCATACCTGCCCCACACACCCTGCAGCCCTTCCAAAACAGCCTTCCTCCCCAGGGCACTGAGCCGGGGCAACAAGGTGCCTCTCCACCACGGCATACCCCTCCCGCCGGGCATCCCTTGTCCTCCCTCACCTCGGCGCAATGTTTTGCCCAGAAGTTTTTTGAATAATGGCGCTTTGTGGCAGGACAAGGAGAGCTTTTGTTAGTGCCTGGGCAGCTGTTGCAGAGCCTGCCCAAAACGCAGTCACCCTTGGCAACACCACTTGAGGCTGGGGCAGCCAAACAAGTTATTCACAGCTCCTGGCTGCACTTGGCCTTGAAAGCAGTGCAGAGACTGAGATGGTTAAAGATAGAGGCAGGAAAGGCAAGGGGCAAAGGAGAGGAGAGAGGTGGCTAAGGACAGCTGGGGAGGAGGGAGAGACAGGTCCTGAAATGAAGATAACTGGAGGAATAGGAAGAGGGAGGGAGGGGATGGATGGAAGGATGAATGGATAGATGATGGGTGGAGGGAGGGAGGGATGGACAGATGGATTGATGGATGGATGATGGGTGGATGGGTGGAAGGACAGAGAGCTGGCCTGGTTCGCTGCTTACTGCTGTTGAGGGCACCCTTCCCAGCCTTGGAGTCCCAGCTAGGCTGTGGGTACAGCTTTGTTGCAGGCAGGTTGGTCCCCTCCAAGAACACGTGTGGACACCCCCCCACTTGTCTGTGGGATCAGTTGGGCAGGAGCTGCGCGCAGCTGGGCCCGGGCAGGCAGCATGCGGGGTCAGCAATGCCAGTGCCACCCTCTCGTGCAGAACTTCACAGCAACCAGCTCCCCTGAGGCAGATCTGTCCTGGAGGGGCCGCAGGAGAGGCTGGGGGGGGGTGACCTCTCCATGTCTCTGGCTCGGAGAGGGGCAGGGGCAGCTCCAGGGGCAGCTCCTGGGGACTGGAGGGTTTCCCCAACTCGGCCCTTCCCCGGGGCACGAGTCCCGCTCCCAGACGGGCCGTTCCGGGGGACACGAAGGTGCCGCAGCGCCCGCACCCCGCGGCTCCGTGCCTCGGTTTCCCCGGGAGGAGCAGGATCCGCCCGTAAGCTCCCGTCTGGCGGCCGAACCCCAGGAGCCCTCCCGAGCTGACGGTGCTTTCTGGGCCCGGCAGAGCCGCCGCTGCGCTCCAGCCTGCCC
>NW_020799122.1:12230579-12266101 GCF_003259725.1 Athene cunicularia
GTGTCCGCTGGCATGGGGCTGCGGGGCGCACGAAGCGCCGGTGCCGTCGGGGTACGAACCCCCGGAGCGGCCGCGCAGTGCCCCGGCTGCCGGCACGTCTGTCTCCAGCCCCGGCGTGGGCCCAGCCCGGCGGCTCCCTCGTGGGGCAGCAACAGTTGGGTCGCTCCTGCCCCACTCCATCCCGTATCCGTGGGAGCCGTCCGGGCCCCGTGGCAGCAGGAGGGGCCGGGGTCCGTTTCCCACCCAGCCCTCTGCCCTGTGCAGCATCTCTCGCCCCGGACCCGCCTGCTCTTCTGACCCAAACGCCCCGGGCACTTGCCAGACCGGTTCCTGGTCCCCGGGGCTGCCCCTGCAGGGCGGGAGAGCTTTCACTAAGCCCTCGGTATCCGCAGGCTAGAAATAGGTTTCCAAATCATATGTGGGTCAGAGCTGCCTCCTCCGTGGGCTGGAGAGGAGCCGCTCCTGGCTTTCTAGGCGTGAGGCTGAGGAGCAGGGGGCTCCCGGGTGGCTGGTCCCCTCCCAGGGTGACAGAGGGGGCAGGGAGGCACTTTCCCTGCTGCCGTCGTGAATCCAAGCGTAACCCTGCCCCGGCCTGTCCAGCCTGGCTGCTCCTGGGCCGGGCTCACCTGCCAAATCCTGCGGGGCAGGCAGGGGGGACCCCGGTCTGCAGGGACGCGGGCAGCGGTGCAGGCAGGGGGATGGGTGCGCTGGGCTGAGGGAGCCGGTTATTTTTAGAGGGTGGGGGAGGGTAACGAACTGCTGCTCCCGAGCTGGCAGTGCACTCTCCTCTTCCCCCTCCCAAATATCCTGCAGGCCTGATCTTGCCTCCTCTCCCTTGCCGGCAGCCTGTTAGCATTGGGCCTTCCTCTGTCCCGGTGGCCTCAGCACCGGAGGGGACAGGGGTGGGCAGGGGAGGGCGAGGGCAGGGCAGCGCTGAGGCCTGCGTTGCAGGCAGGTGCCTGCTGCATGGGCAGCCCCGGTGCCCCCAAAATGGGTGGGAGTATGATGCTCTTTGGCTGAGTCATCCACGCTCCTTACCCTGAGCAGAGCCACATGGCCATGGTGAGGGGCTGCCATGTGCCATGGACCCCTGCCCCTGAGGGCAAGCCGGCTGGCACAGCTATGCCTGGGCATCCTCTGGCCCTTGGCCACTGACCCAGGTGCCGTGGCTGGTGAGGTTACAGACTGGGTGTGCACACAGCTTTTGGGGTCCCATCTTTCCCTGACCCTGTGGGCAGCATTGGGGTGCAGCGCAGGAAGCTGCAGCTGTAGGAAGAGGGTAAGGAGCCTATACCTGATCACACCCTGTGCAGGGACCATCGCTGGAGTGCCCTGCTTGCTGCAGGCAGGGTGGCAGGGGAAGGGCCAGCACCTCCTGTCCCACCCAGCGATGCCGTGTGTGCATGAGGCGTGCGGAGAACCAGCTGTGTGCCTGGGTGGGAGCTTGTGGATGGATTTGGTGCAGCCTCTGGGGCAGTTGTGCCTTGAGGATGTGCGTGGCCTGTGTGTGTCACCTACTTCCTGGTGCTTCTGCTATGTGCAAGTCCCAGTTACCTCTCACCTCGTGTTCCCTGTCTGCACAGGGGACGTCATCCTGCCTGCTCCTGGGGAGCACTGCCCTCTCCCAGCAGCCGAAGAGCAGAGCTGCTGGTGCTGGCTGGACAGGGCAGAGTCAGGTCCCATGCCGGAGCCCAGCCTTGTCAGGCCTGCCCTGCTCTCTGCGGGTGGATCCCCCAGTGCAGGTCTGCCCTGGCCCAGTTCAGAGCTAGATGTTTCACCAAGCAAAACCAGCTCTGTGTCCCACTGGGCTGGTCCTGCTGTGGCAGGGACTGATCCTGCTGCAGCAGGCCGAGGCTAAGGGGAGCAGGAGGGGGGTAAGCATGAGACCCTTCTGCTGTTGGGGGTTCACTGCAGGGGGGTTGGAGTTGAGGGTTGCTGGGCTTCTCCCAGTCTCACAGAGTATGTACTTGGAGTGTGGTATGTACCTGCCCTTGCCCTGACAGTAGCTGCCTGTTCTCACAGCCCCCTGCCGCAGGGTGCAGCCCTGGGCTAGGTGCCTCACCACGCTGCGCTTCCCTCCCAGAAACACACACAGCAGCAGCCCCGGTGCTGCAGGATGAGCTGAGGAGCAGACACCTAATGTTTTGCTGAGGGTGTTGGAACTCAAGAGGGCTGGGGCTAGTCCTCTGCGCTGCTCCTGAAGGCTGGTGTCCCTGGGGGGGTCCCCATCATCCTTAGCACCAGGGGCTGTTTGGGGAGCAGTGTTGCAGCGAGGTGCAGCGGTAGTTTCGGGACAGACTTTGTCCACAGGCACTTGGTGAGTGCTCAGCAGGTCCACATGAGAGTGCAGCAGTAGTGGGTACAGGCTGTGCGACCAGGTGGCCTTCAAGAGAGGTGTGCTCCTGATCCATAGTGCCACGTGTCACCTGCTTCCGCAACCCCCTTTGTCACCAGACCCACCCACCTGCAGCCTGGCGAAGGTGTGTCTGGGCACCATCCCATGGCGCCCTGTAAGGTTTCGTGCCCTCCCATGGGAGCATCAGACTTTGCCCAGTATGGCTGAGCTGTTCTTGGGGCTGCTTTGGGGTTTGGCTGTGACTTTATTATTTCCGGGGCAGAAATTCAGGTAGGAGCCCTGAGGCGATGGGAGTCTGATCAGAACAGCATCAGTGGCCATCAGTGGAGGGAAGCCAGGGTTGTGGATGGCTGAGGACAGGCAATCCCTGGGGTGCTGATGGCAGCCCTGGGTGGTGCAGGCTGTGCCATTGTCTATGTCACCTTGGCTCTGCTGGGATGGGGGAGTAAGCTCAGTGGTGTGTGTCTTGAGGGATGAGCTCCCCAATGGCTTTTGGTAGTTGGTTTAAACCTATGTTGGATGTAGAATTAACAGGTGATCAGAAAGTTACTGCAGGCACAGCTCAAGGTGTTTGGCTACCTTCCCTGTGTCTCTCTGCCCACACGTTTGGGACAGGAAGGTGACTACAGCTGGAGCTCCTGGCTCAGAAATGCTGGTGATGGAAGTGTGCTGCCACATTTTGTTTGGCCCTGGGGAAGTGTTGACGGTTTGGGGCTCTGTCAGAGGAATGATGGGCAGGAGCTTGAGGCTCCAGGTGGTCTTTGGTGTTGCAGCGTAGCAGTGAGGCTCCAAGGTGCGTCTTAGGGTTGGGGGAAGATGCATCTGAGGGCAGGGGAGAGCCAGGCAGTGGTGTGGCTGCTTTGCCCTGTGCAGGGTTTGTGCCTTCTGCTCCTTGGCCAAGAGCTGGGAAGGTCCCACCACGCCAAGGAGTTGTCCTGTCAGGTCTGCTCCTTCCTCCCTGGTCAGTGGGAGTGGAGCTGGGGGGATCTTGATGCCTCCAAAATAAGAAAGGCTGAAATTTGGGGTATTGGGGGTCTCACCCTGCTGGCAGGGCCATGCTGCAGCAGTGCCTGTGCCGGAGCACAGTGTCCCTGGAGGACAGGGCACCCTGTGCCTGTGGAGGTGCTGCTAGGTCCTGCTGCCAGGGCTGGGTGGGGCTGGTGCCAGATCCCACATCAATTGGGTGCTGCCCCAGCTCAGGGTGCTCTTTGCCCCCGCGCTGTTTGCAGCTGGCGTGGAGGGGGGGATGTGCAGGCTTGGCAGGGTGGTGCTTGTGCAGTGGTGCCAGGCAGCGTCTCTGTGAATCCCTGCTCACACGGTGGCCATGGGAGCATGCGTTGCAGAGTGATTGGTGGCTGTGGTGGTCCAGAGGGCCATGAGCCACTGAGTCTGCAGGCCTCTGCTTTGCTCCCTGACCATGGGGAGAGTCTGTGGGGCAGCCAGTGCCTTCCTCCATGCTGCAGCTGTGGCACAGTCCCCCCTGCTTTTGGGCCGGGCACTGTGTGCCAGTGGGAGCATGGCTCAGTGCCTTGTGCCGGTGTGGGAGCGCTGCTGCATGGCCCTGGGACAGGCTGCTGCTGCTGGTCTGTCCACCTCAGCCTGGCATGCTGGTGACCAACTGGTACAGGGAGAACTGTGTTCGGCTCTCCCTAGGCTTCTGGTTCTGGCACAGTGGGACTGGGTTCAGGAGAGGTGTTGGCAAAAACACCAGTGGGGGTTTCCCCCTCCTCCAGCTTCCCTGAGGCACGTCCCCATGCTGCCATGCCAGGGCCACAGGGCAGAGTGTGAGGGGTGGGATTGTGACCATGCTGGGGGCAGGTGGCAGTGGGACAAGAGGTGACAGGCACAGCTTGCAGTGAGTGAAAGTGTGACCGGAGGCAGGGGTGATGGCAGCCCAGGCCTTGGTGGGGGAGTCAGCAGCCCCTGGGCCCAGCTTTGGCTGTCCCCATGGCTGAGGCATGGGCAGGTGACCTTGGAGAACCCTGGCAGGTGCCCAGCTGGGTGATGACCATCAGTAGGTGTCAGTGGTTGGGTCCCTGCTGGGGTGAAGGGGGCAGGACAGGCCTGGAGTGAGGGCTCAGCTTGGCCTCGTGTCTGCCCGGCTGCGGGGCCTTGCTCACCCACCAGCTCTGGCACTCATCCTTCCCAGTGACCATGGCTTCACGTGCCTGCGCTTCCCAGCTGTGGGCAAGTAAGTGGGTATTTAACAATGATTAAAGTCTGGAGCCCTCAAAAAGTTTGAGATATTTCTTCCAGCCTTAAAATGCTGTTGGAATAGTTGGGGTGTTGATTCTCCAGGAGCTGAGCCCTGTCCCCTGGGGTTTCTGCAGGCTGGCACCTGGTGCTGCTGGCTCTGTGGGCAGGTACCTGCAGGAGAGGCTGGCAGGGAGCAGGCAACAGCTTTCCTTCCTCCCCAGGGAGGAGCTCAGGCATACCCTGCCCTGTCTGCTGGTGGGTGCAGGACAGGTGGGTTTGGAGGCCGGACTTGCCCTGGGCTGTGCTCGGTGCTGCTTCACCTGCCTCAGGGCTGGTAAATCCTCTCACAGGTGCCAGCCCGTGGGGAGAGAGGCGCTTGGGCTGCAGGGGCATCACTGGGGTTGCCAGCTTGAGGGTCTGTGGGCGGGGGCTCCCAGCCCCTGCTTGTCCCTATCTCTGTGCTGGCCGAAGGTGGTGGCTGTGGGCTTCAGGGCCTATCTGGGAGCAGGCAGGAGGGATGGGGTGGACTTCTGAGTGGTGGCAATGGATGTAGAGAGCTGCCTCTGCCTGCCCCAGCGGGGAGCACCCAGCCTGGTTGTCAGGGCATGCACACTGCCATGTTCTGGCGACAGCGGCGGCGGAGTTGTCCTGCCAGTGTCCCTGACCCAGCTGCTGTGCTAGCCTGGCTGCTGTGCTAACCTGGCTTCAGCATGTCTCCTGGCTGGCCCTGGTGCTGGCTGGAGGGTGGGCCCGGTGGGAGCGCTGTGCCAGGCCAGGCTCTTTGCTCTCGCTGCGTCCCATGGTGCTTGTCAGTGCTTCTGGACGGACAGTGTGGGACCTATGTGTCCCCAGCCAGGGCTGCTGCCTTGTGCTCAGGCTGTGTAGCCCTCATCCAGCTCGTCCTCTTCACGGCCCCCCCACTCCCATCTGCCACCGTGGCAGAGGGTGGGAGCAGGCATAGAGGTGCTGGCCCAGTGCTCTGGGGAGCTGAGCGTCCCTCTGCCAGGGGCCAGCACCCTGCCGCTTCTGCCTCCCTTGCTCTAGGGGAGTCGGGCAGGATCGGGCTGTCCCCATGTTCACAGATGTGGCAGGGCTGAACATGGGTTCTGAGTGGGCACATGTGTACCCCACATCCATGGCAGTGGCAGGCAGATGCACTCAGCACTCATGCAAACCCAAACAGCACCCATGGCCTCATCCTGCTCACCTCTCTGGCAGGTCAAGGTGAACTCGTACCTGGGATTGTACACATATGTGTGTGCGGGGTGGATCCCTCTGGCAGCTGAGCTCTGCCACTTCCCAGGAGCTGCCCCCAGTTCCCCCAGCCCCTGTCACCTGGGCGCAAGGGCCCATGGGACCCGTGTCACACTCCAGGTGCTGCACACCCAGCCTCCGCAGACAGACATGTGAGAGCCCTCACCAAGGGAGGAGTGAGGAAGGGAATGGGTGAGAGGACAGGACAGGTTCCCCCTGGTGAGTGCAGGGCATGGCCAGCTACTGACAGGCACTGGCCCTTCTCTCCTTGTCCCTCTCCTCCCATCATTTCCTTCCTAGCTGCCTGAATCCTGGCCTTTCCCTGCTTTGCTTCCTCACACAATCACAAAATGTCTCCCAGTGTCCTGCACCTGCAGGCAGGAAACCCACCATCCCTGCGCTGTGCCAGTGTTGGGTGTCCCCCCAGAGGGGGCTGAGGCTCCCTTGGGACAGCATCCTTTTCCCCTTCCCATCCCTGCTGCATGCTCATGCCTCTGCTCCACTATGGGTGTGGGGTGGTCCTGCCCCTCAACCCCCCATGCCTGGGAAGCCCCTGTGGGGACAGACCTGGGGTCCAAGGGGACAAAATCCATCCCAGAGGTGCGGGCTGGTGAGCCCTGCTCTGCTGCCATGTCTGCCCATCACTGTGTCACCCCGGGAGCCGGTGGTGGGGGACAGCCTGCTCTGTCACTGGGGTACACGGCTGTACAGGAGGGGGTCAGGGACAGGGGAAATCTCTGGGGAAAGAGATGAGTAAAGGTCAATGACCCACTTTAAAAAAAATAAATAACAGCAATCAGGTCCCTCCAAGGACCCGGCAGTCCCCAAGAGAGCCTGGTACAGCCTGGCGTGGGTGTGGGGGACGGTCCCACAGGCATCTGGGCACAGAGGCCCGATTGTGTGTCTGATAAACAGGCAGTGGGGGGGTGGTGCAAGCAGTGAGCGGCAGGGCAAGAGCCACGGGGGTGGGCAGTGTGTGTTGGGGTGTCCCTTGCCAGCCTCCCAATACAGGGATGGTGACACCAGGAACTGTGCTTGGGACCAGTGATGCCAGAAAGATGGGGATCCCCCCAGCCCTGACCATGCCACTCCTGGGGTGTCCACTGGCCCCTGCAATCTCTGTGTTGTTGTGTCCTGCCCCTCAACCCCCCATGCCTGGGAAGCCCCTGTGGGGACAGACCTGGGGTCCAAGGGGACAAAATCCATCCCAGAGGTGCGGGCTGGTGAGCCCTGCTCTGCTGCCATGTCTGCCCATCACTGTGTCACCCCGGGAGCCGGTGGTGGGGGACAGCCTGCTCTGTCACTGGGGTACACGGCTTGCAGCCTGTGGGTGAGACCTGACCCTGTCAGCTGCTGCCAGCTGTGTCCCTCCAGGCAGCCCCTGTCATTTTAAAGCCCTCTCTTCCCATCCTGCTGGGGAGCCTCTATGGCACCTGGTCTCTGCAGGTGACTGGGCTGGTGCCAGTGCTGTAGTGGGCACTGTCCCAGCAGCAGAGCTGGGGCTTTCCCTGCCTGTGGTGGCAGGATGTCTCAGGGTCTGATCTGGCCCTGAAGAGAGCTGAAGTTGGCTCATGTCACCTTGTGCCTCAGTTTTCCAACCTACAGTAGTTCCCCTGCACTCATCAGCAGGGGCAGTGGGGCTGTGGCGTGGCCTGGGCACACACGGTGTGAACAGGCAGTGCCTGTGCTGGCAGCGTGCTGGGCGTGCTGCCTGCTTGTTCCTGATGGTGGCTGGAGGCGCTGCTGCCCATCCCCAGGGCCTTTGGGCACAGAGCCCAGCCTGGGCCGCCTGCAAGATTGGGCTTGGGGATTCCTGGGGATTTGCTGTGATTTACCATATGCCGCTGGTGGAAATCCCACACAGCTGTAGCCTTCTGGGAAGGTACAAGGGGGTGCCAGGACCCCTGATGCTGCCCTCCAGTTGAACCCAGAGCTGGTGCCAGGGCCTGGCCAAACCGAACCTCACCCTGACAGTGTGGGGGCCTGTCCCCTGCATCGACGTGCAGGTGGGACCCAGCAGTGGTACCGGTGGCAGGGGTGTGTCATGCTGGGCAACTACTGGCTGTGAGGGCACTGCCAAGATGAGAGCCTGTGACTCTTTGCCCGCCACAGGGGCTTGGAGTCATCTTCCCCTGGGCAGCCCCAGCTGTAGTGGCCCATCAGGGCTGGACTTAAGCCCTAGCACCCTGTTTGCCTTGCTAGAGTAGGGATCCATCCCCTTTGTGCTACCCTCTCCTGTCCCGAGGGGCCCCTGAGCAGGATGGAGCAGGCAGGGGCAAGCAGGAGATCCCCAGGAGCCGGGGGACCTGTTTGCTTCTGGCTGAGCTGTGACAGTGCCACCAGCCACCTGCAAGATGTGGGCACGGTGCTGCACTGCAATGGTTCCCCAGAGACCCTTGTCCTGCCCAACACTCCTCCTTGGTAGACAGATCCTGTCCCCAGGTGTCACGATCCCTCTGCTTTGTGTCATTCCCAGTGGGTGCTGGCCTTTGAGATCTTCATCCCTCTGGTGCTCTTCTTCATCCTTCTGGGGCTGCGGCAGAAGAAGCCAACAATCCCTGTGAAGGAAGGTGAGTACCAGAAGGGTGGTGTCCAGGGCACCTGCACTTGGGGACACCCCAAGGCTCTGGAGAGCTGCTCCAGCACCCCAGGGAAAGCCTGAGGGTGGGGATGTGACAGCTGGTGGGGACCCAGAGGGGCCTTTTGGGGGGCATATCGCTGTGCAGGGGTTGCAGGAGAGGGCTGGTGGGGCAGACACAGCGGGGTCAGAGAGCCAGGGTCAGTCACAGCCGAGGGCTTCAGCACCAAGCAGCCTGTGGCTGCCATCGGCAGGGGTGTTTTGTTGGCAGAAAGGGGAGATGGAGCTGGATGGTGCTCAGGCAGCCATGGTCCCCCAAGTGCTTGAGAAGCAGCCGGGGCAGTGCTGAGAAGGGCTCCCTCACGGTGCTGGTGGGGAAATGCATGGCGTGGAGCCCCATGCCTGGCTATGGGGGGAGCTCTGGGGCCCTCACAAGGTGTCAGAGTAATGGGACCGGAGCTGGAGGCTTATGGAGATGTTCAGCCAGAGCTGGGGCTGTGGTTGCTGGGGCCCACGGGCTGTGCTGCTGGGAGGCGGCAGTGGAGCAGAGCCACCGACTCAACAGGACTCCACATGGCACCGAGATGCCCTGTGGGACACCCACTCCAGGGGGTGCCCTTGTACAGGTGGGGCCGGGGGGCCATGCTGGGAGCCAGCAGTGGTGGTGACGCTGTAACAATGGTCCAAGCCTGTGTTTCAGCACGTGCCAGCGAGGGAGAGCCCAGCTGCAAGTGCGGGTCCGGCTGCAGGCGGTGACGGTCACTGCCCTGGTTCCTGCCCCAGCGCTGATGTGCGCTCTGTGTTGTGTGGTTTTTTTGGTTTGTTTTTTCTTTCTTTTTGCTCACGTTTTCTTTTTCTTTCCCACCATCTCCCCTGCCTGCCTGTCCTCCATGCCTCTACTGCATGCGCCAGTCTGTAAGTTGGTGGGGTGGGTGGGTGCCTCCCCCCCCTTCCCCTGCCTGTGCCAGCCATGTATTTTGGGGAGAAAGAGCCCAGTTTGGATCAACTCACTCTGGACTAATCCACACTTCTGTAACCCCATTGCCTTCCTCTGTGACTGGTGAAGATGAGCTTGGGCAGCAGAATGTGGCCCCTGCCTGCTCCTTTCCAGGAGCTGCCTAGCCAGGACCAGTCCATGGTGGTGTCCCCATCAGGTTGGCGGTGCTAGGTTCCCCAGGTGGTGGCTCTGCTGCTGGCGATGTCCCTGGGCTGCGCAGGGCTTTCCAAACCAAGTGGAGGCTTGTCTTACCCCTTCTTAACAGTTGGACTTGATGATCTTAAAGGTCTTTTCCAACCTAAATGATTCTGTGGTTCTTGCCACCCTGCTGGGCAGACCCTGCTGGGTGCTGGCACCCATGTGATGGCCTGTGGTTACCCAGTCTTGCCTGTGCCTCTCTCACACTGGTCCCCAAGGGCCTGAAGATGGCTCCCACCCCTGCACCACCACTGGATCCCTGTCTTGGTCCCTTGCAGCTGGGATGAGCCAGGATGTGGCACTACTAGGATCCTGAAAGCCAGGAAGATGCCACGCATGTGCTGGTTTTGTCACCGTAGTGTGATGTGGCCACCACTATCTGTCTCATCACCCCAGCAGGCTGCTAGCCTATCCCATGCTACACCTGTCCCATGTCCCTGCCAGAAGCCCATCTTCACCAGCCTGTGCCCATTGCAGCTGTGCTATCAGCACTGACCTGCCTTTAACCATGGGGCCACCAGCCAAGGTGGCAAGAGCAGGCTCCCTGCCTGGCACTGCCCAGTGACAACCTCTGGTCTCCTTTGGGCAGGGCCCTTCTGGGCTTGCCCTGCCCCAGGGAAGGATGTGGAAAGACCCGGGCAGGGACAATGACTCAGTGCTGGCGGAGGGGGGGGGAAGATTTGCTGTCCCCTTGCTGCTCTTCATTTCTTCCATCTTCCCCCTCACCATGTCTCCCATTTCCACCCACCTCCAGCAGCCAGACGTCGGGGCAGCCAGGCAGGGAGGAGGCCAGGGGTTCAGGGAGATGTGGGTGACTATTTTCCCTGTCGTATTCTTCCTCCTTCTTCTCTTCCTCTGGAGATCCAGCGGGGCCTCTGAGGTTACTAACAAGAGGGGTCAAGAGGCCAGGGAGGTTGGCGGCCGTCCTGGGGGAAGCAGCAGGAGTCTGCATTGTCCTGGGGTGGGAGGGACCCATCTACCAGGGGCAAGAGAGCAGGAGCCAGGGTGGCAGGAGCTGCCCACAGCCCCAGTGAGCCACCAGCCGGGAACAGCCTTGGTGGGAAAGCTGCAGACTTCTGACCTTGGCCGCCAACCTCCTGCAGGGCTCACAGGGCCCAGCGTGCGCTTCTCTGAACTGAGTGTCTGTCTCTCCGGTGGCCCCCTGCCTCCCCCCACCTCTCTTCCCTCCCTGCCCACACCTTCCTCGGCCTCTTCTGCACTCTCCCACTGGCTCCAGCTTTCTACACGGCAGCCCCACTCACCTCAGCCGGGATCCTGCCCGTCATGCAGTCCCTGTGCCCCGATGGCCAGCGTGATGAGTTCGGCTTCCTGCAGTACTCCAACTCCACGTGAGTCCTGCCCTCACCGTGTGCTTCCTTCTCCCACCCTGCCTGCTCCTGCCTGCCCCTGGGCACAGCCTGCCCTGCCCCTTCCCACACTGGTACCACCTGGCTGGGGACAAGGCACAAGCTCCGCTCCGTTGCAGAGCTCTGTGTCCCCATGGTGCAGAGGACATCTCAGCCCATTCCCCTGTGAGCTCCCAGGTGCCTGGTGCTGGGAGGAGGATGAAGGTGACCCCTGGGGACACCTCAAGGAGATACCTCAAGGCTCTGAGGCTCCCCTCTGCACCCCTGGCATGGTGGATTCAGTGTGCAGGCGAGGGCAGCTCCTGGGGCAGTGGTGCCCCGTGGCAGGCAGCACTGCTTCCCTGTGCACCCACGGGGCCCATCCCTCCCCTGAGTTCTGTGGAAGGTGTCCCTGTCCCTGAAGTTGCGGCGGTGCTGGGCTCTCACAGGGTGACACAGCTCCTAGAGCACCTCAGTGAAGCAGTGGAGCAGAGCAACCTCTTCGACCCGCAGCACCCAGGGCTGGAGGAGGAGCTGGAGTCTCTGCGCCAGCGCCTGGAGGCACTCAGCCGCAATGCGCCCAGCTCCATGGAGACCCACTTCAGTGACCGAGCAGGTAGGCTGCATCCTGCCTGCCTCACGCCTTGCCTGCCCCACCGCTGCCAGCGTGGAGATCCCCCCCGCTGGGCACCCAGTGATGTGGTGGTGTGCTGTCTGCCAGCTGTCATATGTCCCCGTGTGGGACTGTGCCACATCCCCAGTGCTGGTGGGATACTCTGACCCCTCTGCCTTGCTGCTTGCCAGGATCTGGCTTTACACTGGCATGGGCGGCCAAGGACCGAGACGAGCTGCACCGCTTCCTGATGCAGAACCTGTCCCTCCCCAACAGCACAACCGAGCTGCTCCTGGGCTCCAGCATTGACCTGCGGGAGGTGGGTGGTGACCCACGAGAGGTGGGTGACAGCCTGCAGGAGGTGGGCGACCGCACAGTGCTGCAGGGCCAGGCTTTGCAGGGCGTGTCCCAACCCCAAGAGCCTTGACCACCAGACCCACAGGGTGGGAGTCAGTGGGCAACCTGGACAGGACTTACCCTGCCCTACCACACGTGCCACCCTGTGCTGGGGCATTGCTGGGCAAACAGCAGCCTGGATCCCATCTCTGGTGCAGGTGTACCGCCTGTTTTTCGGTTCCTTTCCTTTGGTACCTGATGAGGCCCATGAGCAAGACCTGTGGGACGGGTTTGGCCCTGGTGAGAAAATGACACAGCTGGAGGTGAGGAGTGGTGCCGCATACAGGGTACATGGGGCAGAGCTTGTCCTTTGCATCCCCTTCATTTTCCACCACAGGGCGATCAGGGGGTGCCCATCCTGGCAGAGGGGGTGTGACGGGATGCTCTCAGTTGGCCAGAGCAGCAGCAGGAGTGGCTGAGTCCTGTCCCCGTGCTGCCACCAGTTCCCCCAGTGCTTTGAGGCACAGCAGTGCCTGTGCCTCTGTTTCCCACTGCAGTGGGTGATGGCACCTCCTGGATGGTGGCTGTGGAGGGAGGTGGGGAGATTGTTCCCCCCTGTGTTTGGGGTGCAGGGGACCCGTGCTCCCCCAGGGACAGTGCTCCCTCCCACCTGCACATCCCCTTTTCTTCCCGTCCTCATGGAGACCGTGGATGTGAGTGCTCTGGGGCCGTTCACATGTGCTTGGGGACACACATGGAGGGGGACCCCGGGGAGTCCTCACACCACCAGCCACCCTGGTTGGTCCTCTTGCAGAAGAGCCTCCCCAGTGGCTGGAGAAGCCTGCAGGAAGGGCTGGTCCACAGGGTGCTGCAGGACCCTGCGGCAGCCCCGCACCGGCCAGTGCTGCTCCGCCTGCTCTCCCAGGCCCTGGGCCTCGCCAGCACCACCCTGGCACCCACCACCTCTGACAACCCCCAGGCCTTTGTCACTGAGATGGAGGTGAGTGCCTCGCGGGGTGAACCAGGGCATGTGGGCAGCTGCTTTGCCAGGGTGAGCACCATGGTGGTGGCCCTGCAACCGGGGCTGCACCCCCATGGCTCCCTGCCCTGTAGGGTGTCCTCTTCACCGGGCCGGTGCTGGAGCAGCTGACTTGTGAGCAGAGCCCGGGGGGGCTGCGCCACCTCCTGCACGTGGCCCCCAGGCAGCAGCCACTGCTGCAGGCGTACCGAGCACTGGCCTGCAATGGCAGCCGGGCCGCCCGCCGGGAACGCTTCACCCAGCTGGCTGCTGAGCTCCGGGACCAGCTGGACACCCCCAAGATCATCAGCAGGGTGAGAGCGGGGCTGAGGGATGTGCCTCCTACCAGCTGTGGGTGGGCTGTGGGGCAGGGACAAGTCCTGGGCAGGGTTTCCCTACTCACCGGGGGATGTGTGGGGATGGGGGCCTCTGTTACGTGGTCCAGCCGCTCTTGATCACCCCTTTACCCTACATGGGCACCCCACGCCCAGTCCCATGTTGGAACCCCAGATGATTCCTCTTCCTGGCACCCACTTGGACACTGCCCGTTGGATGGGGCTGGGTGTCCCCAGCATCCTCTAGGCGTGTCCCTGCAGGCTGCTGTCCCCAGCATTGGCAGTGTCCTTGGTGGCACAGTTCCTTACGGCTGGCTCTGAGGTCCCCCTCTTTGTCCCACCTGAGTCTGACACGTCCCTTGTGGTCACAGAGGACCATCCTTCCTACCTGAGGGACATCGTGTGTTCCCCAACAATACCCTGCCAGATTTTGCCTGCACTCCCACTGCCTGATAGCCACAGATGCATGGCAGTGAGTCTGGGGCCCCAATTGGGCACAGCTCCAGCCTTTTAACCAAGGCAGTGGACATGCCGCTGCTTGGGGTCCCCCTTGGTCCTCTCCCGCTAGTGAGCAGGGCCCTATCACCCCAGCCACGGGTGACCCCTTGCCTGCTCATCCTTGCAGCTGAAGCTGGATGAGGTGAACAGCACGGCCACCCAGCACCGCCTCCGTGCCCTCCTGGAGGACCTGGTGGAGATGGAGAAGGTTCTCCGGGACGTGGACATCCTCTCGGCACTGGCCAAGCTGCTGCCAAGGGGAGCCTGTGCCAGCAAGGCCCCGCCACCCACTGCTAACAGCACTGGCTGGGCTGGCACCAACACCACGGCTGGCAACGCCACAGCAGAGGAGGAGGGTGCTGGGGGAGGGTTGGCCAGTGGCGACAACCCCCAGGGACAGTTCTCGGCGTTTGTGCAGCTGTGGGCTGGGCTGCAGCCCATCCTCTGTGGCAACAACCGGTAGGAGCCCCAGGGTTGGAGAGGGCTGGATCCAGGTGCTTTCTGGTCGGGACATGGGTGTGGGAGAGCCCACTTTGCCCCTGCCAGTGGTCAGGGCCCCTGGTCATCGTGTGGGAGAGGGATGCTGCACTACATCCTTGTGCTGTGGACAGGGGAAGCTCCCCGAGCTGGGCAACACCGTGCTGGCCCAGTGGTCGGTGTAAAATCCCCTCCCAGGTAGGGGTGGGGGCTGCCTCCAGTGAGGGGTACTGGGGTTGGAGCGAAGTTAGCAGCCTGAGCCCCCTTTGCAGGACAATTGAGCCTGAGGCGCTGAAGCAGGGCAACATGAGCTCGCTGGGCTTCACCAGCAAGGAGCAGCGAAACCTGGGCCTCCTCGTGCATTTGATGACCAGCAACCCCAAAATCTTGTATGCGCCCGTGGGCACTGAAGTGGATAAGGTCATCCTAAAGGTGAGGGTGCAGAGGCTGGGACTCCCATTCTTCTCCCACCAGCTCCACTCTGCCTAGACAGGCTCAGCGGGGCCAGGGCTGCCAGCCCAAGGAGCCAGCTGTCAGCCAGCACTGCCAGAAGCAGACAGCTGCCCTGGCCCTTGTTGTTGTAGTGATGCCTGCTGGGAGGTGGGCACCGCCATGGCTGCTGGCCATCCCAGAGAGCAGGGGGGCCACTGCCTCTTCCCACTGTGTGACCTTCCTCCCTCCTAGGCCAATGAGACCTTTGCCTTTGTGGGCAACGTCACCCATTACGCCAAGGCGTGGCTGAACATCTCCCCTGAGATCCGTGCCTACCTGGAGGAGGGCAGGCTGCAGAGGCGCATCCGCTGGCTCCAGCAGGTAGGATAGTGTGGTGGGGACTGAGCCTGTCTGGGTTTTACTGATCTGGGGATGGGAAGGGGGATGTCCTGCCCCCAGACACCTCATAGCCTCTTCATGGGAAGCTCTCAGGTGCTCCTGCTCTTGCAAGGACTGGGCTGGCTCCCTGTGCAGGGTGGATGCTGTCCCTTATGTCCAGGAGGAGCACTGGGTTCTATCTGTGTCCATGGGGAGGACAGGAGGCTGAGAGGTAGGGCACACCCCAACTTCTCCCTCCCGTGTCTCTCTCCCTGTCCCAGTTCACTGCTGACCTCCACAAGCACCCAGAGATCCTGAATATCTCTGACAGTGATGTTCTCCACAACTTTCTCAATGGCAACTTCTCCATGCCCAACGCCAGCGTCCTTCTCCAGCAGCTGGACGCCATCGACAATGCTGCCTGCGGCTGGATCCACTTCATGGCCAAGGTGAGGTTGTGCCTGCTGTGGGAACACGGGTGCTGGAGTGGCACCCATTGCCTGCAGCCAGGCTCTCTGAAGAGTGGAGGAGGAGTCACCTGTGCTCAGACCTCCTTAAGGCCATGGGATGGGAGCCATGGAGGAGATAGTGGCTTCTGCAGTGTCAGGAGCTTTGGGGTAGATGTCAACAGTGGAGATGCCCATCCACTCTTGGGTTTGGGAGCTTGTGGGGTGGCTGTGGGTGGCACATGCTGCACCATGTGCAGGGTCTGCTTGCCAGGCCTGTCAGGGCCAGTGGGGACTCATCAGCCCTCCCCTCCCACCAGGTCAGCGTGGACATCTTCAAAGGCTTCCCAGATGAGGAGAGCATCGTCAATTACACACTGAACCAGGCCTACCAGGACAACGTCACAGTCTTTGCCAGTATGTCCCCAGGAAGCAGACCCTTCGCAGTGTTCCCTGAAGCCATGTCCTTCTCTAGCTGTGCCCTGGGCTGGGGCCACTGCCTTTGGGACATGGCTCCCCGGGTGGTGGAGGAGCAGACCAAGGAACTTGTGGTACCTGTCCTCTGCCCTTGGCCGAGCCCTGCTGGGTGCAGTGCCCTGCTCCTGTCCTGGCTCTGGCACCATCTCTGCCTGTGGCCCATGTGCCCTTTGCTACCATGCCAGGGCTGTGCCCACCTTCCCCATCTGTGACAGTCCTCGTGGTGCCATTGGTTGGGACACGCTGAACCTCCCTGCCCGTTGCTGTGGGACGGCTGGTGTAGCCGTCTCCCATGGTGCCAGCGGGCTCCATGCCTCTCCTGCTGCCCACAGGCGTCATCTTCCAGACCAACAGGGATGGCTCCCTGCCCCCGCATGTCATGTACAAGATCCGGCAGAACTCCAGCTTCACAGAGAAGACCAACGAGATCCGGCGGGCGTACTGGCGGCCTGGCCCCAACACCGGCGGCCGCTTCTACTTCCTCTACGGCTTTGTCTGGATCCAAGGTGAGTGCCAGCTCCCTGCCACAGCTGCCCACATCCCTGGCCCCTGCCCGCACTGCCCACTCAGCCTGGCCTGTCCTCCCCAGACATGATGGAGCGCGCCCTCATCAACACATTTGTTGGCCATGATGTGGTGGAACCTGGCAACTATGTGCAGATGTTCCCATACCCGTGTTATACCCGGGACGAGTGAGTAACACCTGCGCGGGCAGGGTGGGCAGGGGCAGGACACTTCAACTGGGAAAAGGGGACGTTTGGGGGCCTGAGAGAGGTCAGTAACATTGGGAGTGGTGAGCAACCAGTTAAGGTCTGTTCCTTGGACCACCAGGCTAGGCAAGCAGGGGAAGAATTTTGTGTACAGTTCGCAGCTGAAGTGACGAACTCATAGCTGAGGGGTGTTGTGCACGATTTAATCCTTGCCGGGATGAGAGAGCACGTTGCTGTTGCCCCTCCCCCACCCGCGCTGGTCGGGCTGGAAGTTAGACACAGACCCCGGCTAAAATAACAAGAAATTTAATACAACAGAGTGATAGAACAATTTGAATAACAACAGTATCAATGGTAACAACAATAAACAACAATAACAGTGAACAAGACAAACGATATACAGAGAAATACCGCTAGCTGGTTTACGGAAAGCAAAGTTCCCTCCCAAATCCACCAAAGAGCCAGGAAAAGGCTCCGCCCCCAGACCTGACGTCAGCACGGTATGAATAACCCGGCTGGAGATCCCTTCCCCCTCTCTCTCTGCTGGGGAAAACTTTACTCTATCCTGGCTGAACCAGGACAGGTGTCTTGGAGGCTGAAAGATTTGGGGAGAACAAGGAGTGTGGTAAATGAACAGCACATGGGTTTGTTGGTGGTTATTGAAAATGGTGGTCTGGAGGAAGCACCTGGAGAAGTCCCAGAGCCACTAGCCCTCCAGGGCAGGGGGGTGGATAGGGCCACATCCACACCAGGGTAGTCAGGACACTGGGCTGAGCCCACAGCTGCTGCCCAGGACCTGGCAGCCAGGACACCAGGTTGTCCTATGGGCTTATTGAAGAAGCTCTTTTAGGGCACTAAGGAGCTCCTGGACCAGAGGGCTGGTTGTCCCCTGTGCTGCCCTGTGGCCCAGGGTCTCCCCGGATCTCTGCGGTGGTGCAGCCATTCAGCTCTCCCCTCTCTTTCTCTTCACACCAGCTTCCTCTTTGTCATTGAGCACATGATGCCCCTGTGCATGGTGATATCCTGGGTCTACTCAGTGGCCATGATGATCCAGCACATTGTGACGGAGAAGGAGCATCGCCTGAAAGAGGTGGGGATGGTGGGAGAGATCCCTGCAGAGGAGCTGGCATCTCAGAGCTCTGAGTCCTACAGTGCATCCATGGGCACCTTCCCCATGTCTTCAGGGTGCAGGAGTTGGGGTGGGTGCAGATCCCACATCCCTGGGCTAAGCTGGTCCTTCAGACTGTTCCCAGCCCAAGCCCTCCCCATCGCCAGAGGGAGCTGAGCCTGCTGGCACCCTGGCACAGGGTGCTGTGACCTGCCCACTCCCAGCAGCCTGGTGCTGCTGGTTGCTCATCCAGCCCTGGTGAGTGAGGCAGTGGGGATGTGCAGGCAGGGGACAGTCCTGCTGAGCAGTGTTGTCCTCATAGGTGATGAAGATGATGGGCTTGAACAATGCGGTGCATTGGGTGGCTTGGTTCATCACTGGCTTTGTCCAGCTCTCCATCTCAGTCACGGCGCTCACTGCCATCCTGAAGTATGGCAAGGTCCTGATGCACAGCGATGTCCTCATCATCTGGCTCTTTCTCGCCATCTACGCAGTGGCCACCATCATGTTCTGGTGAGCTGCCTGCTCCACTCTGTGGGCTGAGGGGACATGGTGGCAGCAAGGTCCTTGTGCTGTGGGGTGAGGGTGCTGGGAGCTGTGTGGGCAAGGGCCAGTGAAGGGGCACAGGTGGTTTGAGGGGCCAGTTTACCACCTCAACACCACCAAAAGCAGACAGTGTGGGGAGAACCCTGGTGGGTAGGATCTGAGGTGACACTCCTCCCTGCAGCTTCCTGGTATCGGTGCTCTACTCCAAGGCCAAGCTGGCTTCTGCCTGCGGTGGCATCATCTATTTCCTCAGTTACGTGCCCTACATGTACGTGGCCATCCGGGAGGAGGTGGCGCATGACAAGATCACGGCCTTTGAAAAGTGCATTGCGGTGAGTTGGATGTGTCCAAGGTTTGCCCCAGGCACCCCATGTCCAGTACACAGGCCACCAAGCTGTCACAAAGCCCTAGGCAAACCTCTGCCTGTATGAACCAACTCGTCATGGGGCTTTGGAGGCATCTCCAGAAGGTTGGTGTCTCCCAGGACAGGGATCATCTCCACAGGGCTGGGTGGGGCAGCACCAGGTGGGAATTTGCCCCAGCGTGTTTCTCCAGAGCAGGCCTGTGGTTCCTCCTGATGTCCCCTTCTCTTCCCTCCACCTCTTCACAGTCTCTCATGTCCACCACGGCCTTTGGGCTGGGTTCCAAGTACTTTGCACTGTATGAGGTAGCTGGCGTGGGCATCCAGTGGCACACCTTCAGCCAGTCGCCTGTAGAAGGGGATGACTTCAACCTCCTGCTGTCCATGATGATGCTGATTGTGGATGCCGTGGTGTACGGGGTGCTCACGTGGTACATTGAGGCTGTGCACCCGGGTATGTTTGGGGGGTGAGGGCATCTCTCATCTTATGGGAGCCTCCTCACTGGAGGCCTGCTGATTCCTGGCGGTGGTGGGATTCAGCAGAGTGCCTTCAGGGTCCCCGTCGTGTGTCTTGGTGGGAACACCTGCCCACATGCCCTGCCCCAGTGGTGACACCAGCAGGTTCCTTGCAGATCTTCAGTCATGTGTCTCAGTTCACTGGCCACTGTGGCAAAGCAAGGTGTCCATGCCTGGGGCACTGTTCCCCTTTATCTCCTGCTTTGGGAGGGGTCTCACCTGCTTCCTTTGCTTTCTTCATAAAACTGAAGCATGAGCCAGCCCCAACCCAGAGCTCAAAGGACTTTGCTTCCTTGCACAGCCCAGCAGCGTTGCCATGAGCCCAGCTAGCCCAGGTGCTTGCAGCACCCCCTGCAGTGATGTCCCTGAGCTGGGGAGACTTCCAAGCCCATGTTCATGGCTGTGCCTATGCTGAGCTCTGCCCCGGCACTTGGCCATCCTCTGCAGCCATGGTGCAGGGCTGGCCATGAATCCGTCGGGCTTGTGCTTGCAGGCATGTTCGGCTTGCCGCGGCCCTGGTACTTCCCTTTCCAGAAGTCCTACTGGCTGGGCAATGGGCGAGTGGAAACCTGGGAGTGGACCTGGCCCTGGTCTCGCACCACTCGCCTCAGCATCATGGAGGAGGATCAGGCCTGTGCCATGGAGAGCCGGAGGCTGGGTGAGGGCAGAGAGGGGCGGTGGGAGATGGCCCAGGGATGGCCCTGGCTCTGCTGCAGGGTCCTGCATGGACCCCCGTATGTCCCCTGTGCCCTTGTCAGGGCAAGATGCTGGGCCAGGCTTTGCTGCCTGTCTGGCAGATGCTGCCTATGGTGCGGGAGGGAGGAAACTGGCGAGAAGCACAAGGGAAGGGGCCATGAGCCAGCACAGCCACTGTGGGATAGAGACAAGGAGGTGCTTTCCCTGGGGAGCCTCCCTCCAAGCCTGGCCTCCCTGCCACCCCGTGGCTCCTCACCACCCTGCTCTCACAGCAGAGGAGACACGGGGCATCGAGGAGGAGCCAACCCACCTTCCCTTGGTTGTCTGCATTGACAAGCTCACCAAGGTCTACAAGACAGACAAGAAGCTGGCGCTGAACAAGCTGAGCCTCAACCTCTACGAGAACCAGGTGGTGTCCTTCCTGGGGCACAACGGTGCAGGGAAAACCACCACCATGTGAGTGTCTGTCAGGGCAGACATGGACCATGTCCTTTCCACCAGCTGCAGTGGGTGGGGAAGGTGCTGGCTGATGCCCTTGCAGGGCTGTGTGGCTGACACCACGTCCAGAGGGCAGCAGTGTGGATGTGGAGGTGGCACAAAAGGGGGACAGGTAGCAGGTGCATGGCACTGCACTGGCATTGCTCTGCCCAGGGCCCAGCAGTTGTTCTTGAAGGTGGTGGTTGGGATTGTGACCAGATGGAGGAATACAAGATCCCTCACACTGTTGCCTTTCTCTGTCCATCCAGGTCCATCCTCACCGGCTTGTTCCCTCCAACCTCGGGCTCCGCTACCATCTATGGCCATGATATCCGCACAGAGATGGACAAGATCCGGAAGAACCTGGGCATGTGTCCCCAGCACAACGTGCTCTTCGATAGGCTAACGGTGGAGGAACACCTCTGGTTCTACTCGCAGCTCAAAAGCATGGCAGAGGAGGAGATCCGCAAGGAGATGGACAAGTAGGCATTCTCCAGCTCCTTTTGCCCCATCTGTGCATTTTACATGAGTGGGTCCCCTTCTTGCTGGCTGAGCTGCACTGGGTGATCTGGTAGCAGAGATGTCCCCTGGAGCAACTCCACCAGGTTTTCCAAAACTTGGGCTATCAGGCTGTGGAAACTAGCAGAAGATGCTTCTGTAGTCTGGCTGAAGTTGGGCTGTCCCAGCAGCCAAGGGCTGTAGGTACTATGCGGGGAAGAGGCATCATGTGCTCCCCACAGGCACTGGGTGCCAGTACAGCCCCCCCTGGCATCCTTGGTGCTTCTCCCCTGTCCGCAGGATGATTGAGGACCTGGAGCTCTCCAACAAACGCCACTCCCTGGTGCAGACTCTCTCGGGGGGCATGAAGAGGAAGCTGTCAGTGGCCATTGCCTTCGTGGGTGGGTCACGAGCTGTGATCTTGGATGAGCCCACAGCTGGTGTGGACCCGTATGCACGCAGGGCCATCTGGGACCTCATCCTCAAGTACAAGCCAGGTGAGAGAGGTGGGCAGAGCCCAGCATTGCTCCCCTGGCTGCAGAAGCCCTGACCCCTCTGCTGAGGCTCTGTGCCACCATCAGGGAGGACCATCCTGCTCTCCACACATCACATGGATGAGGCCGACCTGCTGGGTGACCGCATTGCCATTATCTCCCATGGCAAGCTCAAGTGCTGCGGCTCCCCGCTCTTCCTCAAGAGCACCTATGGTGATGGCTACAAGCTGACAGTAGTGAAGAAGCAGTCCGACACCAGGAATGGCACAGGTCTGAGGGGCAGCGGGACCGTGTGTTTAGAGGAGTAGGTGGGATGAGTCTTTCAACCCAGAAAAGGAACAAGTGGTCAAACCCAAACTCCTTAGGCAGCATGGAGGGCAGAGGGGGATGGGGAAGGGGTGTAGGAGGTGGGACCCAGACAGGAGAAATCAAGCGATACCAAGTTAGACCCTGTGTGGTAGCACTTGTCTCCAGGCACTGGTTCTGTGCAGTCTGTGGGCTGCGATGCAGAGCACTGTCCCCAGGTGTGGTCCTTCAACCCCAGCCGGCAGCTAGGCATCATGCAGCCACTCGTTCGCTCACTCCTTCCCTTTCCCAGCGTAGGAAAATCGAAAAAAAAATTAAAAAGTGGTTTTACTTGTGAGTTGCAGATAAGAACAGTTTAATAAGTAAAATATAATAGTAATAGCAACAACAATAACAAAATAATAGTAATAATAATGATGATGATGATGATGAAAAAGGAATGTAACAAAAAGAGATAGAAATTAAACCCCAGAGAAGACAAGTGATGCACAGTGCAGTTGCTCACCACACACTGGCTGATCTGCTCCTCCTGGTGAGCTCCCCCAGTTTCTGTACTAAGCTGTCCTGTGGTGTGGAATAGCCCTTTGGCTAGTTCAGGTCAGCTCTCCCGGCCATGCTCCCTCACAGCTTGTTGTACACCAGCTCACTGACACAGCATGGGAAACCGAAAAATCCTTAAGCATACTTAGCAACAACTAAATCATCAGTGTGTTATTGACATTGCTCTCATACTGAATCCAAAACACAGCGCTGTACCAGCTACTAGGAAGGAAATTCACCCTATCCAGCTGAAATGAGGACACCAGGCCAGGCAGGGCAGCTGGGAGGCTGCCAGCACCCCATGATGGAGGCTGGAGAGGAGCCCCTGCACCGCTGGGGTGTAGGGTGGACATGGTGGGTCCTGGTGGGAGGCTGGGAGCCAGATGACTGACCAGTGCCGCCACTCTGCCACAGAGCCAGGCCAGCCACATAGCCCCCCGGCCCACTCGTCCGTCAGCCCCTGCTCGGAGCCTCGCGTCTCCCAGTTCATCAAGAAATACGTGGCCTCCTGCCTCCTCATCTCAGACACCAACACTGAGCTCTCTTACATCCTGCCCAGTGAGGCTGTCAAGAAGGGCTGCTTTGAGAGGCTCTTCCAGGTATGCGTGGGGGCTGGCAGTGTGGGTAGGCAGGCAGCTGTGCGGGGCTGCAGCACTTCAGTCACCTCCTCCCCTCCTCACATGGCACTTTGCCCCCACAGCACTTGGAGCAGAGCCTGGAGGAGCTGGACCTCACCAGTTTTGGGCTGATGGACACCACACTGGAGGAGGTCTTCCTGAAGGTGTCTGAGGAGGACCAATCTCTGGAGAACAGCGATGCGGGTATGGGCAGTGCGGGGGCTGGCAAGGGGCCGTGTGCCTCTGTGGGGGCTTTGGGGGCCCTTCTCACCTTGTGCATGGCCACAGGTGTCTCCCAAGGGGGGAAGTGGTCTCCAGCAGAGCCCACCCCAGCCAAGGGCAGATGGCCTCTGTCCACTCTGGGTTTGCAGAGCAGATCCGTCCCCACTCCATGCCACACTGTGGTGAGGGGTGGCATGGCCAGTGGCAACACCCCTTCTCCTTCCAGACATGAAGGAGTCCAAGAAGGACACCCTGCGGCCACCTGCCCCTGAGCTGGGCCCAAAGCCTGAGGCCAATGGGGACCCTCTGGCCGAAGCGACCGTGCCGCAGAAGCCCGAGGTGGAGCTCAGCAATCTGGTGACATGCTCCAAGCTGGCACAGTCACAGGCATCCCTGCACTCGGCCTCCTCAGTGGGCTCTGTGCGGGGTGATGAAGGTGGGGCTTATTCCGAATTCTTTGGGGATTACGCGCCCCTGTTTGATAACCAGCAGGACCCCGATAACATCAGTCTGCAAGGTTCGTGCTGCTGGTGCCTGGCCGGTGGCAGGGGCCGGGGCAGGCACTTGGATGGGACACAGGAGGGTGGCTGGGGCAGTGGCAGCACCAGCACCTGTCCCTGTGCCTGGGCAGGGCAGAGCTGGCCCTGGCCAAGGTGTGTAGGTGTGCCAGGGATGGAGGGCCATACCTGCTGGGATGAGACCTCCCGGTGGGCTGATGATGCCAACACTGGACCCAGAGAACCGCAGCCTGGGTGGGAGGGCTGGGAGCGGGTGCTTCCAGCAGTTTGCTCCCCCAAATTTGGTAGCATGTGCATGGAGGGGTCCTGTGCTGAGACACGGAGCCAGCGGGTGCGGGTGCAGCTGGCGTTGGCTCTGCCCTTCACCTCCCTGGGGTCCCGTGAGTGCCACCTTGCAGACTTGCCCCACTAACGTGCTCGCTCCTCACACCGGCGCCTGTTTGGGTTGTCTCCTCTTGGCCCTGGGGCATGGAGTCATCTTCCAGCTGGTGACTGCCTCCTGTACCCTGACCCAGGCTAGTGGCTCTCTCTGCCTGGCTGCTGGCTATGCTGGAGGACAGAGGATGCAGGCAGCTGCCCTGAGGCTGCTGTTTTTTTCACAAATCCTTTTCTGGGTTATCCCAGCAGCTCTTGCCATGATTAATTCAGCCTCTCTGGCCAGGGCTGCTCTGAGCATTGTGATTTGGGTTATGGGAGGGAGAGCCGAGACAGTGCCATGGCGGAGCTCCTGAGCCCCAGCCCACTGCCTCGTCGTGTCCCCACATCCTGTCCCCTGCTCCTGACTCTACTAACCTCTTGCCAGCTGGGAGAGCTGATGGGAAAATGGAGGAGTTCTGCCAAAAAGCGCCAATTTAGGTGTTTTTTTAAAAACTGTTGTCTAAATTTCCCATTTTGGGCCAAGAGGAACCTGCCAGCCAGCTGCTTTGCTTCACGCTGTGATGCTGCTGTGACTCAGTGGCCATCAGGGTTGGGTGCCACCCTGTCCCTTGGGGTGGCTGTGCCCAGTTTGGTGCCCAGCTCAGCTCCCTGGGGACCAAGGTGGGCGCAGGAGTGGCCATGCCAGGGGGCTGACATCCTTCTCTCCTCCCAGAGCAAGACGCGGAGGTGGAGGCAGAGGACCATGACCTGGCTGGGCAGGGGAGCTTCAAGCTGGAGGGCTCGTGGCTCAAGCTACGCCAATTCCACGGGCTTATTGTCAAACGCTTCCACTGCGCCAAGCGCAACACCAAGGCCCTCTTCTCGCAGATCCTCCTGCCTGCCTTCTTCGTCTGCGTGGCCATGACGGTGGCACTCTCTGTGCCCGAAATAGGTACCTGCATGCTGGGGGCTGCTGGGGGCCCCTTCTGCCTACCCCAGTGTGGCTGCTGGGGACACTGGCTGTGGTGAGCACAACACTTGGGGGTGCTCAGCTTGTCTGCCTGCGTGCGGTGGTGCTGCAGATGCCAGCGGGTTGTTGTCCTTGTCCTTGCAGGTGACCTGCCGCCCCTCATCCTCTCACCATCGCAGTACCACAACTACACCCAGCCCAAAGGCAACTTCATTCCTTACGCCAACGAGGAGCGGCACGAGTACCGGTGAGAGCTACTTGCTGGTGACCAGCGTCCCGTGGCCCGTCCCCATCCCTGGGGCTGTGCTGGGGGCAGCAGGGAGGGCAGCCTGCAGCAGGGCAGGTGCTGAGGCTGGCTCGGGCTTGGAGTAGAGCCTGGCTGGTGCCACATCGCCTTGCAGAAGGCAGCCTTCATCCTCCTCAGGGTGTCTTTGGGAGATGTGCCAGCCCTGATGCTGGCTGTGATGGGCAGCTTGGCTCATACCAGGCCTGGGCTGTGTGTGCTGCCGTAGTGCCTGTGCCTGTTCAGTCATCTTAGGTGCCAGAGTCTTGGGGAGGTCCCAGCAGAAGATGGCCAAGGTGATGAGAACCATGTCTCCTGCTGCTTGTTCCTCACCTGCTCCTCTCCCAGCAGCATCAGGCTGTCTCCTGACGCCAGCCCCCAGCAGCTGGTGAACACCTTCCACCTGCCCTCCGGCGTGGGGGCCACCTGTGTGCTCAAGACGCCTTTCAACAACACACTGGACCAGCCCATGCAGACCCTCAACCTTGACAGCAACGAATCCAAGATGCTGGCAGCCAAGTACTTCGACGCCATGTGCATTGACTCCTTCACTCAGGGCCTGCCACTCTCCAACTTTGTGCCACCGCCACCATCCCCGGCCCCTTCTGACTACCCTGTCTCTGTGGATGAGGACGTGCCTCATGCCTGGAACTCCACAACCTTCTCCGCCACCGTTAAAGGTATCATTTGTGCTTGGTGCCTGACTCTGGGCCAGTGGTTCATCTCCAGCAGGGAGATGATCTATCCTTCCTCAGGAGCAGCTCTAGGGACCCCTGGAAGTGCCTGTCAGTTTGGCCTGGCCACAGCAGAGCATTGCTGGGCTGAACTTCTGGCTCAAGGCTGGTGCTGGCCCTGGAGCACCACTCCCTGTTCTGCCCCAGCAGTGCCAGCGGAGCTCCCTGGGACAGTGACACCATTGAGAGCCCTGTGGCCAGTCGTGCGTCACCCTTGCTGGGCTGGCTGCTCGGTCCCCAGTCATTATCTTCTCCAGCGACACTCCATGCCCTCTCTCTGAACTGTTTCTGTCCCCCAGAGTTTTTCCCCATGTCTATCTCTTGGTCCCTCTCTGTCACCAGGAAACAAAAGCCCTCTCACAGACCAGCTCTGGCACAGCAGGAGCTGACACCAGTGGAACAGAGTGTTCCCTCCCTTCCCAGCTGGGACCCCTCAGCTGAGCACTCCACCACCCCCACATTGTCCCAGGCAGCTGGGGCAGGCAGGACCCTTCCTGTGAGCTGCCCTCTCTGCTCCTCAGAGACCATGACCTCGGCCCCTGCCCTGCCCCGCATTGTCCATGAGCCCATCAAGTGCACGTGCTCCATGCAGGGGACTGGCTTCTCCTGCCCCAGCGGTGTAGGGGGTCACCCCCCACAGATGAAGGTGGTGACAGGGGACATCCTGGCAGACATCACAGGGCGCAACGTCTCCGAGTATCTGCTCTACACCTCAGACCGCTTCCGGCTGCACAGGCAAGAGTGAAGACTGGGAGTGTCTGCTCTGTGCCATGGAGCAGGGGTGGGGGACCAGGGACTTGGGGACACTTGCCTGGGGTGCTGATGGGAGCCAGGGTCATGCTCAAGGAGGACCCTGCTCCCAGAGGTGGGAGACAGTGGTCACAGCTTTTTGGCGATGCCTTGTCCCACAGGTACGGGGCACTCACCTTTGGCAACGTCCAGAAATCCATCCCGGCCTCCTTCGGGGCCAGGGCTCCTGCCACGGTGCGCAAGATCGCTGTCCGGAGAGCGGCCCAGGTGGGACCACGCTGCGCCCTGCAGGAACTGGAGGACGGGTGGGCAGCGGCAGCCGTGGCCTGTGTGGGGAGGAGAAGGGGGCAGGCAGCAGTGCCTGCACAGCAGGGTCCCTTGCCCATGGCTCTGTCACAGCACTCTCCACCGAGGGGTTGAGGGGACTCGCTTTGCAGATCCTGCCTGGCATGCTCAGCAGCGGGCTGCTTTCCTCACAGCCACGAGCCTGCCCTGCAGCTGTCCTGTCCCATCCCATCCCACCCTTCCAGTACCTCTGCCACAGGCCCAGCTCTCTTGCCACCTCTCACCCCTCTTCTCTGCTTCTCCAGGTCTTCTACAACAACAAGGGCTATCACAGCATGCCCACCTACCTCAACGCTCTCAACAATGCCATCCTGCGAGCCAACTTGCCCAAGAGCAAAGGCAACCCTGCTGCCTATGGTGAGGACCTTGGAGACCTTTAAGGACAGAAGCTACAGGGCATGGTCCAGCCAGGCTCTGAAGTGCAGTGTTCCCCCTTGGACCAAGCAGACTAGTGCCCATTTGAAGCAAGGGAGTCACACAAGCAGAGTCTGCGCTGGGGCAGAAGCTCCCGAGGTGCTGCCAACTGGCACCTGGACTTGCAGTGTGTCCGAGGATGCTCTTTGCCAGCTGGTGTGGGAGGGCACGGCCTTGAGGTGCTCAGCTGCTTCAGGCAGCTCAGCTCCTGCCAGGCTGCAGAGAGGGAAACCGTCCTCTTGCTCAGACCCAGGACCAGGCAGGCTGGGAACAAGATTTTCTGTCCTGAGACTGTTTCATGCTTCTATGTTCCTTCTTGGGCTTTCCTGCAGGCATCACGGTCACCAACCACCCCATGAACAAGACGAGCGCCAGCCTGTCCCTGGATTACCTGTAGGTCCAGGGAGCGGGCTTGAGGGAGGGTACCCGTCCTGTGGGGGGCAGGGAGCTCCCCTCTGCATTTTTCAGGGGAGCGCTGAGGCTTCTGCCCTGCAGGCTGTGTCAGGGGGAGTGGGTGGTGGTGACATGGAGGTCCCTGGGCTGTGTCCTGCCCTATGCACAATGACTGTCCCATGGCAGGACAGGTGACCCTGCCCCAGGCAGCTGAGGGCAGCTGCTCTCCTCCTTGCTCCCCATTCAGCCTGCAAGGCACGGACGTAGTGATTGCCATCTTCATCATTGTGGCCATGTCCTTCGTGCCAGCCAGCTTTGTGGTGTTCCTGGTGGCCGAAAAGGCCACCAAGGCCAAACACCTGCAGTTTGTGAGCGGCTGCGACCCTGTCATCTACTGGTTGGCCAACTACGTGTGGGACATGGTGAGCAGGGTGCATGGCCCCACTGAGTGAGCCCCCAGGGCCGTGTGAGTGGATGGTCATGGAAGTTTCTGTTTTCTCAAGCTGAACTACCTGGTGCCGGCCACATGCTGCATCATCATCCTGTTCGTGTTCGACCTCCCGGCATACACCTCTCCCACCAACTTCCCCGCCGTCCTCTCCCTCTTTCTGCTCTACGGGTACGTTGGTCAGGGTGCACTGGTGGGTCCCTCTGGTGCCCTGTCTGCACTGTGGCTACGTGGGCAGGACCTGGGCTTGGGGCTGCCCACCTGGCTGACATTCTGCAGCTCCTGTAGCTGGTGGCCTGCAAGACCTGGGGTTGGAGAGCCCGGGGAGGATGGGAGGATGGGGCTGGGAGAGGGGCAATCCCAAGGCTTGATGGTTGGTGCTGCCTAGTCCCTCTTGTGCCATGCTGATGTGTGCTCCTGCCACTCGCCTTCCCAGCTGGTCCATCACTCCCATCATGTACCCTGCCTCCTTCTGGTTCGAGGTGCCCAGTTCTGCCTATGTCTTCCTCATCGTCATCAACCTCTTCATTGGCATCACAGCCACTGTCGCCACGTTCCTGCTGCAGCTCTTTGAGCATGACAAGGTACAAGAGACACAGCTCTGCCTGGGTCTGCCAGGAAGGGAGAAGCTGCCATCAGGTCAGGGGACAGCTCAGGCTGGGAGAGACCTCAGGAGGTCTCTGCTCACAGCAGGGTCAGCTGTGAGAGCTGACCAGGCTGTATCTTGCTGGGGATCCTGATCCTACCACGTGCTCACAGTCCTCAGGGGTGTTCCTGATAGTCGTGTCCTCTGCCTGTCCCCACAGGATTTGAAGGTGGTGAACAGCTACCTGAAGAGCTGCTTCCTTGTATTCCCTAACTACAACCTGGGCCATGGCTTGATGGAGATGGCCTACAACGAATACATCAACGAATATTATGCCAAGATTGGTACGGCTGCTCATTCCGTCCTTCCCTTGCTCCAGGGCATGTGGACATCCCATAGGGATGGCACATCCCCTCCACCTGCCCTGTGGGGCTTCCCAAGGCCTAGAGTGACCTGGAGCAAAAAGCCAGGGGGTATGAATTAGACTAGGGTGCAGGAAGAAACACAGTTGTCAGTCAGCTCTGGTGTAGTGCCAGTGATGCTGAAAATAGTTCCTTGGGCCATCCCAAATAGCAGCCCCACAGGGAGAGGAGGTTGTGAGCCCTGGCAGAGTTGTGCATTGCTGCTGGTGTGGCACACTGCCTGTGGCGGGGCTGTGGTGGCCGCGGTGAGGCCGAGCTGTGGTAGGAGGGATGGACACTGCAAGGGCTCTTTCCTTCCAGATGTGGTCTCTTGCAGGGCTGCGCTGCCCAGACAAATGGAGTGTTTTGCTACTCACAGCTTCAGCTTGTCCTCAAAAACCTCTTGCTGTTCTCTACTTCTCAAGCAGCTTCTGTATATAACCTAGGTGCTGCTGGCATCATGAGGAGAAATTTTGGGGAAAGATCTGACAAATCCATCCAATACCCACTCTCAGTTGGGTTGATGCATCCTGCTGAGGTTGGAAAGTTGCAGGATTATTTCAGCAGCACATGTGCTGTGAATGGAAAGCCTCGTGACCAGCCCTGGTGCCAGCAGCACTGACCATCACAGGCAGCTGCCACAGGGGAGGGCACACAGGAGCAGGACAGTGTCATTGTCACAGGCCAGCTCAAGATGTATGACCAGGTTGTCTCCACAGGAAGGTGTCTCCAGCTGCTCTCTCCTCTTTCTCCCACTCAGGGCAGTTTGATAAAATGAAATCGCCCTTCGAATGGGACATCGTGACACGGGGCCTCGTTGCCATGACAATCGAAGGCTTTGTTGGCTTTTTCATCACCATCATGTGCCAGTACAACTTCTTCCGGAAGCCCCAGTGAGTGCAGCTGGCAAGTGGGGCTTAGGCTGGGTGGGGCTTTGCCATCGGGACCCCTTATCTCAAGGTTGTCCCTGCAGTGGGTGCGCACTGGGGAGCTGCCCGTTCCCGGCAGGGATGCAGGCAGGCAGCTCCCATGCCTGCATCCCCACTCTGCCTGTGCACCCTCCCACAGGCGGCTGCCCGTCTCCACCAAACCCATCGAGGATGACATTGATGTGGCCAACGAGCGGCACCGTGTCCTGCGTGGCGACGCTGACAATGACATGCTGAAGATCGAGAACCTCACCAAGGTACAGCAGCAGGGCAGTGGCGGTGGAGGACGCACCAGGGCTGGAAGGAGACACCTCAGAGCCGTCCCATCTGAGGGACGTGGATCGGGGCTGGGGGCTCAGGTGCCTCCCTGCAGGCTGAGCCCCCATCCCCTGCCCCACCAGGTGTACAAGTCCCGTAAGATTGGGCGTATCCTGGCCGTGGACCGGCTGTGCGTGGGTGTGCGGCCTGGGGAGTGCTTCGGGCTGCTGGGTGTCAACGGCGCGGGCAAGACAACCACCTTCAAGATGCTGACGGGGGATGAGAGCACCACGGGCGGAGAGGCCTTTGTTAATGGGCACAGGTTGGGGGCCACGGGCTGGGTGGGAGTTGACTGCCTGCTGTCCTGGGAATGCGAAGGGGTCTGCCTGGGGGTCTCCCAGGATGAAGCAGTGTGAATCTGCCCATATGGGTCTGTGAGACTCTGCAGCCCTGTGGGCTGTGAGCTGACCGTCATCTGGGGGGTGGCAAGTGACAGCAGCTTTTGGCCAAGACTGCCTTTGTGGGTTACCAGGTAGAAGATGCTCCAGTGAAGGCACATGAAAGGAGGGTAAACAATGGGGTGCTCCAGAAAAGCAATTTCTTCTCCCCATGGCCCTTCATCCTCTCCTACAGCATCCTGAAGGAGCTCCTGCAGGTCCAGCAGAGCTTGGGCTACTGCCCTCAGTTCGATGCGCTCTTCGACGAGCTGACAGCCCAGGAGCACCTGGAGCTCTACACCCGCCTGCGTGGCATCCCCTGGAAGGATGAGGAGAGGGTAGGGCTCTGGGCGGGTGACTGTCAGCACGCATGGGCTGGCCCTGTGCCATGGGAATGGCATCTCCCCAGGTACCAGTGGGGAATCTGAGCCAGTGGTACCAACCCTGATAGCAGTGCCACCCCAGTGAATTGCCCACATGGGGTGCTGGGGCTGGGCACACGGGCTCACAGACCCCTACTCAGAGCTGTGCCAGGGGCTGCCATGGGGCTCCCCTGGCTGGCACATTGCTTGTGGTCCTCTTGGCAGCTGGTCCACTTGCCCACTGCTTTCTGCCGGCTCTGCCAGCCCCATGGCCTTGGCAGGTGACAGCAGCCGTACGGACCTTGCAGGTGGTCAAGTGGGCACTGAAGAAGCTGGAGCTGACCAAGTACGCTGACAAGCCCGCCAGCACCTATAGTGGAGGCAACAAGAGGAAGCTGTCCACAGCCATCGCCCTGATCGGATACCCAGCCTTCATCTTCCTGGTGCGTCTTGGGTCCCAGCACCCTGCTTCTGGGGTCCTCCTCCCACCCCCTGTGTCCCTGGGGCTGGCGCTGGGCTGGGGTGGAGAAATGACCCTGGGTGGGAGTTGCCTGTCCCCAACTCTGCCAAAGTCTCCTGGGGTGTGGGGTGGTGTTCTGAGCTGGGGTTAGGACAGGGAGGGGGTGGCAGGGTCCCCCTGGGGGCTGGCGTGTCTGAGCGTGCTGTCTGTCCCGCAGGATGAGCCCACCACAGGGATGGACCCCAAGGCACGGCGCTTCCTGTGGAACCTCATCCTGGATGTCATCAAAACGGGTCGCTCCGTGGTGCTTACGTCCCACAGGTCTGGGGGGGGACTTCTAGCTGCACCCGTGATGCCTCCTAGCACCTGGGGTGCTGTGTGGGCAGGCGGGGGCTCTCTGGTGCCGGGAGGATGGTACTCGACAGGGGCATGGGGAACGGGGGGAACCCAGGATACCCTCTGTCACCTTCTCCCATCACTGGTGGTGGGGCCGCAGCACCCGGGTGATGGCGTGGGGAGCTGAGCTCTCCACCTGCCCCAGCCCCCAGTGCTGTTCCCCCATGCCACCCTGCTGAACCTGCCCTGTCTCCCCAGCATGGAGGAGTGCGAGGCGCTCTGCACCCGCCTGGCCATCATGGTGAATGGGCGCCTCAAGTGTCTTGGCAGCATCCAGCACCTGAAGAACCGGTAAGAGCCCGGCGGGGGCCCAGCACCCTGTGTGCACTGTGGGGCAGGAGGGGGCCAGGCCCCCATGGCAGGGTAACGGTGTGGCACCTGCAGCAAGGTGTCAGCCCTTCATGGGGGTGATGCTTCAGAGGGTGGCCAGGGAGGGGGTGGGCTCACTTGGCTGTCCTGGCACTGTTCTGCTGGCTGTCGCGGCTGCCATGGAGCATTCTCCCCTCCTGTGAGGTCAGCCGTTCCCTGCAGAGCTGCGGGGGGTGGGGTCCAGGTCCTCATGGGGTCCCTTGTCCCTGTGCAGGTTTGGCGATGGCTACATGATCACAGTGCGCACCAAGTCCAGCCTCAATATCAAGGAGGTGGTGAGGTTCTTCAACCGCAACTTCCCTGAGGCTGTCCTCAAGGTGAGCTCCCTGCAGTGGTGGTGCCAGCCCCCACCTTTGGGCACAAGCAGCCTTCGTCCCCCAAGGGACACCTGTGGGACCCGCTGTGGGGTGATGGGAGGGCGTCTGGGAGTCACGGGTGTCGCCTCCATGTCCCCTGCAGGAGCGGCACCACACCAAGGCCCAGTACCAGCTTAAGTCGGACCAGATCTCACTGGCACAGGTCTTCAGCAAGATGGAGCAGGTGGTGGATGTGCTGGGCATCGAAGACTACTCTGTCAGCCAGACCACGCTGGACAACGTGAGTGGGGACAGCGTGGGCAGCTGGATGCTTGTCCCCAGGGAGGGTGGCTGTGCCGAGGTTTGGCTGTGTCAAAGTGCCCATCAGAAGCCACCTTTGGGGCAGGAGGTGGAGCTAGCTGGGGTGTATGGTGGCAGGCACAGCCCCATGGATGTGCTGGGGCCTGTGTTCAATGGTGCAGATGGCAGGCAAGGGGCAGCCAGGGTGTGGAGGTGCTCACAGGGGTCCCTTGCAGCCTCCTGCCCCTTATCCGTCCCCCAGGTGTTTGTGAATTTTGCCAAGAAGCAAAGCGACAACCTGGAGCAGCAGGAGACAAGCCCCAGCTGTGCCCTGCAATCGCCCCTGGAGCGTGTGCTGAGCCTGCTGCGCCCCCGGGCCGCCCCCACAGAGCTGCGGGCCCTTGTGGTGGAGGAGCAGGAGGACCTGGAGACCGATGACGAAGGCCTCATCAGCTTCGAGGAGGAGAGGGTGAGGTTGTCCCTAGATCTGGGTGTCCCTGGTCCTAGCTGTGTCCCTGCCGTGGGACACTGGGGCTGGGTGCTGCAGTGTCGGGTCTCGTCGAGGGAAGGGAACACGGTGGGACCAGGGATGGACCAGAGAGAGCTGTCTGGGAGGGGTGGCTGCTCCCCCCACCGGGCCAGATCCTGGCCCCAGCAGCACAGAGTGTGCTGGGCAGTGCAGGCAGCCCCTGCTCAGCCCAGCCTCTGAGCCCTGCCTGTCTCTGCCCACAGGCTCAGCTCTCGTTCAACACGGACACGCTGTGCTGAAGCCCCAGCAGCAGCCAGTGTCCCCTGGCTGTGAAGCCACTGAACCCTTTTGTCCTCTCCCCTCCCTTCACCCCGTCAAGCAGAGCTGCCATGGCCGGTGGCACATGCCAGGGAGGACACGGCGAGTACTGTGCTGGCCTGGACGGACCTTGCGAGCCACCCCTGGGTGGCCTTTGTCCCCTTCAGCTCTGGGGCAGTGTCACTGCATGGTGCCGGGGCCCACTGTCCTCGGCTGGCTCGCCCAGGCAGCATGTGCCACGGACGGAGACTGTGCAGAGGACACGGCTTGGTGCCAGCACCACCAGCCCCACGCACCTGGTAGCAGAGGAGGCTTGTGAGCGATGCCTTTGGTTGGACACCCATGTTGCTCCTACCCTGAGGACCCTTGGCTGAGGGACACCCTCCCCCCGGCACTGCCAGCACTGGCACCACCCCAGGCCTGGCCCTGGCAGGGCAGGAGGAAGGACAGCTGCTTTTGCCTTGTTTCCATCACCCCTGGCTTGGTGCTTGCCCTTGGTGCTGTGTGGAGCTCAGGCTCCAGCACCGCAGGGGCAGGAGCTCTGGTGCTTCACCTACAGTTCGTTTCTGTCACTGACGGGATGTCACCAGCGATCTCCAGCCTGCCTGAGACGGGGGCCTTGGCCCCGCTGCTGCCTGCTGCCCACCCGTGCTGCTGTCAGCCTTGGGCTGCCAGCGCCGTGGCCCTGCCTGGCCTTGCCATGCCTGTGCGGGGCACTTGGCACCATCCTCAGGGCCGGGCAGCAGCGCCCCTGCAGAGGGGCACGTGGTGGGGCAGAGGGGTATTTCACAGGGTATTTCACACGCTGGCACCAGCTGTTTCTCCCCTCTGCCCCCAACCATGTCCCTCCTCCCAGAGCCCCTCACCCTCCTGCCTGCCCTCACTGGCCGCTTCCCCCACCACAGGGCATTGCTGCAGCTCTGCCACCTTTCTGCTGTGTCCTCTTCCTTGTCGCCCTTGCCCTGGCACTCATTGTTCTGTGTCTGGCCCTGTACAGGAGCCACCTGCACTGTTTTCTTATTGTTGGGTCACTGGTGGTTCTGGGACAGCAATTGCTACACCCCAGGATGGTTTTTGAAGCTGGGAGGGGTTGGCCTTGAGGTACAGGGACAAGACGGCCTGGCTGAGTGCTGGCGCAACCTGGCAGCGGTGCCTGGGGTGGTGGGGAGGGGAGGACAGACTGTGGCAGTGGGGCTGGCAGCGTCAACAGGGCCATCAGCGGGCGCCCCTTGGCCAGCAGTGCCCCTCCTTTCTGCAGAGGGTCCTGCTGCTTTGTCACCCATGGGGGCTGTACCCGGCACCCGTAGCCCAGCAGCACCCCACAGCTCTCCAGCACCCTGCAGCCGTGCCCAGAGATGGATGATGGATGATGGCCTGTGACACTGACCCTGACCAGCCACCCTGTGGGTACCCCAAGCTTTTGTAGCACCCTGGGGGGGGGTGTGCACACTCCCCCCCTCCTTCCCGGGGAGCACCCAAGGCTGGGCTACCCGTGTATGTCCCCACTGCCCTTTCTGCCTCCCTAGCATGGGCTTGGCTGGTGGCCCCGCCTGGCTCCTGCCCACCAGCCAGCGGGCAGCACCAGCCACCCCAGCTCGCTGCCACAGGGCAACACAACCCCTGGGGCCACCCTGGCCCTACTCAAGGGCACAGGAGCTGGGGCAGATCCAGGTGGCAGCTGACCCTCCTGCTGTCCCCATGCC
>NW_020799122.1:12266151-12271511 GCF_003259725.1 Athene cunicularia
CTGCCCAGCAGCTCGGCCACCACAGCACCTGCCTGCCTGCACCGGCAGGGCCCTTCCCAGCCAGCACCTGGCCAGGGCAGTCTGTCCGGCTGCACAGGGAAGGACAAGGCTTGCCTGGGATTCACACCTTGGGGCGATGGGGCCACTAGCATGGCCATCACCCTCCTCCAGCACAGCCCCTGCCATGCTGGGCTGTCCTGACCAACAGCTGCTCCCAAGCTGCTGCCCCCTCGGCTCTGAAGGGCTGGGGCAGCCTGGGGGCCCCGGGTCCCCCAGGGTTGCCAGGGCCAGCACCCGCTGTGCCACGCAGGCTGCTCTGGGGTGGGGCATCGTGGCCCCAGGAGCAGGTGGGGGCCAGGGGCTGGCACCCTGCCTGGGCTAGCAGGTGCCACACACTGCCAGTGCTGCTCCCTGGCTTGCGGCTAGCCTGAGCTTGGCTGGACAGGGGGGTGGTGTGTGCCCTGCCACCCTCACCCTGCATGTACCGGGGGGGGCCTGGCCAGCGCTGTCCCCACCACAGCCAAGCTGGGGCAAAGGGGCAGCTGAGCTCTCCCTCTCTGCCTGCAGGCAAGCGAGGATGGGGAGAGCATGGGCCACTGCCCCTTCTGCCAGCGGCTCTTCATGGTGCTGCTGCTCAAAGGGGTGCCCTTCACCCTCACCACCGTGGATGTGAAGAGGTGAGTTGTGACCCCCCACTCACCATGGGCATTGCCACCATGGGGCCAGGGCCATGGGCAGGGTGGGACAGCCTTGCCCTGGCACACTGATGGGGAGGTGGTAGGTCCCCAACACTTGGGCAGAGGAGCAAAGGGTGGGTTCTGTGGGACACGTGGAGCCTGTTGTACCCTCCCACTGCTGCCTGAGGGACGTTGGCAGAGCTGCCGTGGGCACCCAGGGAGGCAGGGGCAGCCTAGGGGCACCACCTCATCCCTTTGCCCAGGACACATGCGTGCACACACACACATGCAGTGTCCTGCAGAGCCCTGGGCACTGCAAGGCGTCAGCATCTGTTCCCATCTCCCACAGGGCACCGGACGTGCTGAAGGACTTTGCACCAGGTGCCCAGCTGCCCGTTTTGCTCTACAACGGCGAGCCTAAGACTGACACCGTCACCATCGAGGACTTCCTGGAGGATCACCTGGGCCCCCCCATGTCAGTGGCTGGCACTGCCCCAAGATGGGGCAAGGGACCAAAGAGGGGCAGGACAGGCTAAGGGGGGGTGGGGGGAGAGGCAAGCAGCACATAATACTGCCAGCCCCTGCCCCTCTCCTCACCTGTGCCCACGTCCCTGCAGGTTCCCCAGCCTGGTCCCACAGTACAGGGAGTCAAGCCTGGCTGGGAATGACATCTTCCACAAGTTCTCCACCTTCATCAAGAACCCATCGCCTTCCCAGGACGAGGGTGAGGAGCTGGGTGGGGGGAGATCCCTTGCAACCTCTCAGGTGCCACCAGCCTGATGCCTGGTCAGGTCACCCTGAACCTTTCCAGCCCTCTCCTGCCCCAGGCCACAGCTGGTTCTCTCCAGGCACGGCCCCTCTCCACGCGGTTAGGTGGCCACACCAGGGTTCTCCTGGGCGGGCAGGGGCAAGTGCCTGCCTGGACAAGGCAGGAAGATGGCAGGCAGGCACTGTCTGGGCACAGGGATGGGCTGGCAGGAGGTCATGGCAGACTCGCGGGCCTGCAGTGGGCCTGTGCCCTGATGCAGTGGTGCTGCTGCCCTCCCCGCAGCACTGCAGCGGAACCTGCTGCGGGCCCTGCTGAAGCTGGATGAGTACCTGAGTGCCCCCCTGGAGTACGAGCTGGCCCGTGACCCCCACCTCCGGGCCTCCCAGCGCCGCTTCCTTGATGGGGACCAGCTCACATTAGCCGACTGCAACCTGCTGCCCAAGCTCAACATTGTTCAGGTGAGCGCAAGCACTCGGTGCCATGTCCCCACCCTTGGCCCAGCTTCTCGATGCCATCAGCCCCATGCTCTCACCTCCTGCTGCATGCTTGCAGTAAACCCCAGCTCTTGTCAACCCCTTTATAACCCTGGTGCCCCTCTGGCACCCCCCTCCCCATGACCCTTGCCCAGCATGGTGCCTTGCCACGGATCTCACTCCCCTTGGCATCCCTTTGTCCCATGCAGTGCCTGAGATGTCCCCTAGCCCCCTGCCACCCTTCCTGGCTGGCTCCTGCCCATCAATACCACCGCCCGGCTGCGGGGCCCTCCTTGGCACACCACAGGCACACAGTGCTGGGCAAGGGCTCACCCCGTTTCTGCTCACAGGTCGTGTGCCAGCATTACCGCCGTTTCGGGATCCCCAAGGACCTGCAGGCTGTGTGGCGCTACCTCAATAGTGCCAATGACACCAAGGAGTTCAAATACACCTGCCCCAACAGTGAGGAAATCATGCAAGCCTATCGCTCCGTGGTCCGGTTGCCACAGTGAGCCAGGCTTGCGCCCAGGTGGACACAGGACCAGGGTTGGAAAACAGGCCAGCACCCACCCTGGTCCTGCCATGACCACCACAGTCCTGCCTGCACACACGTGGGAGGGCAGAGAGCATGAGCTGTGCCCCGGCACCCAAATTCCCCCTGCTGGCACCCCTGCCACGGTGCCGGCAGCAATCTGCACCACCCCGAGCCTGCAAATGCATTCTCACCTCTTGTGCCACCCGCTCTGCCTGGTCAGGACCCCTGTGACCTGCCCTGTGGTCCCTCAAGCATCAGGATGGGTGCAAGGGGGCCACAGCCACAGGCACCATCTGTATCAAAGATGGGCAATGCTGAGGGTAAGGGCAGGAGCTGGGGAGGAAAAGCTGCCCAGAGCAGAGGGCTGTGGGGCAGAGAGGGCAACGCTCTGCAGCACCCATCCCTGCAGACTCCCTCGGAGACACACTGTGCCACCCGCCAGCTGAGTGAGCCAAGGCAGGGCTGTGCCAGGGCAGCATGCACTGCAGGGTGCCCTGAGGAGCTGCACGGGGTGAGAATTGGCACAGGCATGGCAGAGGCCTGAGAACGGAGCCGGCGGGATGGCACGAGTGGCGGACATGGCCAGCCCCATCATCCTGGGTGTGGGGAGAGCACTGTCCTCCAACAGCAATGAGGAAGCTCTCAGGAGCAGATCTGGGAGAGGGATGGGGGTGAAGCGGGGCAAGTCCAAGCCATGTATCAGAGCTCCTGGAAATCAATAAAGGCTTTGCAAGTGAGACAAGCGTGAGTCGAGTGACCAGCCCCAGCAGCTCTCCTTCCTTGCAAGACTTTGCATCAGATCCCCGTTTTCTCCCAGTGCCTAGCAAGGGCTGGGCCATTCTCCCAGCTCTCCACCAGGCTGGGGAGGCTCCAACCACTCACCCACTAGCCCACTGGCACAAAGCTGGCAGGAAACTGAACTCCTCTGAGCACCTGACCCTCCAGGTTTAGCTGAAATTGGCCACAGGGTTCCTGAGCAACGGAAAGGCAGAATGGACCGACACACCCACACTGTCCCGGTTCCTAGAGACCAGCTGGCTAAAACCACCTTTACTGGCAGTAAGTTAAGCACAGGCAATCTTTTTGTTACATCATGATATAAAAGCTCTTTAAAAACCCCACCAATTCAAGGCAAGTGAGGTAGAGAGGTGGCCCCTGCCAGCAGGGAAGAGCTGCAGGGAGAAAAGCCACCACTCCTGTTACCCCTGCCCTATCTGTCCCCCACAATGGCCTTGCCACACCAGCTGAGGCCAGCCCTCTGGGTCATGCTTGCCCCGTCCACCTCTCCAGGCGCAAGGGGCTTGGCAGGCCCAGGGTGCAGCAAAACCTCCACCAGCCACACACGTGGTTGACAAGGCTCTGGGCATCAGGGGATGGGACAGCCAGGTCAGGAATCTTCAAAATCCACTCCAGATGGTGCCTTCTTGCTAGAAGGAGATGGAGGAAGCATCACAGCTCAAAGCCCCACAGTCTGCTCCCATGTAGCTACAGAGCAGAGTCCACTGAATCTCCACACAGCCCAGCCCCAGCACTGGGCCTGGGAGCAACACCGACCTTTTGAAGCCAGGGTTAATAAGAGACTCGCCCGGGATCTTCCTCTTGGTTGGCAAAACTGAGCCAGCACTCCTGTTCTTCCTGGGTCTGGGGTCTGCCTCAGGCAGGGACAGGCAGGATGGGGATTACAAAAGGTCTGCTAGCTGCTTTGGCAGCCCTGCAAGCCTCTCCATGCCCAGGGTGAGCCTCCAGCAGCCCAACCCGGCAGGCCCACCATCCATGGCAGGTGAGGAAGGGCCAAGCCTCTCCCAGCACAGTAGGGAGCCATGGACCTGCCATGGCCCCCAGCCTGGAAGAACAGCGAAGCCTGACCTCCTGAGGGCTAGTGAGTAACCTGCCTGGCGATGACCGGCATCCAACCTGAGCACAATGCACCCCAGAAACCCCGAGAACCACCGTGCTGAGCCCTGGCCCCTTCTGTACCAGGAGGGACATCAGAACAGCAGGGCAGCTGACGGCAGCCACGCAGCCAAGGGGACTCAGGGTGTCCTGATGAGCACGTGGACACAGGACCAGCAGGTTCCTGGAGAAGAGAAGGCAAACAAGCAGGGAGAGCAGGGGAGGTGTCCCCTGGCAATTACCTACCTGGCAGGAAGAGCTGCAGGCTCCGGGCAGTGTTCTTCTCGGGGCTGCAGGAAGATGCCAGTGTCTCCACTGCTGCCGAGACAAGAACCAGGAGCCACAGCTTGTGGCACCCTAACACGGCATGCAGCACCCCCAGCACAACCTCCCTGCCCTCCCCAGCCAAACTGAGCCATGTTCTCCTCCTAGCATTTCCACCCAGGCTGATGCTGCTCCAAGATCTTCCTAAACCCCTAAAATAAGGCATCTCCCCCCACCCCGAGGTGATGGTGTGGTGCTGGCACAGTGACAAGGTGGTGTTTCTGCACAGAGACATAGCACTACATCCTCTAGGCTCGTACAGGATCTTTTCTGTCCGAGGTGGTTAGGTGCAGGCCCTGGCCAGCCCAAATCGGCGAAAGAAGGCAGCGCTCCCGCTGCCAGCCCTCCCTCCCAGCCAGCCCACCCAGGAGAAGCCGCCCGGGGCAAGGCCAGGGAGGCACAAGCTTCCTCCCACCGCCGGCCGAGCTGGGTCACCCGGAGCTCTTTTGGGCCGGGGGGTGTCACGGTGAAGGTGGCGGGGGACTGTCCTCCCCCCTCCTGCCTCTGCCCTCCCCCAAGCCGCCCCCCCCGGACCTTCCAAGCGCTCCTCCAGGCTCTCGATGCGCTTGGCCATGCCGAACATCAGCCCCTGGAGCTGCCTCCTCGCCTCGCCGACGGGCAGCTTGAAGAGATCCAGCGCCGAGCACCGGGAGCACCGGGCCGCCTCCTCCCGCAACTGCAGCGTGGCC
>NW_020799122.1:12271561-12285249 GCF_003259725.1 Athene cunicularia
GCCCGTGCCCCGGCCCGCCCGCGGGACCCCGCTGGGAGCGGGGCGGCGGTAGGGCCCGGCCGAAGGGCTCTTTGTCCTCTGCGGGCGGGATTTGTTCCCCTGGCTCCTGCCGCACCCCCGGGGGGCTCGGGGATGGCTCGTAGGCAGCGGCAGCAGCTCGTCAGCTGGCGGGTGCTTTTCCCACCTTCGCTGCCAGCGCTTTTGGGAGCATCTTGGTCTCTTCAGCCGCAGGGTCCGTTGCCAGCTATGCAGTAACCAGAACTGAGACACAGAAATGCTCCGACTTTTGGCTTTATCTGGAGACAGGCAAGTCCCCCCAGGAGCTCACCTCGGCTGGTAGCGTGTCTCAGCCCACAGGTACCTTCACATCTCTCCCTGCTGCTTTCCCTGGGCTTGTCACGCCTGGTTCTTCCCTGCTGCAACAGTTTGCTGTTCCTGCCTCGTAATCAAGCTGGTGACTGTGCCATTGCCAAAATCCCCGCGTAAGTGCTACGCTGGCACCCTGCAGCTGAGGGATGGGAGCAGGAGCAGTGCTCGGGCGGCCGGACCATCCCGCTTGGTTTCCTGGCTCCCACGTCTCCCTGTGCTCCAGACCCACCACCTGCACTGCAGATACTGGGCAGGGCTGGCAGCATGGGCTGGGAGTGCTTGCTTCTGCCTGCTGCCCTGCCTGCTTTGTGGATTCACAAGAGCCACTGTGAAGGGCTTGTTTGCTGGAAGAAGAAGAGGGTAGGGGATGGAGGGAGGCAGTAAACCCCTACAAACCTGTTGCTCTGTGTAGTGAGCAGAGCTGGAGTGGGTGGTTCCCATGGCTGCTGGCTACTTTCTCCCACTGGTAGCATAAGCTCCCAAAGCTGGGCCTAACTGAAGAGGCTTTAAATGCTTCGCGAGGGCTCAGTGGTTCTCTGCCCTGCCCCTGGCAAACATGTCAGGATAGTTGGGTCCAGGGAGCTTGTTCCTTCTGTTGCAGAAAATCTTCCCAGCCCAGAGGACAGAGAGAATATGGCATTGCCAGTGAGGAGAAACAAGTATGGGGATGTTGTGGAGTAGCCGGCAGGGCACTGCACCATGCCTGTGACCTGCTTCACCCCTCCCTGCCTGCCCAGCCTGCCTGTGAGACTGGTATGCCCAGGAGCTTGGATGAATCGATCCTGCAGTGCAAGCATGGTGGAGGCGCCATGGAGATTGCTGCCTCCTGGGTGGCCTCTGAACATTGCACATGGGAGGGTACAATAAAAGTCTGTAGCTGAAAGCACTCAGTGTGGGCAAATTGAAGGCTGGCGGTGGGACAGGAAGAGCTGGGGTGCAGGTGGTAAATGTCACCCTGAAGCAACCTCTGCAGTAAATGTTGGAGCAGAGCGCTCTGTTTCTTCTGAGGGCATGCATTGGCAATCCAACAGCACAGTGCTGTGAAATCACTGCAGGCAGGGATGGGCCTGGGCTAAGCTGTAAGAGGGCAGAGCTGCTGCTGCATTTCTTGAGCCCGGCCAGTCACCGTGTCCCTGCTCCCATAGCAGCAAGGATTTTCTTGCCTGCCTGCATGGGGCTGCGCTGAGCCGTTGCAGCTGCATTGCCTTTGGGGGTGTCTTGTTCCCTGCAAGGGGGGTGCACATGTACCCAGAGCCCTGCTGTGCGGTGCCCACCTTGCTCTTGGGACATGTCACCTGGCCAGTCACAGACTCCATTCAGATCTGTAGCCAGCCAGAAAAGGAATGGTGGTGTCATGAATACCATGCACCCAGAGGGGCATGTGGGAAGATTAGGAAGCCTCTTTCACTTCATTCATTCCTTATAGCAAACTCCAAGTCATGACTAGGGCACGCTGGCTGTGCTTGGTGGCTGTCCAGCGCTGATTCAGCTGCAGCTGAGTTTCTTAGAAGGGAAAACCCAGCCTAGATTCTGGAAGCTAACTGGTTTCTTGGAGCAGAGCAGCTTGAGAGACCACAAAGTCTCCTGTTTCAGAGCAGAGACAGTCCCTGAGCCTCACCACAGGAGGGAGTCCCTATGCTGAGGAGACAGGGGGCCCGGGGAGGAGGCAAGGCTTGGGAGCTCAGAACCCTGTGCAGAGAGAATGGGGACCAGGCAGTGGAACAGCTAAAAGCAGAGTGGCTGTGGGGAATGGGCAGGTTAAGCCAAGCGTGGTGTACCGGGAGCTCGGCTGAAGCAGGGGAAGGTGTTGGTCAGTGAGCAAACCCATAGAGCAGAGCTTGTGCCGCCTGCGAGAGCGAGGATGGCACCGAGAAACAGCAGCTGGCTAAAGCTGATCCTCTCCTGGGGGCCCAGAGGAGCACGGCAGGGCCAGAGGCTCTTTCCAGATGGGCTGGAGAATCAGGACGGCCCCATGCAGCTGGAGTGTGCTGTGGGGCCTCTGAGCTGCCAGTGACTGCATGAACAACCCTGCCCTGCCTGGGAACAAGACCCTGGGAGCAGAGGCTCCCAACTTGCTTTCCTTGTGTGGAGGCTGTGGCCGTGAACGCGTGGGATGGGGTCAGCTGGAGCACGGCCTGCTCACACCTTTGGGCTGACGAGCTCTGGTGCTTGTGAGACCTCAGCTTCACCACCATGACTTGTTGAGACTTCCACCTCCAAGTGGGCCTGATCTGCAGTGAGGTTTCAAGCCCATCTTGAGTCTGGGGGGCTTTTCCTGCGTGGCAGAGCTGTGATGGTGACTCAGCACTGGGCGGGCTGCGGGGGATTGAGACCTTCATGCAAGAGCCTGACCTGCAGTTGTGTCCGAGCAGAGCCCCTAAGTGGCTCTACCCCTGCAAGACAACCAGGATGGGCCTGTTGCTGATCAAAAGCCAGAGCCACAAGAGTGGCTACAAAGATTTATTTCTGATTATAAAAAACCCAACCAAACAAACCCAAACCTTCTGTGTGTTTGCACGTCCCTGGTTTTACTCATTTGGAAATGAAGGTTCATCCTCCCAGCTGCCTGACATGGGGTGATACAAGGCTCAAGTCCTAAAGCAGTACAAGGCCCCACTCCTGCAGCAAGCCCATCACCTTTGCACTGCCATGGCTGTGCACCAGGGAGCCACGGGGCCTTTTTGTGCCATTGATGGGGAACAGAGGATGCTCTGGCTGTGGCAAAGGCAAGACTGGCTTAGGAACCACAGGAATGGGGAAGGCACCATGTCTGGTTGATGGAGGGGGACCTGCTGCTCACTGCCCACTTCTGGTTGTTGCTAAGCCTGTGCTGAGGCCAGTAGAAGTCCAGGCCAAGATCTGGCCTTTGGGAAGCTCAGTGGGGTTTGTGTGTTGGCCAGGAAGGCAGCATAGGCTCTAAGTGATGCCCAAAGCTCCCTGGAAAGCAGGGCGGATGCTCCAGGAACAGGCTAGTGAGGTCAGCTATAAGGACTAGCATAATTAATACTCCATGCCCACCCCATTCACATGAAAATAAATCGTGCTCTTGTCTGGACTCGCTCGCCCAGTCTAGCCCAGGTCTGGCAGCAGAAGGGTGTCCCAGGTCTGAACATCCACATCCCAAGCCTGGTCCAGGATCCATCCCTGAGTAGCACTTAGAAACCCTTAAGCTGTTCTCCTGCATGGCCAGTGGTCCTCTTCTGTCCCCCCCTTTCCTGCAGCTTGAAAGCAAGGGGAGGGCAGAATGGGACTGCATTCCTTCTGGGACAGGCAGCATTAGGTATTGGAAGAGGACATCTCTGAGCACTTGCTGCATCCCAAGTGTTCAGGCCATGGAGACTCCAGCGGAAAGGATGGTGCTGGGTCCTGCAGACAAGACACACCATGTCCCTGCCATTAGATTGTGAGTGACTTGCTGCGCCGGAGCAGGCAGATGGCAGTCACCAGAGACGTCAGGGTGGTGACCACAAAGAGCAGGATGAGGATGACCCAGTAGTTGTACAGCATGCTTTTGTGAGATGAGGGCTTCTCCGCTGGGATCATGTTGGTGAGGTTCAGCATGTAGCCCAGGGCCCAGCCGATGGAAGTTTCTCCTGCCTGTGGGAACAGCATGGCATGGTCACCACCGTGGTCAACCCAGCTCCATGGCCATCAAGAGACCTTCCAGGGATCACCTCACTGTCAGCCCAGTGCAGGAGAGGGGTTTGGGGCAGTCCATAACACCCTGAGCCCTTGCTTGCCCATGGGTCCAGCCAGCCCAGGGACAAAGCAGTGACCATCCTGTGCTGAGCTGGGCTCATCCAATGGGAGCAGGATCTCATCCACTCAGGCCATTCCTGATCTTGCTGCCCACCCTGTAACTCGTGTAGGTGAGGAGACTTGGCAAAGGTGGGATCCTGCCCTGAGATAACTTCTCAACAGACTAGAGCAAAGAGTTTTTTGAGGTGGCTGGTGTCTTGAGGGCCAAGGAAGGACCTAGAGGACCTTGAAATTCCTGTCTTCGTGACCACCCTACAGTGAGCTCAGCTCATTTTTTCCCATCTCCCAGAAGATCCACCCAAAAACTGGGAGTCTCATCCTGGCCCTGTTCCCCAAGATCTTCCCTCAGATTGCTTGGCTCTTTTTTGGTATGGGATCATCTCTCCTGCAGGGCTTTTTGGCCTAACTCCAAACAGATGCTGTGGGATGAGTATGTGCTCTGGTGTTACTCACCTTCTTTTGGAAGGCAATGTTGGGGAAGGAATGGTTGTTGAAGTTGTAGCCTTTGGTGGTGAGCAAATAAACAAATATGCTGACAGCGCAGTAATCTGACAGCCTCTTCTCCAGCTTGGGGGCTTTCTGGAGCAGCTGGATGGGATGCATGGAGGGAGAGAGAAAAAGGGTCAAGCCAGCAGGGTCTGGGCTTTGTTTCTGTAGCCTGAAGTTGTGGGTGGTTGCATTTGGCTGGCCAAGGCCCTGCTCATACTTACCTGAGCCTCTCCTGGTCCCATGTAGGAGCCATCACACACCCTCCCCCTACTCCATGGGTGCCAGGACACCCAGCCCCCTCCAAGGGCTGCTCTCAGAGCCCAGGTGATGCCCCACACGAAGCAGCCCTCTCCTCCCCGCGGTGTCTCTGGAGCCCACCTCGCTCCAGCTGGTGGCACAGATGGTCTCAGCAGCATTCTTCAGGTCACTGGGCAAGTGCACGGATCTCCCCATCACTGTCTGGATGAAGTCCACTGTGTAGAAGAAGGCAGAGAAGGCCTGATGGAGGAAAGGAGGCAGCTGTGGGACAGGCTGGGAACAAACCCTCTCACACGAACAGCTGCTCTGACTGGCATGGCGTGCAGACGTGACTGCCCTCGCTTTGCCACCTCATGATGGCGGGGACTGGGGACACCTGCACACCCAGCAGCCAGGCCACCACCCCGCTCCATGCCAGGACTTACAATGAAGTTTCCTGAAACTTCTGGCTGGAAAATGCCATCAAAGGAGCAGCGGGAGAAGGAGCAGGTGGTGAAGTCGAAGAGCTTATTGATGTGCAGAGCGCAGAGGCTCCCGTTCCCGGTGCCAACCACAGTGATGGTGGTGTTGAGGGCAAGGCTTGGCCTCTCCTCCTCTGTGCAGGGGCTGTCATAGACGCTGCTCAGTGACAGGCTCTTGTGGTAGCCCGTGGGCCAGCAGGGATGGGGGACAGTTGCTTGGTAGCTCTCAGCCTGCTGGAGAAGTGATGCACGGGACTCGTGAGCTGTGCTGTGGCCCCGGCTTCCCCAGCGCTGCACAGCAGCCCTGGCATCGCCTGCCTGCCTCCGTTTCCCTGCTGGGGGGATGCAGAGGAGCTTGGGCAGCGGGATGCAGAGCTGGCAGTTGCCACAAGTGTCTCGAGATGACTTGGGACATGTCAGCTCTGGCTGAGGAGTACAACACCTAATGGAGAGGGTGGGAGGAAGTCCTGGGACCACAGGAGAGGGTCGGGAGCAAAACACAAGAGTTGTCAGGGAAAGATGTGCAGCCAGCCCCGTGGGGCAGTCCCAGAGCCAGGGCTGGGGGATAGCCCTGTACAAACACCAGGGTGAGGAGGCACCGTGTGTGGGGTGATGACAGCTGGTGTGCCTGTCAAGCACATGCTAGTACCTGGAGGATCTTCGAGAGCAGCCTCTTGAGGACCTGGTCTCTTCCGTAGCAGAGGAAGCTGTGGGTGTACACTTTGTACACCTGGCCGTACAGCTTCAGCATCACCTCGTTTCTGGGGTCTTCAATGGTGTCCCTGCTTTCAAAGGTGATCTGTGTGGAAGCACCCCCGAAGTCCAGGGCCCCCAGGGTCTTCTTCTGGGGCTGGATCCATTCCCCAAGCCACCCACGCTGAGCAAGGAAGACAAGAAGGGGTGTAAGGATGTGATAAGCTGCAGAACAGCCATCCCTGCTGGGATCCCCTGCCCACCTTGATGAAGTTCTCCAGGAGGTAGTTTGCAGTGACCCAGCCGAAGACCCCTTCTTCTTCCCCCGACAGGATCTTTGCCCCCCGGAAATTGAAGGGGTATGACTTCAGTGTGGCCTCCACGGCACTGAGGACGGCGTCTGAAGCCTGTGGGTTGGCGATGCTGCGGGCCAGGCGAGAGGGCAGAGTGGCAAGGCTGCACCGGGGTGCTGCCAGCAGAGCCCCCCGCCACTTGCAAAGCCCTCAGGGCCCGGCCCCGCCACAACACGTGGGGCTGGACATAGGTGGGTCCTCACCCAGGTACCTGTGGGGATGCCCCCCAAAAAACCCAGCTAATTCCCTTTGTCTCTGCCGGAGAGGGAGGCAGGCAGCAGGGATGAAGGTGAGCTCCCTCCTCCTGAGCCATATCCTTTGGCTGGGTGAGGGGGACACGACTCCATTCTCTGTGTGGTTTCCATGGGGTAATTATTCTCACTGCATCCCATCAGGCTGCCAATGGGTGCAGGGGGACTTTCTTCCTGGTTAGACAAAAAGACTGGGTGGGTTATCCTGATGCTGGACCCATGCCAGCCTCTTTCCACCCAGACATGTGCTGGCTGTGCCCAGCAGAGCATCTCCTGCTCTGAAGGGCAGGACCACCTCTGCAAGGGACATGGGGCCAGGCAGCTGGGAGGGTTAGAAGCTTCACCTGACAAAGGGGCAACACTGCAGCTGTCCTTCACCACCTCCACCCCTGCCATGGCCCCCCCCAGCAGGTTTGAGGCCAGGCAGCTGGCACAGCCAGAGCAAGCACTCACTTGAGCAGGCGCATGCCAGCTGTGGCACCCAGGTAGAGTGGGGTGCCCTCATGCTTCTCCTTGGGCACATCTCTCAGACCCTGATTGAGGCAGTGCACCAGGCTTGTCCCGGCAGCCGGAGGGTTGGAGCTGTAGCTGGAGATGCCGGGACCTGCAGAAAGAAAACAGCATTGCACCCTGTGGGGGGTGGGCAGAAGCTCGGTGGGCAGAAGCTCAGTGGGCAGCTTTGCCCCTCCCAGGCTTTTCAAAAGGCAGGTGCTGCATGTATCTGTGGGTATGGAGCCATCCAGAGTCCAGCCACATCTCCTTGCCCACGCCACATCCCCCACTGGCTGATGGCCTGGGAAAGGTTGCTTAAATGGAGGGTGGAAAACCATCTCTCGCTCCTCACTGGGCTACGCAGGGACCTGAATTGTTTCCTGGCAGTTCAACGCATGCCAAGAAAAGATAAACCACAGGCATGCATGGCTGCAAGCCTTGTGGGGGGAGATGGGCAAGGTTTTGGGAACAGAGCTGGGCCCCTTGTAACACCTCACTGTGCTGGTGAACACACAGAGGCAGCTGGACATTGCAAGGGCATTTGCACCATCATGGTGCCTTGCCCTCAGGGGATGTGACAAATCCTGCCACCAGCCACTGGTCCCCGGGGACTGGGACAGTCCTTACCCTCCACATCACACATGCTGTGCTCGCTGACCACCCCGGTGTCGTTCTCCTTGTCTGCAGGCCACTTGTAGATGAACATGGCTGTATGGGAGGAGCCGGCATCCAGCACAATGCCATACTGCAGGGGGAGGAGGCAGGGGGTCAGGTCCAGAGGCAGGAGACCCCCAGCTGCCCCAGGCCATCGCGAAGGAGGGCACTGGGGGTCAACAACCCGCCGTGGCCAGCCACTCCTGCCCTGGCAGTGCCCTGCCCAGCAGCTTCAAGAGCATTTTCTGGCAGAAGTGGCACCTCCCTGCGCGGGGCCCTGCCCAGGATGCGACTGGTGCTCTCCCCAGCCCGGGAACTGCCCCCCCCCGGGATACCGCCTGGCACAGCACAGGGACTCTGGCTCTTTGGGCATGGGGACCCCCTTGCTTCCTTGAGCACAGACCGGGAGGTTCTTCCCCTGCTGCTTGCTCCCATCTCCCCAGAGCATCCTCCTGGCCAGCAGGCAGCTGTGCTGAGCTGTGCCAGAAGGTCCCTGGGGCCAATGCAGGGGAGAGGGACACCTGGGAGTGGCCCCTCAGGGATGCAGCTCGCCAAAGAAAGGCAGCCAGGCACCTCATCCCTCCTGTCCTTGTATGGCTTGGCCATTCTCCGGCTATAAATAACCCCACTCCCTCCTGCCAAACAAGGTTACCCAGCTCTCAGGGATGGGCCTTCAGCCCTGCCGGGTGGACCCCTCTGCCATTTGCAGGCTCAGGGCTGCCTGCGCTGACCCCCTCCATTCCCCCACTGGAGCCAGGGCTGCTTCGCTGCTGGAGAGGAGGCTGCGAGTCTTGGGAAAACGAGACGGGATCCAGTGCTGTCCCAGCTGAGCACCTCTGCAGTGACACCGCTAAAGGCTTAAATATGGCTTGTGCAAAGGCTCTGTCTGCTACCTGCCCTGCCCAGACCTGGGTGGAGCCCCAGGGCTGGGGCAGCCAGCTCCTCTCCCTCCCCAGCACCCGGGAGCCACCCCAGCCCTGCCTGGTGGGTGCCCTGGTCCCATCCCTGTCCCTGTCCCTGCCAGCAGGCTCCAGCCCAGGTGGCTGCAGGGTTGCATTTGGGCCAGCTCAGGTAGCAGAAATAAAGTATCAGGGCACAGGCAGGGACGCCTGGGTTCCCTGCTTATAGGCAACCCCCATTCCCCCATGGTCCCCCACTAGCAGTTACCCCCTAGGGAACCATTTCCAGAATCCTCCAGCTCCCTTTAACTGTCAGGATCTCATCACATGCCCTGGGACAAAAGCTGAGCCAGAAAAGAATCCGCACCTGTGGCTAGACTGTGGTTTGTGTGCCACGGCACTGGTGTCAGGGAGCAGCTCCCAGATATGCTGAACCCTGCAGAGAGGGGGGAGCAGGACCCGCAGTCTGGGTGCTGGGGTCAGTGCCCCGGGCAGCCTCGGGGAGGCTGAGCTCCCACCTGTGCCCAGTGTGCTGTGGGCCGTGCACCCCCTGGCACTGAGCGTCCCCCCAGTCCTTCCTCACCATAGCACCCTCTGCCTCACCTCCCTGCCCCGGGGCCCCGTGGGCACCCTCTGCACTGCTGGGTGGGCAAACACGTGCCAGGCACAAGCACAAGCACTAAAGGATGCTGAGTCTGCCCCAGTGAAGCTGTCTGTCCCAGGGCATGCCTGCTGGCACATCACCGCTGGCTCCCAGCACCACAGTCCTCTTGGCACATCCTCTTCACTGTCCCAGCCCTTGCAGGTGGGTGCTGGTGTCCCCACGAGGGGTCCCTGGGCAGATCTCCCTGCCTGCCTCTGCCACACGTGTGCCCACACACCCTGCAGCCACCATGCAGATGTCCCTGGTGTCCTTGCAGGGCACCATGTCACCTCCACACCACCCCAGATATCGCCCCAGATGTCACCCAGATATCACCCTAGCATTAGCAGGGTGACAACTCTGTCCCCAAAGGGAAAGCACTGACAGGTCACCCCCAAACCCAAGACTGAGCACAGCTGGGATCCTGGGAGTGGTTCCCAGCCTGGGATGACATGGTGGGGGGCTGCAGCCCGTGGAAGGGGGATGAGGCTGGAGATGGGGATCTCTATGGAGTGCCAGGGCCTAAGAACTGCTGGAGCAGGAGGCAGGAGGATGACCCGCAGCACCAGGGACACCTGGTGCCACACACCAGGAATGGGAACAGCCCAGGAAGAGCAGCACTGGGGATGCCAGATGGACCCTGTGGCAAGAACGGCCACGGCCACACGAGCTTGGACACAGGGTGTGCAGGGCAAGCCCACAAGCCTGTATGGGGGGGGGAACCTGGGTCAAGGGATTCTCTCCTGCCTTTGCCAGGGCTGGCTCAGCTGGGCCTTGCTTCCAGCCCCACGGAGAGCTGGCACGGGGGCTGCACACGTGTGGGGGTTGCAGGTGGGGGGGTGTGCACACATGTAGGTGCACATGTGCATGGATGTGTGCACATGGGTGCGTGTTTGCCTGTGGGTACACACGTTTAGGTAGGTGTGCATGTGTGGGGGTGTGGGCACACTCACACTCACTGGGACAGCCGTGCTGCCTGCTCAGGCCCGGGGAAGGGCAGCACACATGGCTGCAACTGCAGCTCTGCTCCCCACGCGGGGCGGCTGGCAGCGAGGGGCAGCAGCCAGGGGAAGCCCAGTGGGGAGGTGTCGTGTTGGAGGTGACAGTGACATCACCAGGGCAGGTTGCAGAAATGTGGGTGCATCCCAGAACCCATTGCTGCCAGGTGTGGGGCAGCAAAAATGGGCAATGGGCCCAGGACTCATGGGCAAGGGATGGTCCATGGGACCCCCCAGCTGGTGGTGGCCCAGCCCTGGCAGTGGGAGCAGCAGCACTGAGGCCCAGCCAAGGTAACATGCGGCAACATGAAGTGCCACGGCACAGGTGGGAGCTGCCAGCCGCGGGGAGTGCCCGGCGCCCAGCCAGCTGCCGGTGCCATGGCTTGCTCCCTGGCCGCCCCAGCATGAGAGGAGCTGCCATGGCCTCATGCCACCCCCTCTGCCCCGCTCCCTGTCAGGCTGTCCCTGAGGAGGAGACATCCCTGGCAGTGCTGGTGACGATGAGCAGGGAAGCCGCATGCACAAAAGGGCCGAGGCAGACCTGGATGTCCAAGAGGGTCCCCAGGGATGAAGGAGAGGTCCCAGCCTCTCCTCCAGACCTGAGAGCACCCACACGGGAATTGGGGATGGGGGTCACCCACAGTGGGGCTGGGATGGTGCTGGCCCCTGTCCCTGTCCCAGCCCCTATGCTCAGGGTCAGAGCCACTGCATCACCCAGCACAGAGCAAGCTGCCGTGCAGGCATGGAGAAACCCCACTGAAAGCCCAACTTGTTAGTGATTGGCAGCATAAGCAGTGCCCTCGGCTCATGTCCTGTGCCTGCGGGAGCAGGGTGGAAGTGAGGGCTGGAGGGACACAAGGATGCCCTGGCACACTCCCACACTGGCATCTGGCTCCCATCACTGCTCTCATCTGCCCTGGCACACTCGGCTGACAGTGCCCCAGGGCTTGGAGGGGCCTCACACACGTGTTTGTGGCTCTGGCCCCAGCACACAGGACAGTGCCCAACCCCAGCATCTCCCAGTGGCAGAGGGATGAAGGATTTTTCTAACAGTAGGATCCCCTGTATAGACCCTGGTAATGCCACAGGGCTGGGGGACACAGGGGTCCCAGTGTGGGCCCACACCTGGACAGTGTCCCTGTGCCACCTGCAGCCCCGCTGCCTCCTGGGTCACCCACAGGCCCATGGGCTCTGCCCCACCACAGCGTCACTCAGCCCAGCCCGAGCCAGGGCTGCTCAGTCCCAAAGCCGCTGCAGAGGGGATGCAGACAGGGGTGATGTCCCCAAAGGCCATGGGGCAGTGAGGTCACGGGCAGGGCTCAGGGCTCCTGGTGAGTGCATGGCTCTGCCCAGAAATGTCCCACACCCCAAGGGAGGAGGCAGAGGGGGATGCTGAGAACTGCCCAACTCGCTGCAGCTGGCACCCTGTGGCTGTGTCTGGGTTGCCAGTCACCCACCCCACAGGCTCTCGGGGCTGCCCCATAGTGCAGCAGGGGCTCAGCCCTGCCCCACAACATCCCACCTCCCTCGAGGGGCGTGAGACTTGTGGGACTCCCAGGTCTGCAGTGGGTTACGACAAGTTTCCTTCCTGCCATGGGAGCTGCAGTTCCCCTGGGTTGCCTGGCAGGGAAAGAGCCCAGCTGGCTTTGTTAACGGTCAGTAAAGAGATTTGCCAAAAGACGGGAAAAAAAGGGTTGTCACGAGAAGGCAACAGCTCCGAGCCATCAGGCAGCAGTGCCATAAGCCCCATGAGAGGAGAATGCTCACGTGGGAAGGGGAACACCACACTCCCAGGATCAGTCCCTCCAGCAGCAGGATAACTAATCCAGGGTGTTTTTAGGGCTATGTTCCAAGCAAAGGAGCTGAAAGGGAAGACGTGGAGCTATCACTCAGCAACTGCTGCTAACGTGGACTGAGCCAGCAAGGACCACGTCTTGCTCAGGTGGGTGGGAGAATGTGCCCATGGTCCCCCACAGCAGGATCAATCTCCTCTAAATTGTGTTGGCATATTTTGGGCTGAGTCAGACTAAAACAAAGCTTTGCATCCCCAAAACATCCCTGAGCTTTGTGCAAGAGCAAACCCCTTGGCGCCTGCAGGCCCAGGCAGTGCTGGGACACTGGTGGGCAGCGCCTCAGCACACGCAGTGCTGGACCCCGCGAGCACTTGGCACATCCAGGAACAGCACAAAACCCCAGGTCACAGGGCCAGGTGGCACAGCCATGGGTCAGCGGGGCCAGGACCCATGTGGGGGTTTGGGGATGCTCAGCCTCAAATTGAAGTGCTGCCTGCAGACTGGAAGGTGCTACCACCCAGAGAGAGAAAAAGCACAAAACGCCCCCAAATTAAATTAAATTTCTGGGAATACATCTGGCTTAAAACCAAAGCTCCAGATTGAAACCAGGAGGAGAAAGGCTTCCCAGGCTGACCTAAGTGCTGCATGTAGGCCTCTAAGTACTGATCTGTCTAACCCCCCTGTGTCCCAAGAGACAAAATCCATTTTGAAACCAGCTATGGGCACTGCCCAAGATGTGCCAGCACATGGCAATGGGTGGAAAAGAAAGGTGTCACAGGAAGAGTTAATAAATAGCTTGCTGTATTTTAAACCAGCTCATTTTCTCAACCTAATCTTCATTACATCTGACAAACCCGGGGAGAAGACAACACATCTGGCATTCAGGCTGGCTCAGAAAGTTTCCAAGAAAATTGCTTGGGATGAGAAAAAGGGGGTTTTGGATTTTCCAGGACAAGAGCCTGATCCCCACAGGATAGCTTTGTCTGTCATCAGAGAAAATACGCCTTTTTTAAAAACAAAAGACTTGGGCTGCAAAAGAGTCAACTGGGGGACTCAGCCAACAAGATTGTTCCCAAATTGTTTGGGAACTTCTTTCAGCATCTGAATTTACAGTGAAAAAGAAAAAAAAAAAACTCATTTTCACATGGAAGTGCATTTCTGGCCCGGCAGCGCTGTCCCAGGAGATGCAGCTGAAGCTCAGGAACGCCAGGCAATGCTGGGGTGCGCAGGGGTGCCCCAACCCAGAGCTGTGGAGGCAGATGCTGACATGGCTGCTCTGGCCTGGGGGGGGGCCGCATCCCCACACGCCACTGTTATTTTTCAGTGTGTGCAAGAGTCCTCTCTCCGAGCGCAGGGCTGAGGTGCTGGGGATGGGCAGCCGGGGGTCCCCGCAGCCGGGGGTCTCGCTCCTGGCCTGGCGCTGGGGGCAGCCCGGGCAGTGGGGGGAGGCTGCTGCCTGCGACCCCCACCATGCAGCTCGGGCCCCCCCCAGCCCCGGTGGCCTCCCCCGCCTCCGGGGATCCCCTGGATGCCGGAGCCTCTCCCGCATCGCGCATCCCGCAGATCGGGTGCTCCC
>NW_020799122.1:12285299-12316170 GCF_003259725.1 Athene cunicularia
CCCATCCACCCCCCGGGCATCGCCCCTGCCCCCGGGGCCAGCCCCATCCACCCATGGGCCTTAACCCAGAACTCAGCCCTGTCCTGGCCCCCGGGCATGAGTATTGCTCGGGATCAGTCCCACCTTCTCCCCCCAGCAGACATTGGTCTTGGCCCAGGACTCAGCCCCATCCTGCCTCCCCGGGCATCACCTCTGCCCCAGGACTCAGACCAGACATGGGTTTGGTCAGAGGTGAGAACACCCCAAGCAACAGAAAAAGCTCTGAGAAAGACTCTCACCTGCCATGATTAACAGCTATGCATATATAACCACTTTTAATCATTACAAGGAGTTTGTGACAGCCCTGAGGAGCCCAGACGTATATTGAGATTGTTTTTAATATGGTCACAAGTGAATAATGTAATGCATTTCCACATGGAGCAGTGAGCCAAGGAAGGTTGGGCCCCTGGCTCTGAGAAGGACATTTTAAGCTTGCTTACACAGAGGGATAAAACAGTGAACAAAATAATAAACAAGGAGATATCACCAAGGAGAGGAGGCTAAGGAGGATGCGGCTTTCAGCCCAGCTGGGTTGCAGGCTAGAGGGTCACACCTCCGCTGCTTGCAGCCTGCCTCACTTAATTGTTTTCAACAAGCCACTTTTTCTACCACTGGCAGCTTCTCTACCACAGTAGCACGCATTGCACTGGGGCTGGGGTTCTCAGAGCTTGCTGCCCACCCCTGTGGTGTCTGGGTACAGAGGTGCTCGAGGGGCCCAGCCTGTGCCAAGGGCTTGTGGTCTGCGGCTCTTGGTCGCTGTGTAACAGAGGATCTGCCACTGAAGGTGCTGTGGAGGATGAGTTCCAGTTCTATTCCCTGAAGCAGTGACCAGCAGCAGAGTCTGAGGAAGCAAATGACTAAATTGGGGCACAGAGAGTGACCCTTGCCAGCCAGTGCCCATCAGCACAGTGCAGGCCTTCTCTGCAGGACAGCTGCATTCAATCTGTGGGTCTGTTTGCAGGTCTGTCTACCTCCTCACTTTAATTCATTAAGCATTTAGCCTTTGGAAAACCTGTGTCAATCAACTCCAAGACATTAATATATTGATTTATGTGAAAAAATTATTCCCCTTTGCTCCTGCTGCTAAAACCAGAGGAGATCATAGTCTTGTCTCTGAGGATTAGCAGAGCATCATTTCCGCTGCCTTCCTGCATCACTACTGACTTTAAGGCTTTTTTCAAGTTTCCACAGGGACATACCTGGCTCTTGTTGCCATTCACCCATTCAGTATTTCTGAGGCACACATCTGCAACCCTCATGGGTGCAACCATACCAGGGATTAACACAGAAACAGAAATGTCTTCTCTGGATTGCACTTAATCCCTTTCTTAATAGCTGCCAAGCCTCCTGATTTTCCTCTAGACTGGACAAGCAGTGAGAAGTCTTCAGAAACTGAAAAGGAACAAAAATCTCTTTTTTGAAAGGTAGTGAGCACAGATGAGGATGGGAGAGCCCTGTGGGGGTAGGTGTGGTCTTTTTCTCCCCATCCTTATTTTGCTTTTGGGACTTTGGAGCAAGTCTCTTTCTGGCAGGCAGTTACTCGGTGTGCTGGGAGCCTCCTGGGATTTGAGTGGAGATATGTCTTCCATATCTTGGTCTCACACAACTTAGTCACCCTGTTCCCATGTTGCCCGTATGTAGAGGAGCAGGGGTTTTCATCCCTTCCCTCTGCAAGGGGGGCTGTCCTAATCTCTGCACAGGATTGCATTTTCCACCCTCTGCCTGGCCCCAAGGGGCAGGGAGGCTTGAGCTGAGTGAAGTCCGAGGGAGCCTGTGCCCAGCCCTGACCGATTGCTGGTGTCCCAGAAGGCTCAGCCTCCAGCACAAACAGGGAGGCACAAAGAGCTGGGACGTGCTGGGCTGGAAAAGCGCCCAGCCATGCAAGGGAAGGAGAGCCATGCAAATCCCTACATAGCCAGGGAAACATCTCTGCTGTGGGGCAGAGGGAGCACATGGTCACCACCGTCCTGAGCTCATCCAGGCCAGGGTCGGGCACTGGCTGCTTTGGCCCCGGCAAGGGGAGGCTCCCATGGCCTCTCGTTTCTCATCGTTTCACTTTTACAGGAGATACCACCTGAGGAAAGCAGGACAGGGAAGGGTGTCAGTGCCTCTGCCCACACTGTGCCAGCAGCCCCAGCTGCCCCTGGGGAGGAGCAGGCACCTGTGCTGAAGTGGCCACCCCTGGTGGGCAATGCCTGGCAAGGAGCATGAAAAGGGCTCCAGACGGAACAAATTCAGTGGGAAAAAGAAAGCAGGGGGCAGGGAGGGCTTTCTCTACCATGGAAGATGGAACAAGGGTTCTCCCAATGCCATGAGATGGTGAGCACAGCCTTGTTTGTCTGAGGAAACCAAGGACACGTGGGTGCTGGACACCAGCAGAGCAAGGCTTGCACAGATGTCACCTCTGTGAGGCTCCAGGCTGTGAAGCGAAGGATCTGCTTGAACGAGCAGGTTCAATGCACAAGCAGCTGCATGGGGAGCCAGCCCAGCACAGCTTGGCTGTCCTGCCACCCTGCCACCCTGCCACAGCCACCTCTGTTGCCTGCCACCCTGCCATCTCTGCTGCCCTACCACCTCCCTGCACCCTGACATGCTCCTCCATTGTCACCCTGTTGCACAGCAAGGTGAGGCAGAGGAAGAGCAATACCCGGGCTTGGACAGCAAGGCTGTCCAGCACCTCTGGCATCCCACTGTCCTCATGCCCCTGGTACCATGTCTGCTTTTTGCTGGTTCATGCCCAATTTTTCATCCACGAGTATCCCTGTGTCCTTCTCCACAGAGCTGCTCTCCATCCATTCATCCTGCCTTGGGTGTCCCCAGGGACAGAGGCAGGTGGTGAAATTTTAGGGAACTGCTTTGATAGCAGGAGTGAGAGGGATCCTCAACATGACCAGACACTTACAGTAACTCGAAATAACCATATAATCAATCAGATGCAGGGCCAGGGTTTGCTGTGAAGCAGCATTAAGTTCCTCACTATCTAAGGCCAGTTTTCATACTTGGAGCCTGTGTACATGGTGTCACCTCTGTTATGGGGACAAGGCAGAGGAGGACCAGGTGTACCTGTGAGATGTGGTATGGTGAAGGGGCCCAGAGGAGTGGGTGGATATCACAGGCAAAGGGGAATCCTGACTGGGAGACCCAAATCCCAGCCATGCTGGTGCCTTTTGCTCACTCCATACCGGGGTAAACACTGAGAGCTGGGTCCTGGGTAAAGCTGAATGAGGCTGTGCCATCTACATGCTGCTTTTGGCATGTACTTCTACATCCCCTGCAGCCGATGTGGGCACTGACTTTAGCTCAGTGGTGTGGAGGAGACAGGGCTTTCCTCCTTCTGCTCCAGGGAGAGATACAGGCTCAGGCTCCCCAGGAAACACAGGTCCTGGTGGCAGCCCCATCCCAGCTGGGCCACAAAGCCTGTCCCCACCCCGGGGGACATGCAGGAATAATGATTTCATTATTGACTGGGGGCAAAGTGGCAGGTGGGGAACAAAGATGAGGAGGTGGGGAGCGTGTTACTTACCCTACGGTGCAGGATAGCCGCTTTCCCAGGCAAAGGAGAGAGGTTTTGCTAATCCACCTCTTACAACAAAAGCATCTGACATGGGGCTACCTGGGCGAGGGCTGCCTGGGTTGAATGAGCAGAGAAACTGGAGCAAGGGAAGGGACTCACTGGCTGAGCCTGGGAGGTGGTGTCTGGGGATGGTGTGGTTTGCTGGTGGAAGGGCTCAGGGCTTGTCGATGTCTTTATTAAACACGGACAAGCACATCTGGGAGCACTGGTGGGCGGCACTGCGGCTCCATATGTGGTTGGGAAATAACAGGAAGAACAGAATGAGCCTGGAGACACTGCAATGGGCTGAGGTCCAAAGGGAGGGATTACGGACAGGGTTTTCTGCTCTCATCTGCAAGATCTTTGGCCAACAGCAAGGGGATTAGGATGAGCCACCAGCGTGGGCCAGTCACAAACAATGCACAAGCATTCGCACTATGCACTCAGGAGCTGTTACAGCAAAACACTGCTCTCAGCCCTAATAAGAGCCCCAGGGTGGTCCCAACCCACTCCCAAGGGAGCACAGGAGGACAGCGGGTGCCACGGTTACTCTACAGAGACACCCAGGGCAAGGAACAGCAGGCAGAGAGAGGGGCTGGTTAGAGAACAGCATGGTCCCTGGAACAGCCAGCAGCATATTCGGGAGGGCATGAGGCTGCAAAGATGGAGCACGGCCCCTGTCTGCCTCATGGGCAGCTCTCGAGCAGTGCATGAACCAGGGGACGAGGGCAAGGACTCATCCACAGCCATGGGCTGGGCTGACGCTGCTCACAGGGCCACGTGCTGTTGTCCATGGGAGGGAGAATCCCTCAGCCCTGTTCTCAGTCCCAACCCTAATCCCAGCCCCAATAGCACTCCCAACCTGAGTCCTGCCTGGGAGCAGCACTGAACCCACAGCCACAGGAGGAGCTGCCACCTGCTTCCAGTCCCCAGGGCCAGAGCAGCCTGGCTGAGCTCCGCAGCTCTCACTGGAGTCAGGACCTGGACTGACCCAACCCTGGGGACTCAGCTGAGAAATCAGGTGTATTTTTCAGAGACTGCAAGCCAGTGCGGGCCAGCCACCCCGCAAGACCAGAGGTGTCCCCTCCTCAGGGACCTCCAGGCAGGCTGAGTCCTGCACCAACCAAAGGACTTGGGCATCTGCGCTTCCCAAGCTGCTGGTGATGAGTCGCTCCCCAGTGTTTTGCTGCATTGTGTGGAGGAGTCCCAGAATTGCACGGGGTACTGGAAAACCTTTCAGCAGCCTGTCCTGCTGGGGGGATACAGGACTCAGCCCGGCAGAGACATGTCAAGCTGGAGCCAGGATGATGCTTTAGCTCAGTGTGTACCAGCCATGCACCCATCCACAGTGTCACTGATACAGCGAGGGCTGTCGGGGCTGGCTGGGGAGCCAGCACCCGTTCATTGGGAGTAGCTGGGGCTGCCCATACCGGTCCCAGCACTGAGCAAGCCCACAGCACATGCATGCAAGGCATTTTGACATTTTTTTTTGAGTCTATGGGCAATGAGGCTGCAAATCCAACCAGTGTTCCCATTGATAGAGGAGAAAATGAAAGAGGTGTGATAAACCAAAGTGTAACTGAGGGCAGCTCCTGCTGAGCCAGTGGCTTTGCATCTACACCCTGTGGGTACAAGCTACCCTGATGCACTTGAGCCTCAGCTTAAAGCCCAGAGCTTTTCCATTTACTGGCACCAAAGGACTGGAAGGACCCAGTGTATCCAAGGCTATAATCCCTCTCCTGGCAAGGACACTTGCCTGGAAGGAAGATCAAACTGAAGCACAAATCTTCATTCTTGTCTTGCTTTCTAAAACCTTTTCCCTCTCCGGTTTCCCAGGGCAGCGTCTCTGCAATGACAGCCCGAGGGGGGCTCCCATGGGCAGGGATCAGCTCCCGGTTGCCTGGGCACCAAAGAAGCCAGGAAATAGGCGGCTGCTCCGGAAAAGCCCCACCAGTTTCTTCTGGCTGTCTTGCCAGGAGCCCTCTCGTGATGGGGCAGAGGGTGGGGAGGCGTCCGGCCACAGGGTGCTTGCAGCTCACAGGGCAGGTGTTGCAGCGAGGAGCCACCGTGGTCTGGCAGGTGTCCTGTGCCGTTAGCTCCCGTGGCTGTGACATGGTGCCTGGGGAGCTGCTTCCCCAAGCTCATGGTATGAGGCTGAGGGACCTGCTGGCAGAGCACCCTTTCCCCGTGCCATGGCCCCAAGTGTGCTGGCATGCGGAGCCCTGGGCCCATCTCAGTGCAGCTGTGGGCTCACCTTTCCCTAAACCTGTGGGACAGGGTGTGTGGGCAGGAGGGAAGCACAAGACATGAAAGGAGGCAGCCTTGCTTACGAGGCTGATCCCCATCCTCAGCATGAGGGAGGGGATGATGGTGGGGTGGGGACAGAGCTGTCAGGATGGAGGTGGAAATTATGTTCTGCTTGGAATAAAGCAGGCAACTATTTGTCACTTTTCTTAAAACTGGCCAATGCTCCAATCACAAGTGAGAAACCACATTTTGAATGACCTCAGCTTACCACCATGACCACCAGCCCCATGGCCAGTGCCAGGGAGTAGCCAAGTGACATGGAGGTTCTCGGGGCAGGAGGGTTACTGCAACAGCCCCATGCATCAGGCAGCCCACGGCCACCACTGCAGCTCCCCGCAGAGCCACAGCAAGGAGGGGCTCCCCTGTGGGATGCCCGAACACCCAGGCTACCCCTGCTGAGCCTCTGCTGGAGCATCAGAGGGGCTCTGAATAAGCAGGGGGCTGTTAGGGTCAGGTGTGTGTGACTCCCTGCTGGGGTTGCTGCTCAGCTTCCCAATGTCTGGAGGTGAGCAGGACCATGGGGCCACTGCAAACGTCCCCCTGTGAGCAGCAGTGGGCAGCAGGACAGGCAACAGGGCTTGGGGGGGTGAGTAGGGATGCTTGTGGTCATGCCTCCTCCTCCTGGGGTGAGCACAAGCACTGCAATACACTTCCGCCCAAAACCCACACCACATTCTGACCCGAAGCAGTCTCTTATTCCCCAATTATCTACATTTAATACAGCTTCATGGAGGATTTTTCCCCTTGAAGGTCCAAACAAGACCTGTTTCTCTATTCTCAGCTATTGCATTGATCTGTGAGGAGAATTCAAAGAACCTGGAGGGACATGGTTAATCTCTCCATTAGCTCTCCTATGCAGTGAATTTGCTCTTTTCCCATTACTGTTGCATGGTGAAACTCTCTGCCCTGAGCTGCCCTTGAGTCCCTAGAGGTGTTAGAGACAAAACTAACATTTTAGGAGGACTTGAGCACCAGGAGGGCTCTGTGAATTCACCGCCCTGCCACTGAGTCACAGTAGCTAGTTCAGGAGGTAAGAGCACCTCTGTTAGGGCTTAAGTCACCTTGCCATCACCATCCTGCAGCTGTCCGGCAGCGTGCCTCAGCCCAGTGAGGCGATGCTGCTCCAGCAGCCCTTTCCTGAGCTCTGGGAAGGAAGGCAGGAAGGTGTCCATTCAGCCCAATCCCACTTTGTACTGAGCAAGATCATTTTGCTTCCCTCTGATGCCTGCAGATGGTTGTGAGGACCAAAGAGGTCCTTGCAGACACTTGCAGAGGCATAATCACATCCCTCGATGCTGGTGCAGGAGCCCCAGGGTGACTGCTCCTTCAAATCTTTGGCATCAAAGTATGACTGCTTGATCCAAGACCTTGCACTGGGAACTCCACCTGAGGGAAAGGAGGAATCTGTTCTTCTTTGGCAGGACTTTAATAAAAACTGGAGTCTCAATGCAGGCTGGGGCTCCCTGCTCACCTCCCCATGAGGTTGGGGATAGCCAGCACAGCTGTCCTGCAGCATCCCATCCCCTCCCTGTGCCACTGGCATTCTGGGGATCATCATTTTAATATAAACACCACCACCACCATGGCTTAATTTCCAATCAAACAGAGTAGGACAGTCAGAAATGCAACCACATCTTAAAAACATCTCCCTCCCTCTTTTAGAGTTTTTTTTTCTCAAATTACTCAAAACTCAAAAGTGGGAGTCAGACAACCCAAAATCCTAACGTTTAAATAAAGTTTGTGAACTAGAGATTTTTGAACAGTTTTTGAACATAACTTGAATGCTGGACTTTTATTTGTCTTTCGGGGAGAACTGGGACTTCTGAGCTCATCATGGGATGTCACCAGCTGCAATCTGAGAAAATCATGTGCTGTGAAGCTCTCAGAAAGCCCTTGAGAGCCTCATTCATTTCCTCTTCCTCTGTATGCTACAAAACAGTATGATTTATGAGCAGCTGGATGCTCCTAAGGATGCACAGGGATGTCTCCAGCTGCAGATGGACCGTCAAATGCTGCAGGTTACCTGTTCCTGCCCCAAAACAGAAACATCTATGTGAGTCTTCTTCAGGCCACTTCAGCTGGCATAGTGCAACCCTCTGAAAAATTAAAAGGGAGTTGCTTGTGCATAAAGCGGGTCAGGGACTGCTCCACATCTCCTGGCCATCCTCCATGGCACAGCACCTCGCTCATCTCTGGGAGTATCCTGCTGGTGGTAGGGTCTCCACTCCAGCACAGGGTCCAGCCTCCCTCCTTCACTAACACTTGCAAAATATTTTGAAGAAACACAGTCCCATAGAGATGTTACGTGCTGCAGAACAGAAGAGCAAGCAGGACACACGCCTGATGTGGCACCAGTTAAACATACACCCCTGAGGCTGAACCAGGTTACAGAGGTGATGGAGTCACTGGGAGGGGGAAGAAGAGGGAAAATAGCTGTGTCCTGGGATGATCTCTGAGGCCTTCAGGGATCCAAATGCTTAACTCAAAGCCACCACCTGGCTCTTTTAAGATACATTTGTGCTTTGTAACTGAGACAAGAGGAAAAGAAAAACACACCCAGGTTCATTTGTGGGAAGCTGGCAGTGTGACTGCCAGGTGATCTTCTGTGCCTGCAGGGGTGGGGACGTGCTCAGGAAGGGCAATGGGAAGGATACTTCTTCCACCTTCAGTTTCACTCCTGCTCTCAGGTTTCAGCTGGTGACTTAGATGAAACTGCTGAATACAATTTTTACAGCTTCAGCTTGATTTTGCTTTTTTGTGGGGTGAAATAGCAGTCATAGCTTCACATGTTGCTGACAGGAGCTGCAAGAAGACACTACGCCATGGGGAAAATCTTTCTTTGCTGGAATTATTTTTTCATCTCTAAGTCCCTGGGCAGGGCTGAAGTCAAAACCTCAGCACATAAAAATAACGTTTTGCATGAATGTGAAATTTGACAGAGACTGGGGGTGCTGACGGCTGGCCAGAGGGGCACTCGGCAGTCAGCAGCTGCTCTTCTCCTTTCCAACAAGCGGCCAGTGAAGTCCAGCTCCTGAAACACACCCTGAGCTGAGCGTTGGAGGCATTGCCAGGGCTGAGAGGGCTGCAACCGGCCCACGAGTGTGTGAAGCTGCTGTCAGGGCCGAAATGATCTGGCCTGGTGTGCATCAACCAGACAGGACCTGGGCAGAGGCTGGTGTGGATGGGCAACCACATCCCACTCCCAGTGCTTACCCCCTCTGCTCCAGCCTGTCCCCTTCCTGCCGGGAGGACATCGTATCCTTGGGGCGTGCATTGGGTTTATGTGGCAAGGCTTTGGTAGTGGGGGGCTGCAGGGGTAGCTGCTGAGAGAAGACACCAGGAGCTGCTCCCATGCGGGACGCAGCCAACCCCAGCTGGCTCCAAGGTGAATCCACCACTGCTCAAAGCCAAGCCCATCAGCAAAGAGAGTGGTTCCTCTGTGATAACGTATTTAAGAAAGGGTTAAAAACACTGCGCAGCAGCCAGAGAGAGGAGTGAGAAGATGTGAAAGAAACAGTTCTGCAGACACCAGGGTCAGTGAAAGGAGGGGGAGGAGGTGCTCCAGGCGCCAGAGCAGATTCCCCTGCAGCCGTGGGGAAGACCATGGTGAGGCAGCCGTGCCCTGCAGCCCGTGGAGGTCCCCATGAAGCAGGTGTCCACCTGCAGCCCAGGGAGGATACCACACCTTCGCCTTCTGTGGCAGGAGCCTGCTCAGCCTCTGGGGGCTGGTTTGAGAGCCAGACTGCTGCCAGGAGCCTGCCCGCCTGCCATTGCATCCTGCCCCCACATTGTCACAGAGCCTGGCATGTGCCTTGCTAAATGATTCAGCTTCCCTTTCCAACATCCCACATGTGCCTCTCTTTGGAAGCGAGCTCTGGGATTGGCACTTTCAGTTCTCCTGTGGTTATGAGGGTGCCTGACTGCAGCAGGACTCCCACAAACCGAGGCCAAGCACAGCTGCCTCATCCTGGCCAGTGCCAGCCAGAGGCACGTGGGTCCGAGATGGAGAGCCTGAGCCCTGCACCAGGCTGCAGATGCAGCTCAGGATCCTCTCGTCACCCTGCCACAACCATTGCGCCTGTGAGGCGGGAGGGCAGCTTGGAGGGGAGAGGATGGATGCTGGGTCCCATGGCTTCAGCAGGGGGTGTCTGCGAGAAGCCACGTTTCCAGTGTCTCGAAGGACTGGGGTCCCTCCCCCGGGAGTCACCAGGCAGCTTGTCATGAGGAGCTCACCTGTGAACCAGGCACTTGCTTAGACCCTTGGCAGTGAGTTTAAGCTTTCAAATGAGATCTTTACAGGTACAAGTTTCACTGGTTTAAAAACTAACCATTTCAGGGTCCAGCTGGAGCCTGTGCCAGCTGTACTCATGGCTGGTACACACCTCTCTGAGCAGATAGGCCTAGGAGCACCAGCAGTAACACAGCTACGCTGTCCCCACCATCCCCTCCTGCCACCCAGCGGTGTCCAGGGATGAGGAATATGACAACAAGCATGTGATACTTCCCTTGAGCCCTCTCCCCGTCTCCAGCTATTTTCAGCTCAGGGGATTTCCTGAGCCATGTTTTCCTGATTTCTCTGTATTTACACCCTTCAGTAAATCCCTCCTCTTCGAATTTGACAGAAAACTCCCTTTAGGCATAGGCAAACCTCCAGCACAAGCACCATCCCTCAACAAGGAGCTCCTGCAACTCCAGCATAGACAACTGCCTACTTCAGGCTGGGTTGAATCTGGCTCCCACCTTCACTTCATTCATGTGCTGGAAAAGCTGGTGGCTCCATCCCTGTCCAGCCTCTCCAGGATAGTCCTGAGTTTCCAGACCCTTGGTTGTATCTTCTCTGGCTGGAGGGTCTTTCCCACCAGAGTTTCTCAGGGACCCTGTGACCACCATGATGCCTGCAGGCAGAGCTCATCCATTCCTGATGCCCCTTGTGCGCCCACTGCTCCCCATGCACCACCCTGGGCGTGTTCCAGGGGAGCAGGATCAAAACCTTGCAGTCCTTGCTGCTGCACTGACTGTACCCCACAGCCAGCTCCCACCCTGCATCCCACCCAGGGGCAAGCAGGACATTTGCTGTGGGACAGAGGTACAGGCTGGTTCAGACCTCTTGGATTTTTCCCTCCAGTGATGTATTTTCCATTGCATTTAAAAATAAAGTCCCAGCAATAAAAGCTCCAGCTAATTTTATACCCAGACTGTTTTTCTCAGGCTCTTTCAGGACGACATGCCTCTCCCCGCCTCGTGGTGGGGGCTCGCCCCACAGCACAGACAATGCTCATGCAGCTGGGGGGCTGTCACACGTGGACAGGGGTGCTTGGATGGATCTGGGGTGCAGGGGTGTGTTGGAGTGGAGGATGTCAAGCCCTGACAGAGCTTGTTGCCCATGGAGGAGCTCCTTCCTCTTTGCCTTGTTGGGGAGCCAGGAACTGAGTGGGGAAGGTGAGGGGGCTCGGTGTGTGTGGCTGGGAGGACAGTTTGGTGTGATGTGAGCGTGGTCACAGTGTGAGCACATACATGGCGTGAGCACGGACATAGTGTGAGCACAGACACGGTGTGAGCATGGACAGGGTCTGAGCATGGACAGGGTGTGAGCATGGACACAGTGTGAGCACAGACACGGTGTGAGCGTGGACATGGTCTGAGCACAGACATGGTGTGAGCACGGACACAGTGTGAGCATGGACAGGGTGTGAGCATGGACAGGGTGTGCGTGGCTGCAGGACAGCCTGGCACAGCTGGAGCATGCACGCTTGCAGCATGCTGCTGTGCTGTGCCTGCGCTTGCGTGTGTGCCCTTGGCAGGGGGTTTCTCCAGCAGTGCCTGAATCCCTGAGCATTCACCTCGAGCAGCACCATGAACCCTGGCACACTCCTCTCTGCACCAATGTCTCCCCGTGGCGGCCCCCCATCCGCCTGTCGTTTGGGGGTGTTTGTTACCATGCTCACGGGCTGGGCTGGAGCAGCCCAGAGGCTCTCAAGTGCTGCAGTGGTCTGCGGTGCCATGCACATGGCCAGGCCGGGTGGCTGTCACAGCCTGACACCAGCACATGTCAGGGACAGAGAAGGCCACCTCCTGGCCCTGCAGCTGGGCTGGCAGCTGGAGGGATGGCAAAATCTGCCCTGGCCCTGCAGACATCACCCTGCAAGCGAGTGCCTCCAGCCAGCATGGCTCCTGTGGTTGCAGCAGAGGGAGCTGGGTGCCAGCCCAGTTTGTGAGGGGTAGGAGGGGCCTGGGCCATTGGAGATCTGGACAGAGAACCTGGGAGAACAGATCCTGCCCTGCAGACCCACATCCCAAGCCTGACACACAAACATCTTGTGGGGCGAGAGCCACTGATCCAACCGATTGGAGGAAAAGCAGCTCACAGCCCTGGGAAAATGGTGAAAATCCCTGGAAAAGCCTCGGGGAGCAGAGCCGGGCCCCAGGGTAGCACGGGCAGGTGGCCTTTAAGCTCCTGCTGTCTCCAGGTCACAGTGCAGCCATGGTGGAGCCAGACCCCACCCCAGACACTGCCAGCAGCACCGTCCTGGGAGCAACCAGGGCATTTCTGTCCGTGTCAGATCCTGCCGGGTGACCTGCTCCCAACCTCACAACCCTAACGGCTCCAACGGCTTTGACTTTTTCTTAATGAAATAAAGTTTTGCAATATTTAGGTTTTCACAGCTTCTTTGGTTTTGCAAGACTGGGCTTCCACTAAAGGCAGGGGTTGCAGGGGAAAGCTGAGCAATGAGAGTGATGAAGGCTGAGGACCCTGGAGAGAAATAAACCTCTCCTAAAAGTATTGTTTACAAAAGCTGCTCTTTTTTTTTTTTTTTTTTTTTTTTTTTTTTTTTTTCATGATTTTAGAAGGGCCGGGGAGATTTATGACTTTGTGGGAGCTGGCAGCGGTGCAACAGCATGCTCATCAGAGGAAAATGGGAAAAATGGCTGGACTGGAAAAATACCCTTAGGATTTCAAACAGAAAAGCAAAGTGAGAACTGACAAGTCCAGGTGTCCTGGGTGGTGCAGAGCACAGAAAGTTGTGAGGATGAAGCTGTCCCTGCAGACTCCACCAAGAACCCCACCAGAATCAGCCAAGGGCCTCCGGCCGCCCTGGCCACAGGGATGTCCCTCCTGGGGGCAGCAGCCCTGCTGCAAGGGCAGGGATGCTACTGGGCTCCTGGGCTCACCCCTCTCCGTGGGACGAGCTTAGCAGCCTGGCACAGAGCTGCAGCCACCAGCACTGACCAGCCACACAGCCACCAGTGAGAAAGCATGTACATTGGTGCAGGAGCATCAGCACTAGGATGTCTCACAAGCCCAAATTATTACCTTCCTAAGCCAATAATATGCAATATTTAATGATGAAATCATTAGATTATTTGGTTAATATATTCCTGGCCCATACATCTGAGCTCTCTCCAAGCTGGCTGGGGCACAAGTCTCAGGAGGAAGGGACAGTAGCCCAGCACAGAGGGACATCTGATCTGCCCATGTGACCAGGTCTCTCTGGCACAGTGTTTCAGCTTGAGGACTAATGGAGATTTTGGAAGATTTTAAGATCTAAGGAAGATTCTGGAAACATCCCAAAGAAGGGGATGCTTTCTGCATGACAGAGCTCGTGCCAGGAGTACCAGGACAGGGACACATCTCCATGTGCTATTAGAAATGGCGTTTCCATTTCAACTGGCCCTAATTATAGCAGAAGCAAAAAGGAAAGCATGTTTAAAAAGCCCGAACTGAACGCAAAACAATACAAAATATTTTCATTTCGGGCTAAATAAAACCTTTAAAATAAGGCAATGGCTAGGTTTCTTTATTTAGCCAACAGGACAACAGAGCCTGTTTCTTTCCCAGTTTGACCAGCACTGTTTGGGAGGGATGGACAAAGCTGTTGTGGTCTGAGAGCTGCTCAGTGCCTTTGTAGAAATGAAGCAATGCAAAACCCTGTGCAAGACCCTGTGGACAGAAGTGTTGTTACTGCAGGCAGAGCCTGCCCGCACCTGCGCCACTTGCCACACTCAGCCCTTCTGGCACAACTCATCCAGAACTTCCCTTCACCCCCCTCCAGCTCCACAAAGAACCATATAATCATAGAAAAGTTTGGGTTGGAAGGGACCTCAGAAGATCATCCATCCCCTGCAATGAGCAGGACATCTTCAATTAGATCAGGTTGCTCAGAGCCCATCACATCACTCCTGGGGACCCCAAGCGGTAAATACAGGTAAGTATTTTGCCACGCATGTGTGTGCAACATGAGGGGGAGAGTCACCCCACAGAGCTGGTGTATGCTCCCAGTTCTGTATGGCCGGGTTTCTGTTGCCCTCCACCGCAGACCTGCCCAGTTGCCCGTCCTGTTCAGGTGCCTGCCAGGACCACAGCGGTGTTGGGGGAGGAGTCCAGGGCTGAGACAGAGCGTGTCACTCCTGACACCTCCTTGCAAGCAGGGTGACACATGGCAGCTGCACAGGGTTTGGCAGGGCCTGACCAGCACCAGTCCTGCCACAGCAGCTCCGTCCTCGCTGGCAAAGGTTGACTGGAGGCCATAGCTGGAGCCACAAATCTGGGAGCTCAGGCTAGACATCCTGCTTGCATTGGGCTGTTGACGTATCTGCGCTCTGCCCTGTGGATCCCCACCTGTGGGACACACAGACATGGCCATGGTCATGACCCTTGTCTGTGGGACAGAATCACAGAATCGTTTAGGTTGGAAAAGACCTTTAAGATCGTTGACTCCAACCATTAACCTCACACTGCCAAGTCCACCACTAAGCCACGTCCCTAAGTGCCACGTCCATACGTCTTTTAAATACCTTCAGAGATGGTGACTCAACCTCTTCCCTGGGCAGCCTGTTCCAATGCTTGAAAACCTTTTTGGTGAAGAAATACTACAGGCAGCACAGGCAGCCCTGCCTGCCATCAGGTTCTTGAGGGGAAGATTTGCTAACAATTTTTTTTTTTTTTTTTCACACCAAGAAAGGGCCAGGATGCACCCCTATAGCCACCACATCTCTACCTGGTGTCTTATTGGGCCGGTAGACACCCCCCAGACCTCCTCCAGGAGATGATTTTCAGCATCCAAAAGAAACCAAACCTGCCTGCCTGGACCTGTCTGAGGATGGGGTGCTGCTAGCTGCCTGCAGCAGGGGGGTCCCTCAGACCCTTGCAGGGATGCCTTGGGGTAAATTGGAGGCATGCACTCAGGTGAGGTTCTTTTTATAAAACTAATACTCCTGTAAAATCCCATTTAATTGATAAGGCATAATCATTCCTTATCAAAAAATCATTAAAATCAGCTCAAATTAATATCAAATCAGTAAGAATCAGTAACAGTAGGAGTCACTGCTCCCAGCACCAGCCCCTGAATCCGGCTGCAGGGCAAGTGGGAGTTACATGTCCTCCTGCCCTGTCTCCAGACTGCAGAGAGACATGGGAATGAATGAAGGAAAAATGTTGTTGGTGAAAGGGCGCAGGCACAGAGCAGCCCAGGCTTCCTACCACAGAGACATGCTAATCCGTCTGCTCAACCCTCACCTACAGCTGGGGAAACTGAGGCCAGGCAGTTAAATGGTGTCATTGCATGGTAGGGTTTGATTGTTCCCTGGGACACGGCTGTAGCCCGGCCTCCAGCACAGGCTCTCTGCCCGTACAGACATTTCGGCCCCTTCAGCTGCCCATCCCTGCCCAGGGCATGTCCCCACTTGGCACCATCCCATCTCTGAGGAAAGGCAACCAGAGGTGCCCCAATGGCAGAGCAGGAAGAGAGGGCCACCTCTACCATGTGTGCACCCATTGCCACATCACTGCCCCACAGGAGGGCATTTTGGGTCTAAAGGCACCTGTACAGTGAGTGTGCCCCCCCCCCTCCGTGTGCTGGCCAGGACACCAGCCCCCACTCTGGTCCCTGACAACCATTTCTCCAAGGGTGAGGAAACAGAGTGGACATCTGCCACAGGCAGCTGCGTCTTTATGTAATGCGGGGAGTAGAGTCATGGTTCCCATGAGATGCAGCTGCAGAGCAAAGCAGGAATTTTGGGAGCCCCACCCCTCCTGGTTGCACCCGGTCTCCCTGGGAGGGGACATCTGTCTTCAATCAGCTGTACCTTGGAAGAGGCTTGTCTGGCTGCGCAGGCAGCAGTGAGCACCCATGCCAGGCTGGGGTCGTGGCCGCAGGGAGATATCAAACCTGGCAGGAAGCTGGAGCAGAGCCAGGGTGCTCTACCCGAGTCCCCCTGTGATGGAGATGCTGGGAGCACTAGGCACAGCCCCAGTTCCAGCGTCCCCCAGGAAGGAGCTGGGATGGGGCAACAGAGCCTCACCCACTGCTGCCCTGCTGTATCCCACAGAGGGGAGGGCAGACCCAGTCCCTTCTCACCTGGGAGTAGATCTTTACTCCACTGTGCCTCAAGTGTCAGTGGAACATGGAACTGTTCCATGGCTGCAGCAGGGAGGAGGAATGGGGAGCACTGAGCATGTGCCAGGTAATGCTGAAGGCAGGAGGCAGCTTTATCTCTGCCAAGATGAGAGAAATGCTGGTGAGCTGGAGCCTGGGATACAGGCAGGGCTGAAGGAACAAGGCACAGGGATGGGCTGGGGTGGGAGAACACCTGCAACGAGGGACCAAGGGGATGAGCAAGAGGTAGTGGGTGCCAGCTGGCAGGTCTGAATTGCAGCAGGCACCCCCTTAGCCAAGACAGCCCGGTACACCCAGCTCCCTGTCCTGGTGAGGATCAGCCCCAGGACTCAGGGCCTTCTCCAGCTCAGCACGTGCTTGGTTCATCTCTCAGGGATTTGCAGGACAGTGGGTACAGAGCGTGTGGGCTGACAGCACATTGGGTGCTGGAGCTGCTGCAAACCACCCAGGGCAGCAAGGACCTAATGATGTTTCTAACCATGCAGCAGGGAAGAAAAGAAAAAAGCACAAAACGTATGGGTGAGAGGCCCAAGATGTGTCTGTTCCTGCTGGCATTTGGGATAATTGCTCTGCTGGGAGAGCAGTCCTTCTTTAAGCGGGGTAGCTGGGCACACAGCCCAGCCTCCAAGGGCGTGAGAAGGGCATGGAGCTGGGCAAGAGAAGAGAGAGAAACTACAAATAGACTTGGGTGACTGGATCCTTCCCAAACCACATGGCTGAGGACACAGAGGACAAGGTCCTGCTTCCCCCAGAGCAACTCAGGGGGCAGACACATCCCTGGGTTGAGCCCAGTCAAGGGCCAAGCACACTCTGCTCCTGATAACAGACCAGCGCCAGGCTTCAGCAGTGGGGACCCCCATGCAGTCTCACCCTTGTGCCTGTGATAAATACCCAATGACGTGTTGACTATGTCAAACCAAGGTGCAACACCACAATCTCAAGCATGGAGGGGCTGAGGTGAGGTGGGTCAGCAGGAGCCGCCCTGGCTGGGAACAGCAGAGACCTGCTCCAGCTGTTCCCAGAGTGGACTGCAGCTTCACACAGTGGTTTGCAGATGTGATTAAGAGCCCTGGAGGCACATTCACAGATCTGTGCAAACCCAGTTCTAACGGGAACAGAGACTGAAAAGCAGGGAAGATGTTCACCCAAGTCATCCAGTGCATCTGTTACAGACCTGGCCACAAACCCAGGTCTTGTGGCTTCTGGACTGCCACTGCAGTGGTCCAGTCCCCACAGTTCAGGGTGCCAAAGTGGACACAGTGCAAACACACAGGTTAGGGTCAGGCAGAGAACCAGGGTGACCAGGCTAGGGCTGGCAGCTAGAGGTCAGCCCTGCAGCTCCTGGGGGGGGCCAGTCCCAGCAGGCCCATCACACTCTGGAGCTCCGCTGCTGCACCAGCAGCAGTCCCCCAGGAAGCCAGCCCGGGGCCAGCACTGCCAGGCCACGGCCAGGACGTTCCCCTGGGCTGGGGCAGCGACAGCCGCAGGGCAGGGGGAGAGCTGCCCTGGCTCTGCACAGAGCAGCACTGAGCAGGGACAATGATGCTCTTTCCTTTTAAAGCCCTCATGGGCTCTGCATCCAAGCAAAAGCACGAAATGGGAACTGAAGACAATTATCACCCCTCTCCTTGCTCTGTCTGAGACTCGTGGCTGCCATATGCATCACTTGAAAGAGGCTGCAGCAAAGATCACGCGACTTGGCTCAGATCCCTCTCCTGGCTCTGCTGGGTGCAGGGGGTCTCAGCTCACCCCACAGCCCAGCTGTGCTGAAGGGCATAGGAAGGTACCTCTGGCCAGTGTAGAGCCCCAGGTTGGCCCCGATCAGGCACTGGCACCCTCAGCACAGGGCAGAGGGATGTGCACTGCTTTGTGCTGTGCCAGCGAGGTCCCCTCTGGCTGTCTCCACAGTAACAAGTCACTGCAGAGCACCACGACCACTGCTGCCCACAGTCACAGGGACAGTGGGCTTAAAGTGTAATAAAAGACTGTGAGCTACATCAGCACCACCTGAAGAGCATGACCCCCAGCACAGCTTCTGGAGGAGCAGGCAGATGAAGCTACAAGCACTGGAAGGGGTGCAGGTGGCTTTATGACCCCATCCCACAGCATCAAGAAGAGACTGTGGGGTCCCCAGCCCCAGGGCACAGGGAAGCCCAGAGCAGATGTGAAAGGGCAGGGGAACACAGCCTGGAGCAGAGACCTCCTGGGATCCTCGTGCTCAGGCCACAGTTGTGCAACCTCAGCTTACCCCACATCCTGTGGTACAGAACAGTCAGGAACTTCAGTGCTCGTAGCAGTAGATGGAATGATTTAGGCAGAGAAAGACAAATTAAATAGTTCATCCTACTTTATTATTCTACAGACAGGTGACACTCCTCATAAAGAGGGCTGCTTTTAATTAAACCTCAGGCAAAACAGGTACTAGACACCAGAGGTGGCATCATGAAAGAGATGGCAAGTACCAATGCCCAGGGGACAACTAACACCCTACTCCTGCAGACAAGGGACAGGACTAGCTATGGCCTTGCTCCTCCTCCTCCTCCCTCTCCCCGGCACTCTGCTTATCCCCACTCTGACACACGGCAGCAGGCACAAGGGTAGAGCAGGGATTTGTGCCTTGCAGTGACCTTCAGGTCAAGATCAATCTCAGAGGAGCTGTGGATGGGACAGACAGCACTGGACAGATAAAAACAGGCGTGAGAAAGGAATTGGTCTGCACGGGGCAGGGCAGGTCCAGCACCTTCTGCTCATCTCAGTGCACTGTGCCACGGCATCATGCCAGGAAAGTCAGAGCATGAAACAACTCTGGAGAGACAAGTCCTGGCCATGGAGCTACAGAGGACCAGGACTGTGCTACATGGGGATTCACAAGGATCTTCTAGGAAAGTACCATAAATACCAAGTACCAGGCCACAGTGGAAGACATCGTTCAGCTCAAGTATCATCAGAGCTGGGTGGAAAAGAGGAGGTATTCTGAGATGCACCAGTCTAACAGGACCCACACTTAGACCACCACAACCTACCCAAAAGACTTGGGGAGAGGTGTAGTTCACACTTGGGACGTCACCCTGGGGAGCCAGCATCCACCACCAGTACAGGCAAAGATGCCATTTCTCCTCTTGGAGATGTGCAAATGAAAGAGCCCATCAGCCTTGGCTCTGTCACCCACATTCAGCTAAGTACAAAACCTCGTCCTAAAGCCCTCTGTGAAATCAGGCTTGCGTTAGCATCCTCATGTTGTAAGAGATCACCTCTCCTTTGAAAGTCATCATGAAAAAAAATATAAGCCTGGCAATAATAAGAAAACATTTGCCAGGTCAAGCCAATTAAATGGATGTAGAGGTGTCTGCTTCTATCTGCAAACAGCCTGAAACAGCAGCTCAGAGCTACAGGCTACCTCGTTTGGGTCTATGGCTCATTAACTACCAGAGCCTGCAGACATGTAAACAGTGACTATGGCATCACTACCACAAACTGGAAAGAGGGATTATGCCAGGAGGAGCACTAGTGGGCACTGCTCTGGCCCAGTACAGTGTCACTGGCAGGCAGAACTCAGGCAGCAGAGAGGGGCCAGGCATGTCCCACTGGAACTTCAATCTTGTTCTCCAACAGTGAGAAAGGCAGGGGAGAAGCCAGCCTTCAGTGGCCAGGCTTGCCCGGAGGTGCCAGCTGGAATGTTGAAGATGCATCATCTTTTTCTGAGAGCAGCCAAAATTCAGCCTGAGGCCAAGAGCACAGCAGTTCCCCTTGCGAAGGCAGCAGCTGTTTCCTCCAGCACGTTGGGGATCACGGGGTTGGGGGTACAGTCCTTGCAATCTGTTTAGAGACAGAAAAGGAGCAGCTTGAGAGCAGCATGGCTGAGAAGCCCAGCAGCAGAGCGGTATGGGGATGCTCCCCAGGCAGGGTTGGGGAAACGCCTTCCCTCTTTCCTCTTGCAGAGGTGCCACCAGTAGCTCCAGACCTCAAGATACAACACCTGGAGCAACAGGTGCAATGGGTTTTGGGCAAGAGTCCCACGAAACCCCCAGGGAAATTTGAAGACAGGGAGCAGGGAGACAGGCACTAGATGAAGGTGGAGTCCAGCTGGCTTGTTTCATTGTTATTGCGGGCACGAGCCTCAAAGAGCTGTTTGATCAGGGCAGATTTCTCCTGCTCCAGCTGGGTGATGCGTTCGCTCTTGTCAGTAACCTCCTGCATGGGACAGAGGAGGAAAACACTGGCATTTTTCATGCTGTGGGTACTGGGATGTGAAACCCACCAGTGAGCCTGACCCTGGCAGGAGCATCATTGGTGCCCCTTCCCCAGCAGCCCTGCTCACAGACCCCAGCTGCAGTGTCTGCACCCTCTCATGACCTGTATTTGACAGCCTTTTCTCTCTGGCAGAGATGTCCCATCCCCAGCAAGCACCTGGACACAGCTGCATTGCAGAGGGTCTCCAGGTGCAGCCCACATGCCCTTCTCTGGGATGACCAAGGTTGGCCAAGCTGAAGGCACCTTCCAGTGCCTCATATTCCTTCCCCAGCCACATCCCAGCCCATCTCCTCTACCAGCCTCTTTCAAGGGTATCTCCTTCCTCCATACCCCACTCACCTTGGTAAGAAGTCGGTTTTGCTCCTTCAGCATGTTGATGGCTTGCTGGGAGCCTGCTGAGGCTGGGGATGCCACAGGAACCAGCCTGCTCAGAGCTGAGGAGGGGTTTGCTGGCTGCAGAGATGAAGGGAAGTGATAAGACATTGAGCCTCCTTCCCAGTGGCCCTCCCCAACCTTTCTCCAAGACCAGAGCTGTTTCTGTGGCACACAGGGAACTGAGAGAAGCCCAGCACAGGCCATTTCAGGGTCTCCAGCACAGCAGGCAGAGGTGGGAAGCATTCCTGCCAGTGTGCCCAGCTCCTGCCAAGAGCCTGGCAAGATAGGCAGCTCTGAGAGGGCTGACTCAGGACCTCGGAAGGTTGGTTCCCTTATTCACTTGACAATGGCTACACCTTTTGCAGGATCGTCTTTAGTCCCCCAAATGCCTTGAGCATCCTCCAGCTCACCTTGGGACCAGCTGTGCTGTCCTCTTGGCCATCTGTTCCTCATCCCCTATCTTGAAAATAGAGCCAAGTCACCTCCCCAGAGCCTGGGGAAACCCTGGCAGCTCCAATGTGTCAGCCCAGCCACCCACATGAGGTGAAGGACAGGATGGGTCCCAAGCTCACACCAACAATCACAAGGTGCTAAAATGCTGCTCTCACCTTGCTGGCAGTGGAAAGAAGGTCACCCAGGCAGCGGTTCACCTCCTGTAGCTTGGGCACCAGGCGCCCCAGGTGGCTCTGTCCGCCCTCAGGGAGGAATTCCTTTGAGATCTGGAGGAAGAAGAGGCTGGGGGTTACCATGGGGGCAGTTCCAAGTCCAGCTAAGTCCCATCCTGGTTCTCCAGACCCACAGAGCAGCCCCAGATCCTTCCAAGCAGACAGGCACCCCAAGAACAAGCCCCAGACTCACGGCAGTGGTTTTGTTCTTTCCCAGGAGCCTCTGGCGTTCCTGCATGAACTGGATGTGCTGGTGGTACCACTCCCGGGTGCGTTCTACCAGTTCCAGACCCTGCAGCAGGAAATCCTTCTCCTGTTCCAGCTCCTTCATGTGCTTCAGCTGCAGGACAAAGCACACAGAGATGTCACCCGCTCCCCACCAGTGCCTTGTCAAGCCCCTGGTGCTGGTTTCTTCACAAGGCTTGGAGGGATATGGATATGGGCAGGTGTCTCAGACCCTCTCCCCATAAAAAGCCACAGAGGAGTTGGATGATGGCTGCTGCCTGATGCTGCTTCAGGGGAAGAGTTCTCCAGTTTGGGAGAAAACTGAAGCAGATAAAAGACAGTCAGGCCACCTCCACCCACCTGCTCCCCACTGCAGAAGCAGGTTTCTCCACCTCCTATTTATCCAGGAACGAAGCAAGAGCAGGGCCTGCAGCCACTCCCCAAATTCCCCCAAGGCTGAAAGCATCATCCAGCAGCAAACACACAGAGCTTCTGGCAAGCAGCAAGGAGTCAAGCTAAAGTGCAGACTGGAATCTGGGGAAAAACCTACAGTCCTGTTCCCCCAGCCCTCTGCTCCACCTCCCACCCTGAGGCACCTCCGAGCAAAGCATAGCATAACTTTCTGCTGAGTGTCTCTGCCAGTCTTTCAGTTCAAAGATCAGCATGCAGAGACCTTTAGGAGCCTGGAGAGCTGTTACAGGGGTGCCCAGGGCTCCTGACCCCAGAGCACCCTCCTGGAGAAGCAGAGCAGGCTCCTCTGCCAGATTGTGGTACACCCAAAGCTGCTGCAGGGCAGGCAGGGGCTGGAGCCCTGGGGCACATGGGCTCTCTTGCTCCACATTCTTTTCCTGCTGCCCCTCAGCACTGCACTGCCACTGGCAATCACAGAGGTGGCAAGAGAACATCCCTGGAGAACAGAGCGACTGGTGCAGTGACCTGTTCATTGGCCCTCACCCAGTGAGCCCAGGGTTCCTGATCCCCTTCTCCTGAGCCATGCCAGGCTTCTCCCCGACTCCTGTTCCCCTGGCTCTATGCTAAGAGCACAGGGAGCTGCCAGCCGAGCTGCCTCTGTCTTCTCTGCCACAATGCAGCCAGGCCTCCATCGCCCAGACTGGGCTCCAGGAGAGTCTCCTCCAAGCACCAGTGGGACTTCAGTTACCCAGAAGCTGCTGGATGCTCAGGAACCTCTCCTGCTGCTTTGAAGAGCATCTGGAGGGGGGTGATTCAGCTCAGAAGTGACAGATCCCCACCCCGAGGGACAAGTGAGACTAAGCCAACACCTTCTTCAGGCCACCAGAGCTTGCTTCCCCATCCCCCCAGCCCTGAAGCCTCCCAACCACCCCTCACCAGCCACTTCATACACTAGGGCTGCTCTTGCTCCTGCTCCTGGAACTGCTGTTTGCAACTCCACACCCCCCCAGCATGCCTGGATGGATCTATGGACCAGAGGGGACACACCCACAGGGGAAGCGCTATGGTGCTATGCCTGCTGTTGCTGAGGGGAATGAAGAAAGTGCTGTCCATGGCAAGGACCCCACCCAGCTTGGGCCACAGCCTGCAGCCACCTGGCCTGCCTTGGTCCCACTGGGCTTGTTGGCCAGCATGGTGACCAGAGGAAGAGGTAGCATCCCAATGAGCAGTGGGACATGACCAGCTCTGCCAGGTGTGGGGACAGATGGCATCTCACTAAGGACAGGATGCTCTGGGGACGGAGGCAGCTTCTGGAGCAGCACCAGACTTGGCTAGTGCTACCCGAGGCAGAAGGGGAGGGGACAGTGCCATGCCCTGGGCCGCCTACAACCTAAAGCGCTCAGCCTCTCACAGAAGGTCTCATCCCAGCTACCCCCTGTGGCCATGGGGAAATCAGGCTGATGGATGATGGACTGGCTGAAAAACACCAGCTAAGCAGACATCAGCTGTGGTGGTGTGAAGTGTCCTGAGGCTGCAGCACAGCTCCCACACCTCTGCTTTGCTGCTCAGGATGAACCAGTCCTAGTGCATCCCAGGATATGCAGGATGAATATCAAAGCTCCCAGGCCTCTATGAGCTTTAGGCAAATTACAGAATCACAGAATCATCTTGGTTGGAAAAGGCCCTGAAGCTCCTCCAGTCCAACCATGAACCTCACACTGACCGTTCCCAACTCCCCCAGATCCCTCAGTGCTGGGTCAACCCGACTCTTCAACCTCTCCAGGGATGGGGACTCCCCCCTGCCCTGGGCAGCCCATTCCAACGCCCAACAGCCCCTTCTGCACAGAAATCCTTCCTCAGAGCCAGCCTGACCCTGCCCTGGGCAGCTTGAGGCCATTCCCTCTGGGCCTGGCGCTGGCTCCTTGGCTCAAGAGACTCATCCCCCCTCTCTTCACCCTTCTGTCAGGAGTTGCAGAGGGCCAGGAGGTCTCCCCTCAGCCTCCTCTTCTCCAGACTAAACCCCTGCAGTTCCCCCAGCCGCTCCCCAGCAGACCTGTGCTCCAGACCCTGCCCCAGCTCCGTTGCCCTTCTCTGGACATGCTTGAGTCATTCAATGGCCTTTTTGGGGTGAGGGGCCCAAAACTGAACCCACTCATCGAGAGGTGGCCTCACCAGTGCCAAGTCCGGGGGTAAAATCAGCCAAATCACAGCTGAGTGCCTTGGCTCTGTGGGGCCCATTATCTTCCCAGCATCAGGGAGGAGGGGCCAGCACTGCCCTGCCCTGAGATTTGGTCCTTGCTGGACTCCAACCTGCTACAACTGTGTCTACACTCAGAAGGGGGATTAGTACCCAAAGGTTCCCGTCGGGGTGCCAGGGAAGGCTTCTCACCTGTGGGACAGGGACAGACAGCCCTTGTCCAGGGGGAGGAGCACGCGACAGGCAGTACAGCACTTTGGTACATAGGGAAGGGGGAAGAAAGGCTGAGGACCTCCCTCCCACCACCCCCACAACAATCTGGGGAAACAGGGGCAAGGGCAACACAAGCCCAGAGCAAGAGTGCTTGTGGAAGAGCTGGAAACAAACCCAACAGCTCCTCCTCACCAGTACCAGGATCCTGAGCTCATGGCAGCAATGGCCTCCAGCCTGGAACTGCATGCACAGGGGGAAGAGCCTTGCCAGAGAAGGAGAGACCTTCCCTCTCTGAAGCAGCATCTCCCAGCCACCAAAACCCTGAGGGCCAGAGACCCCCAACCCCAGACACACACATCTACATTAATTACTCCTTGCCAGAACCTCTCGGCAGAGACTCCCTCAGCCCAAGAGCACCCCAAGCCCTTTCATGGCTGCAAGCCCAGCAAACTATGTGTACACAAACCACCTCCCCTCAGCCAGGTGTCAGAGGATGTTATGTCCTTCAAGGACAGCGCTAGGCTGATGCTGCTCATGCCAACAGTTAGCCCTGCTGGGCTCAGGAAGCAGGGTGACACCAGTGTGCAAGGGGAAGAGGTGCAGAAGTGACAGTCACAGCCTTGGTAGCAGCTCCGACACTGGCGAGACAAGCTCCAGCTCATCACTCATCCTGCAGGCTGGGTCTTGGCTCCCTTCCCAGGAAAATTTAGCTTGAGGGCAACATGCCCAGGCAACTCCATCATCCCACTTGGGAGCAGTGCAGATCCCTTCACCCAGGCAATCTGATCCAAGCTTCTCCACTCAGGGATGGAGAGAGGGGAGCAGATCCCTCCATCCTGGGCTGCCCAGCTAAATTCAGTGCTGATTTCTCTGCATTACTGGCAAAAACTCTCTCGGGAGTCAAGAGGATTAGCATGCTTGAGCCCTGATCTGCAGAGAACATGTGGCAGGGGACACAGCCCAGCACCACTGCTCATCAGCAGAGAGCATACCTGACCTTTGCTGAAGTGCTTGAATGGCCCAGAGACCCACCTGCTCCTACACCTGCATGTTTGCCTTTCCCTGCCCAAGTTTTTGACCCTGGGGAAGGCACCCATGCAGTCATTGCTAGCTCCATGGGCTGCTCCCACTCCAGAGACAAGAGAACACGCACCTCCTCCCTGTCTGGCATGATTCTGGACAGAAAGCACCTCAGAGTAATGGCAGGACCTCCACGTACATCAACAGAGCTTTGAATCCAAAATACCAGGATCTGCCCGACACCCCACAACTCACATGTGCAGGGTGGGCAGGGGGAGCTACAGCCCAAACAGAGCTGGTGTCAGCACTGAGGGACACCTGCAATCCACCTCCCCCGGGGAGCATGGGCCCCTTTGCTGTAGCCCATGGCAGGGCTGTCCCCTTACCATGCTGAAGTCCACGCCATTGGTGATGGTGTGTCTCCGGTGTTCTGCACGTCCCCTCTGATGCCTCCGAGTGTCTCCAGCTCCTGGATGGCTGCCATCCCCCTGGCACTGCCCAGCAGCCTTAGCGTCACCACCTGTAACAGAGGAAAGCTTGAGGCCACCAGCTGCTTGCAACAAAAACCTCCTCACGGCCACTTGTACGGAACTATCTCCAGGGTGGTCTTGCATATGGACGTGGAAGGGAGCAGCCGAGCAAAGCACAGGCCTGAGTGCCTGCTCATGTCTTTGGGCAGGGAAGGCTTCAGCAACAACTTACTTGCTGTGACAGGCTGGAAAGTGACCTCGGTGGTCACCTTCTGCAAAAAGCAGGCAGCTTCCAGGCAGTATTGTTTCAGTCACAGTGCAGGCAATTAAACCATCAGTGATATTGCCTACCCTCGTCCTAGCCTCATGGAACCCCCAGATCCCGCTCAGGTGTCACAGGCTCTGCCAGGAGCCCCACTCCTGCTGAAGGCAGCTCCTGCTCGGTGATGGGCTTGGCCATGTAGATGTCCCCCCAGGACCCTCTGCTGGGGTCTAAGCATAGAATAAGTCAGGCTGTACGTTTTCCAAAATTTACCTAAAATCCCAATATCTTATCTTGCAAAAGACTGATCTACTACAGACACATGACACTGGTGCAAATCCATGCATAACCTATTTTTGCAGATTAAGTTCATACTGGCAGGTTTTAGGCTGGATCAGACACCTCCTGCCTGTGCTGCCTGTATGCCCAAGCAGGTATTGGCTGGGCACATGCAGCAAAGTCAGTGCAAGCCCCACACTGCCCGCCCTGACAAACTCACCAGAAACACAGCCCTGTGGCCATGGCCAGGCCAGCTCAGATCCCTGCTTCTGTCCAAGCACAGCCCTGCCTTCCCGAACCAGCACCAGGGCAACCACGGTACAGCCAACACCCTCCCCAGACACCTCCGGACAGAAAGCCTGCTGCACCACCCTTCTCGCCCTGGCCCCCTGCCAAGTCCCCGGCAGACCCTTGCCCTGTGCTCACCCTGCTCTCTGCACACAGCTTTCCTCGAAAGTTTCTCTCCCAACCTGCCTTTCAAACAAGAGCAGAGGGAGGTAGGCAAGTGAAGGCAGGCAGTGAGACAGCTGGGGAAAATACCTCTTCAGGACAGCTCCCCACACACCTCCAGCCATTGCCACATCCTCCTCCCGTGGGCTGCGCAGGCACCAAGGGCTGCCAGGGCTGGGACAGGGCACGTGGCATTGCCTGGGCTGGCACATCACTGCCTGCTGCTTTACATGTCCCCTCAGCTGAGCACAAGGACGTGATGGAAGAGGGATATGGTGCAAGAGAGGGCAGGCATGGCCACAGGAGCCACCATTCACCTGGAAGGCCACAGGGTCTGGGAGAGCTGCACCACACTGCAGCTGCCTGTGCTGTGTGTTTGTGCCGGTTCAGCAACAGGCTGGACTCAGGGTCAGCGGGCAGCAGGCAACACTACACAAGCACCTCACTCAAGCCTTTGTGTCACTTTGTGTCACTGGGGAAAGAAGCCACTGTGGCACAGGAAAAATTCTCCTTCTGGTCCATCATGGCGTCCCACTTCTACCAGGAAATGCTCCAGCATAGACAGGTCTCCAGCATGTCAATAAAAGTCTTTGATATCGCCTATTCATCTCTTTTGCCAACTGTCTTTGATTTCATACACCCATATCTACCTGGGAGGGGCTCAGCAAGATGAGTACAACCATGCACATGTTCTCCTAGCAGACCTGTAGCACATCCTACTTGGGAAGCTGAGGAACAGCTCCAAAACCAAGGGTAGCTTCAATAGGCAGAATCCCAAAGCAAAGCTGGGAGCACCCCTGGGAAGAGCTGCAGGGTAGAAACATGTTAAAAAAGTTTTCACTGCTGTTTCTTAGAAGTGTCAGATTGAGCTGAGCTGAACCTGTGATAAGGAGATGCTCAAACAGCTGAGCTCTGTGCACCTGAGCTGACAATGTTGTGGCTAAAATCAGGATCACTGCTAATGAGCTGGGATCAGTTCTTCTTAGGCAAAGAGCAGGACCAGCTCACTAGAGGTGGAAGAGATCCTGCCATGAGATGGGATGGCCTCCTCCCCCCCAGAGCCTCTTTGACTCTGCAGGGCATGAGCCCAGTGTTTGCCAGCCAGAGCAAGTGCCCAGCACAGAGCAGACACCTCATGGTCATTTTACACATTTACATACCTGTCCTTGGCAATGGCCCAGACAATCACAGCTACCTACAAACCACCCCCTCCTTCCTTTTGGGGCCACCATCTCCCCAGGCAGCAGCTAGAGCCAGGCCACCCCAGCAGCAAACGCAAGTGCTGTGCTGGGGAGAAGGCCCAGGGCCACCACAGACCTCCTGGGCAAGGCACTTTCTGCTTTATGTCTTAACTTCCCCAGGTCTCAGCTCTCAGGGGAACCACAAGGGTAAGGATGCCCATCACCGAGACACTTGGAGGCTGCTAGGACAGGCCACCTTGGCACCAGTGGTAGGGAAGTCATCATGGGGACTTCCATGCCCAGTGACTTCTCCAGCACAGGCCTCATCATCCCTGTGCCCAGCAGATGCTGTTGGCTCCCCAGAGACCATGGCTGGCACCCAGCAGCATCTCGCAGGCCATGCAGCACCGCCAGGCTGATGAGAGCTTCTGAGGAGCTGGAAGCCGACTCTGAGCAAGGACTTCTTCAGGAGAACTTCTGATCATACACTAATGGAGGTTAGCAGGCAAGAGCAGACAGAAGTGCTGTCCCACTGGCTCACTTCCCCCCCCTGGACATGCCAGGAGGATCACCTGGCCCCAAACTCTGCCATCTTTCCATGATTTGCATCCAAACCACCTCTGATGCATGCAAATGCCCTGTGGACCAGGAAGCAGCGGTGGGGTGGCACCCTGTGAGCACCTCCTTCACCCAGAACATAGACAGGGAGAGTTTCCTCAAAGTTTTTGCAGTTGATGAGCATTGATACACCATTTTGCTGTACTTGGTTGGGTTCTTACAGAAACCACCTCATGCAGCTAGAGGCTCAGAGCAGCCTTGAGCCCGAACAATATAGTCTGAAGGGAGGCAGGGCTTCCTGGACCCACAGGCAGCTCTCAGCATTCAGTACATTTCTCCACAGCAAGAGCAAGCTGCAACCTGCCATGGCAGTGACCAACTCCCTGCAACCAGTTGAGAACATCTACCCATTCAACCACACCCTGAGAAACCCTCCATGGTGGAAGAGAGCACTGGGCAGTTGTGCAGGATCTGGAGCTAGAAGAGATAGAATAACTCAGAGTTATAACATTCGCTAAGCTGCTGAATCAACCTGAAATTCAGGCCTGTTACCAGAATACAGCCCTGCACTGCAGGAACCTAGCAGCAAGGGCTGAGGCACCAACTCTGCCTGCAGACTCCGGACATCAGTGTAACATCAGCCTGTAATGGAAAGATCCTCAGCAAACAGAAAGTTGTTGTATTCATCTACTCAGCCCTTTCCAGGGCAGAGCTTTCAATTTGCTCTTTACATACCAAGCAAGACTTTTTTTCAGGTTTTTCCAGATTTACACTCCTGACGATAGAAGAACCAGCCTGCTTAATAATATTCCCCTAGATGAAACTCCAGTGATTAGTTTAGAAGCAAAATGGAAAGCAGAGAACCTCAGCCACAGTTAACATTTCTTCTCCACCCAGCAGAAGAAGCGACTGGGAGGGACTGAGTGGGAGGGGAAGGCAAATCAGCTCAACTTTCCCAAGGTAGAGGAAGTCAAGTGTTGCAATAACAAACACCAGCTCCTCACACAGACCTTTGTGTCCGTAGATCTCAAAGCATTTCACAAATCTAGATAAAGAATTATCTACACCATTAAAGTTCAGAAGCCTGGTTTCCTCATAATGTCTCCCCCTGCCTAGCAATAAATCGAGGTGCCAGTGAAACAGTCTTCCCCTTGCCAAGGTCAGGATGTCACCGGGGAGTGGGGGCCCTGGCAGACCCAGCACGGAGACCCCAGGCCCCAAGGAAGGGGCAGAGTCCCCAGGGACCTGCTGACAAGCTCTGCAGAGTCTGGCCACCCAGACAGCACTTGGGGCACATCTCCCTGATGCTTCTTTCCTATTTAATTATTGCTTAATTATTTATGGGTGCAAACAATGCCACGGAATTATCCAAACAAAAAAGGTGGATCAGATTTTGCTAATTTTTTTGTCCAAAATGTGGACGAACTGGTGAAGCCAGCCCTGCTGGGGGGCACACATGCAGGTGCCCTGTGAACACAGCCCTGGCTCCTGGCGACCCCAGGGCCAGCGGCTCTCCGAGATGACCGGCAGCATCAGACGCCCCCCGAGAAAGGTCACCTACAGACTTTGTGCCAGGGGACAACCACGGACACGTTACAGCAATGTCCTTAATTCTTCTTGTCACCGCTATAAACAGACACGCACCCACACAGGGGGAGATGTGAAGAGGAGTGCAAGCCCCAGCCGGGCAGCAGAGCAGCACGCTCGTCCTCCCAGGTTTCCTGCAGCTTGGATCAAAGCCCACCAAAGCCAGAAGTAAAAGCAGCAGTAACTTTTGTGGAGTTTTCCGCCCAGGCCTGCGGGAAGAGCTTGCTGCTACTCTAAGCCCGGAGCGGGAACGGCTCTGCGCTGCCCGAGGACCGGAGCAAGCCGCAGGGTCCCGACCCGCCCTGCGCCGAACTCCGGCAATGGCGCTGCCCGCTCCCCGGGGCTGCCCGCGCCGAGCCGGGCACATCCCGGCCCTCCGGCTCACCTCGGCCGCGGGGCTGGCCCTGCCCCGAGTCCCGCTGCCCGGTGCTCTT
>NW_020799122.1:12316220-12335176 GCF_003259725.1 Athene cunicularia
TCGATTTCTAGCAAGGGAACCCAGCTGTTGGGCTTCCTTACCTTCCAGTTGCTGAGCATCTGCCCCATTATCCCAGCATCGCAGCAGCCAGGCAGTGATCCGCTCACCCGGCTGGAGGCAATAGTCTTTCCACAGATCTCGCAGTTCTGATGACGTCAGGGACTGGGTAGTTTCTGCCTCCTGTTTCAGTTCTGTTATTCCCTCTTCTGATCCCTTTGCTGAAGGACCAGCTTCTTCCTCTTCTCTCTCCTCCCTTCTTAATCGAGGGTATGGGCCTGTTGTTCTCCTTGTCCACTGTTTCTTCTTTACTACTGGGGAAATCTCTGTTGTTGTTGTTATTGTTTGAGTTCCCATGTCAACCACAGTCCTTTGAAAGTGCTGAACTGCAGCTCGGTAAGCACAGGCCAGGCCCCAGTAAGGTGCTAGAAGTTTCTGGTTCTCATTGGGATAGGCAAGACACCCCTCTATCAGGTGATGTGTCAATTTTGTGGGGTTGCTTGCCCGTTCAGGGGTGAGATCCCAGGCTACAGGAGGTGATAACCGTCCTAGAAATCTGCCCAAATCCTTCCACTCTCCCTGCCACCCAGGAACAGGCCGCCTCAGAGCACATTTTGGCACCGATTCACTCAAAATTTGCGTTCTCTTACACCAAAAGCATAGCGAGTTCTACACAACCCACAACAGGCGAACAGCATTAATAAAGAGTATCAACGAGCTAACATAAGGATGACTGAGTACCTCGGGAGCCTGCAAAACAAAACCACTCATGATGTTCCCGATTCCTTGCAGCATGTTCCCGAGCTTAACAAAATAAAGATAAGCAGCGTAATAAACAAGCCCGTGACCAGTACAAGAGCTTGCTGCTTAATAACTACTATAGCTACAGCACATTTAATATAAAACTGCCGTTGTTTGCCCCACGTTGGGCGCCAGAATAGACTGAGATGGTTTGACTCTGGCTAAATGCCAGGTATCCACCAAGTCGCTCTATCATTTCTTCCCCTCCCCACCCTTTCCCCTTGTTTTCTCAATAGGGCAAAGAGGGGAAAGAAGATAAACTAACCCTTGTGGGTGAAACAAAAGCAGTTTTAATATAAGCAAAGCAAAGCAAAAGTCTGCGCGCGGAAGCAAAAGCAAACAGATTTATTCTCTACTTCCCATGGACAGGTGATGTCGAGCCTTCTCAGGAAGCAGGGCTCCAATACGCGTAGTGGTTACCTTGGAGGATCAAGGGTGACCCCACCCCCTTCCTCCTTTCTCCCAGCTTTATACTGAGCAGACGTCATATGGTATGGAATATCCCTTTGGTCGGTTTGGGTCAGCTGTCCTGGCTGTGTCCCCTCCCAAGATCTTGCCCACCCCGTCCCACTGGGGAAAAATATCAGAAAGAGCCTTGGTGCTGTGTAAGCACTGCTCAGCAGTAGCCACACCACCAGGGTGCTATCAACACTCTGCCAGCTCCCAGCATAAAACAGCACCGTGAGGGCTGCTGTAGGGGAAAACCAATCCCAGTTCAGCCAGACCCAGTACAGGGATTTAGATCATGTCTCTTATAAACTTAGTATGAACTGACATTGTTTAGATACCAGGGATCTCTATGTTATACTGAAATTTGCTGTGTCAGATCCAGCAGCATGTCACCCCCTAGTGAAAGGTGCTGCCCTGCTCTGCAAAATCCCTCCATCAGATGGTGTGGTGCACCACAGCAGACTGCAAAGCTGTGGTGTCAAGATTCCCATGTCACAGGCACCACAACTCACCTGAGGTGCAGCCATGTGCCAGCACCCCCAGAGCTCCCGCCTGGTTTGATGCTCATGGTGCTGAGGGAAGGAGCATCAGGGAGCAAGAGTGTTGGAGAAGGGTGACAGCCAGAAGGGGTGATGAGTGACAGATGATCAGGTTGTGAGTCTGCCTGTGCCATGGACAGCCCTCTGTGGCACAGGCATCTCCCTGTGTATGTGCCAGGGGTGATTTCCTTTAGCTCTGAGTTGGCTTCAAAGGGAGAGGGTGAAACGTGCTTGACTCTCAGGCCCTCCCATCCACCTGGCTCTTGTTGTGCTCCCCTTACCATCAGCTTCCCTGTCCAGTTCAGACTCCATCCCTGGGTGTCTTCAGCAGCTTGGTCTTACTCTTGGCTTCTCAGCCCATTCTTGTCACTCCTCCACGGAATTTCTCAGCCCTGTCAGACCCAGGCTGCCAGGTAAATCACAGCAGTCTATGGAGACCCTCACTGGGCTCTTCTTTATCAAGGACTTGATCTGGCTGGTCTTCTCTGTGCTATGGCCGGGCTGTTCATAGCCTGCTTTTCTTTAAACCATTTCTTTTAATAAATTTCCCAGACCTGTCCTACCTGCTTTAAGATCTCTTCTTGGCTTAGCTGTGTTTGATTGAACAGGTTCACATCTGTGCAAGATACCGGGAGAAGGAACCGTTGCATCATCCCTCTGCTTTCTGCTCCAGAAACAGGGCAGCAAATGTGACAGTGCTCAGCTCTGGTAGCTTCAGCACATGGGCTGTTTTGCTCAGCAAAGGCTAAATCTGCAGGAAAATGAGTTTTTCTCTAGGTTCCTCCCACATCTCTGGGCTTGCTGAAACAGACAAGAATAACAGAGGGAATGCAAAATGACCTTAATGTCTCTTGTCCAATTTCCCTGCCTGGCAGGTCTGTCCCACCAGGAAAGCAATCCAGAGATACAAGAAACAATTCCTGGCATTGTGTCCGGGGGTTCAGCTGAAATACTCTAACTCTTCCATGTGGAGCTTTCTGCTCTGGGAACAGGGAGCTGGGACACAGCTAGTCTTACTGTGCTTTCCATACCAAAGTGCCCACAAGAGGCTGCCACGAGATGGGCTGATGTGATGACCTTGGCATGGTCAGGTGAATGAAGTTAGAGAAATTTTGAAAATTCCTGGAAAAGGCCTTTTGGGGTTTGGTTTTGGTTTTGTTTGGTTTTGATGTGGTTTTTTTTTCTCTCACTGAATAGTTTATCTTGGGGCCAGGCCAGGCTCTTCTGATTGACAGAGCAATCTCTGTTTTTTTTTAATATGAACAATGTAGTTACTCAGTCCTGCTTTCTCCAAGCTGCTGGGAAGCACCAGCTGTCATTCAAACCTGGGCCAACCCTCCCTCACTGCTGGCCTACAGGCACTGGTGGTGACACAGCTCTGGTGTGGTGGCACCCAAAACCACTACCTCTCTTTGGGGAGGGCACAGGGTGTCTGATGTCCCCTGGAAGACTGGTGGCAGGACAGTGTGTCCCACCAGCCAGCAGTGCCACTCCTGGGAGGAGAGGCAGCAGCAGAGCACTGGGGAAACAGGGTTTTGGTGTTGGAGACTGAGGCATCTTCCTACATGCTCCTGACCATCTATGGGTGATGCTGGGTGACTGTGTCAGTAGATGAAGTCCCAGGCTGACTTGAGCAGTCTGTAGGTGTTCACATGTGAATCCTGACTCTGCAGAGGACACATGGTGGCTGCAGCCATGAGGTTGTCTCCTGATAACCACATTCAGGCAGATGCTGTGAGCCTCTGCTGCTGCATTCTCTGAGGGAGAGCAAGGTCTGGGGGGGGACCAGCTGCATGTCTGTGGCTTAGTGCATGCATGCTGCTGCCTGGCATGCGAACTGGACAGCACGGCACAGCCCGCCCCTGTGTACTGCACTGCTGCCCAGAACAGTGCTGCATCCAGAGTGGGCTGGTCCCCATCCAGCACAGGTTACCAGACCCTACCCAGGAATGGTGGATCGAGGCTTGGTTAAACCCACACCAGGAGCTGCAAAAATAACAGATGCCAAGTTCTGGTGCTCCCCGTCACTTAATTCATTAAGTGCACTTGGTGCTAATCCTTTCTTTCAGCCAAAACTGAGGCTGTGCAGGGAATCACTTCCAGTGGGGTACAAAAGTGTCAACCCAGAAATGCAGCAGTCCCCAGGAAACCTAAAAATGGCAAGAGGAGCGCGGTTGGGGAGATGCAGCAGATTTTTCCCTTGTGGGAGGGCTGTCTTGTTTGATCTTCCCAGCTCTGAGATGCCATCGTGTTTTCCACTTTATTGGTCCTCTTGAGGACGTGCTCTGTTTGCTTTGGAGGGGGCCTGGCACTTTCCACAAAGTTACTTTTCTTTCCTCCAGATTGTTTTTCCCTCCAGGCCAGGGAGCAGGAAGTCTGGTGGCTGCCTGGAGGCTCACAGCGGGTAGGAAGCTAAAATAAGCTGTCCAGGGTGGTGGTGGTTTTGTTTGCTTGCTCAGGGACATGCCTGGGTCTGCAGATTGAGAATCTGTGTTGGTAGGAAATGGCAGTCCCTCGTGTCAAGCCCCACCTTCCCATCCCTCCAGCTGATGGGGTCTCAGCACCAGTTTAAATACAGGGAGTCATGAGGCTTAAATGAAAGTGTGATAGATGCTGCAAGGCCGTTGATTAGAATCCATCTAGCAATTGCTCTGTCCTATTACAAATTCCACTCTGCTGCTGCTGCTGAAGTCAGCTATCACAGGAATGGCTAAGGGCAGCATGTAACAGTCATAAACACGGCCATAAACTACGCAGACTTTCATCTTATTAATGGAATGACTGTAAAACCATATTTCTTTGGGGAACATATTGGTGGATACTTGAAACCTGAAGCAGGACCCTAAAAATAAGCTCTGCCTCTCTCCTGGCAGAGTATCCTACCCGGATGGAGCAGTATTTGCTGTCTGCTTTCAGGCTGCTGGAGCTTTTCTAATGTTGAATTTCCTGTCCCACCTGCATGTTTGTGTTTCCTTTGGCCCAAGTGTAGCTCCTTCCTGCTCTCTCAGGTTGTCCTGCCCGGTATATCTGATCTAACCTGCCATTGTTTTTATTGCTTTACAGAAGAAAATTTCTACCCACACTGTGCCATGGGTTGTGGAATCAGCCCCGGGGACTCTGTGCAGCAGGACAAACCTGTTCTGGGGGAGGGCTGGATTTGGGGGGTGGCAGTGCATTCACCACCAGCAGCGTGATGGCTGTGGTTCTCCTAGGAGAGCTGAGATCCCATGGCAGGAGATCCCATGGCTATGTGCTGGGCTTCCTTCAAAGCAAGGCAGCGAGGGCTGTACCAGTTCTGCAGGAAAAGCCTGGGCTGGATTTGTACATTTGGTCTGACAGAACCTTTTCTGGTGAATAAGGGTCAGTGGTTATGCGGGCGCCATGTGTGTGGAAGGACCTGCGCTCATTCACACACCAGGCAGGCAGGGAATGCAACCACGGCAGGAAGAGATTTTGTGTAAACAGGAGCAGAGCAAGTTTTTGGAACCCTAAGCCTCTGCCCAAGCGAGTTGCATAAAACAGGAAACAGAGTGTGAAACAGAAGCTTTGACAACTATCAGGGATTCTTCCTGACCTGACTGTCACATCAGGATGGAGTCCAGCTCCCCTGACTTGGGTCACAAGCAGGGAGGTGGCTGTGTCTGACCAGCTGTCTGTCTGTCTGTCCACGTGTCTTCTCATCTCCTGCCCAGCTGGGCTCTAACAGCAAGCAGGATGGCTGGGACGGGGGGTTAGTGCCAGGCTGCCCCGTGGCAGGAGCGAACGGAATATACCGGGGGCTGGAGGGCAGGAGCGGAGGACACCACAGTCCCCACTCAGCAGTTGGTGACCCCAGTGCAGGCTGCAGGGGCGGCTGCCTCGCTCTGTGCCCGCTGTCACACCACTAGCGGCCCAGGCCTGGGCTTTGGAGGCCCAGGGGCGTCTGTCCCGGCGGGTTCTTCGGCACGGCCCTGCGCCGAGTCGGTGCTGAACATAGAGAGGCTCGTCCTAAAAGCCGGCGGGGGCTGTCTTAAAACCGACAGCGCGGCCGGGTGCCAGCGGGGATGGGTCGGGGTGGCTGGGTCCAGCCCTGGGCCTGGTGCGAGGCGCGGGGCGGGGGGCAGGCGCATCCCCGCGGCATCCCGCGAAGCCTTGGCCCATGTTTCTGGCGGGGTCCCTGGGGCAGAGACCCGCGTCCGGCGGTGTCACCTTCGGGGTGGCACCAGAAGCCTGCATGGCGGCAGTGTGCTTGGCGGGGAGGCTGGTGTCAGAGGGGAGGCGAGTGGGAGCCAAAGGGATGGCGAGGAAGGCAGAGTGGGGAGAGATCTGGGGTTACAGCTGTACCGCAGCTGCCCAGGGCAGGGGCTGTGGAGGCACTTTGGAGCCGAAACATTGAATTTTCACTCTTGGCTGTTAAATACAGGGGCTGAGGCTGGAGAGCGTGTAGTGAGCAGGTGGGATAGCACGGTGCCTCGTGGGTGAATTCCCTGGGGGGTTGGGAGCAGAGGGGCTGATTGTCCCTGGCATGGGGAGCTGCCCTGGGGCACACAGGTGATCTCAGGGGTGTGAAGGCAGGCCTTGGTCCAGCCTGTCCACCGGCGGTGCAGGAGGGAGGTGGGATCTGGGAGCCGAGCGGATGGGTCGTGTGGAAGAAGCTCAGCATCCATGGTTTTGGGGGCCTCGCAGATGCTGGCAGCTTTCCCTGGTCACCCTGTGGGTGTGTGAAAGATGGGGGTGATGGGAGAGGCGGTGGCTGGGTGTGGGGTGCTGTGCTCCCCCCACAACATGTATGTCTCACATGGACATCCTGTGCTTTTTTTCTTAGTGAACACTCTATTTTTTATTTGCAAAGGTTCAGACGTGTCTCCCCTCTATAAAATGTAACTGCACCGTTAAAAAATAATCATAAGAAAAGGAAGCCAGAAAAAAACAGCTGTGGTCAGAGACACTTGGCTAAACTGTGGCAAGTGTCTGCACAGCCTTGACCTAAACCTGGCAGCAAAGAGGTGGGGATGTGTGGGCAGGGAAGTAAAAATTTCCAAAGAAAAGCAAAAATAGAAGCATCAGGGTCACAGGGCAGAGGAGCTTTCCTGCCACGTTGGACTCTGGACAGAGCTGAGTGGGGATGGAGGGAGCAGGAGGAAACTGGTGACCCAAGGGCCACGTGTGCTTGGTCTAGCCAGGGTTTCCACCAGCCATGCTCACATGTCCAGCCGAGCAGAAGAGGGTGTCAGTGCTCATCCCAGATGTAACCAGTGGGGTTTGGTAGGGAAACCGCTTGGGTGGTGGTCACTGCCTCTTGCCTGAGGATGTCACGGTCAGGGGGAAGGGATGAATCCTAGAAGCAGATGGGTCCAGGCCAGGGGAGCACAGTTAAATTAATAATTTTACCAAGCTGGGTCTTTCATCTTTTGCCCTGCCAGGCCAGCAAGGAGCCGGCATATTTGCCTTGTGCCACCATCTGCGGAGGGCAAGGGAAGGCAAGCTGTGCGAGACTGGCCTCCCTTGCTGTGAGCAATGCTTTCAGGAGTCCAGAAAGTCTGGTGTGTTTGTGGCTGCCGGTACCCTGCACAAGTCGTCTGGATGCCCTGAGCTGCATCAGTCCTGCAGGCTGCATTTCTTAATTTCTACCAGGAGAGGGGGATGTGGTTCTTCTGGTTTCCTTTGGTTTGTTTTTCTCAGCCAGTTTAATGCTGGAGATTGGAATCCGCCCTCGGTTTTATCTCCCAGAGTGCAATCAGGAGGGAGACGTTGTGCCGCTGAACCCGGGCACGCTGCTGTGTGTCCCTGCCGACGTGGCCTCGACCCTGGGAGCGTCCCCGTGCCCCTGCACGGCGTTTCCCAGTGAGCTGGCGTCGTTGGTACAGGCTTTGTGGGGATTGTGGGTCTCTGAGGGGATGCAGGCTCCAGAAGGCTCTTGCTTCCAGTGAGCTTCTCGTGATATGGAGCTGGACGAGAGCAGAGAGCGGTGCCAACCCGCTGCTCGGTGTCCCTGAGGCTACACGGCCGGTACCGCCCTTGGCTGTGGGGCTGGGGTCACCCCTGAGCTCGTCTGTGCTCTGGCTGCAGGTGTCCAGGTTCCCAGCAGCTCCCACCTGCAGTCTGCCCTCTGCAAAGACTGGACAGCTCCTCCTTTCCCCTTCCCCCTTTTTTTGTGATAAAAAATGGTAAAAGAACCAAGCAACTCAAAACTTAGTCTTGGGAACACCCAAGATATATTTCTTAATAGTTAAAAAAGTCATTATTATTGTCTCTGAGATGATAAATCTTAGCTTGATTAGATTTGCTTTCAGATCTTAAATACAAACATTAAGCGATCACATTCTCTAGGCAGCCTTAGAGATGATGATATAAATCAAGCACAGACACTTTTACGTTCTGCAAGTATTTTAATGTTTAATGTTCAGTGCTGGGTTAACGGTTGGACTAGATGATCTTCAAGGTCCTTTCCAACTTAGTTGATCTGTGATTCTGTTTAAATGTTTATCTAAGTCTTGGGCATGGGCTGCAGCATAGCTCCCATTTCATCAGAGTTTGATGAGCCATTCTGGTTATCTGACTGCTCTGCAGAATTAAGGATTTTGGATTTTTTTCTTTATTATTCTCTTGCTGACTGTTGTTGTATATTGGGCTGATACACCTGTTCAGCAGGAAAATTTGGTCTGTTTTTACAAGATCAATCCGTTCTTCCTGAAAAAAATCTGTTTTTTGTTTTTTACTTTCTATGCAGAATAAGACTTACTGCAACATTGGTGGCTGTCTAACAGCCAAGACATCTTCAGGTTTGTGTTTGGTTGAGCTATTTGTATTTCATATGCTGCAGAAAATAAGGTGGATGCTTTTTACAAGAGGGATAGATATTTCCATTTACTCCAGGAATGTGCAGCAAGATGAGTCAGTTGTTATGAACTCTAGTCATGAATAGTAGTAGTTTTAGAGCTGGGAAGTCAGTAGGCTTACTCAAATTTTGGGGGGATATTTGTTTTCATGGCAACTTAAGATCAGAAACTTAGAAAAACTATCCAGTGGTTGTAGGATTGCACCGTAAATCCTGGGACCGTCGTAAATGGAGAGTCCCATTGCTGTGGTGTTCATGTGTGCCATGGTCAACCCTCTCTTAGGAATATGTTCCCATCAGTCTGCTTTGTTTTTGGTAAGAGAAAAAGAGAATTACATCGTTGATGTTGTGGTATTGCTTTGGATTCAGACTTTTCCTGCTTAGATCAAGGTTTTGTTCCCTGCAGTGAGAGACCCCTTCTCAGGAGGTAGGTGTGAGATATCAAATCACCCTTGGGCAGATTCCATCTTTTTATCACTGCATGGAAAACTTCTGAGAGCTGCCATCTCTGGGACATCCCCATTTCAGTGGGGTGACACCAGCCCTGGCACCCTTGAATTGTGGCCAAGGATAGCAGCCGCTTGTGCTGGATGCTGCAGCACGAAGTGGGACCTCACAGGCTTTTTCGATACAGCATTTGCTCCAGAGCTTCATGTGAGTGATGCCCCTTGGTCACAGTCTACTGCTGTACATAAACCTCTAATTGGAGATCATGGGATGTGGTCCATTGCATCAGGACCAGAAGTGTGTGTGTCAGTGCGAGCCTGGCGGTGCTGTGGCGGAGCTGGAGCAGAATGAGCACTTAACCCAGTCCACTGGTGGATGAATTGTAGTTGCACCTCAAAGCAGTACCCCCTTTACTGCAGCAACTGAGACCAGCAAATGCTGAGTTCAGACCTCAGGCAGCTTTCTTTTAAATCAAGGTGAAATACTTCTGCTCGTGCAGTTTCAATTCTAGGTTGTTTAGGTTTTTAAAAATATTTTTATTGCCTGTTTGAAACAGAACAGTTTGGAACTGTCCCACAGGAACTTTTTTAGGTTGGTTGGGGTTTTTTCCTCCATTAATTCTTCTGTCCCTTAATTTTTCTCTTTCCACTGGGACATTTTGGGACAGGTTTGATAGAGGAAGTCCACCAGCCTGGTATGGTGGTGCCCTGCTCACAGATGTGCGGCCAGGCAGAGAAACCCTCACTTTCCCAGCCCTACAGTAAGACAAGGCTTAGGTAAGGATGAGCACTAATGAGTACTGGACTGGGAGGAGTGAGTGATGGAGGCAGGTGATGAATGTGCTGCAGCTGTGCCATGGCTCAGTGCCTTACCCTGCCTGGCTGGGGTTATCCATGCAGCAGTCCTGGGTGGGATGTGGTTGGGTACTTTGATTTTACTAACCATGTGCCTTAGCCTTCAACTTCAGTCCAAGGCTGTTCAGATCTTTAGAGAGCTTCAAGTTTGCTTTCTTGGGGGACTACTGGTGGTCCTGATGCTGGAGGAAGGTTGTGTGTTTCCCTTCATGCTGCTGCCCTTGTGACCCTACTAACTGGTGCTGTGGGGTACCAATGTGGCAGAACTGCTGCAGCTGTGAACGAGCCAGGTATTTGCTTGCATGCTGAGGAGCAAGTAGCTGGACCCAACTGGATGGTGACGTGTGTGTGTGTGTATATATATATATATATATATATATATATATATTTGTCACTATTTTAGCTTTTCTGCCTGGTAGGATGTACTCACTGGCCTTGCTGCCCTGCACAGCTGCATGTGGCGGTCTCATGCTGCTGTCTAATGGTGCTCATTCAGCCCTGGGCCACTGTGGCATGGGGACAGGCAGAGCCCTTCCAGTTGTCAGGTCTCTGGGCCTGTGTCCATCTGCTGTGGGTTTTAAATGCAGTTGGGAATCCCTGGAGAGTGACTCATCCTTGACTGTGGGAATGACAGCAAGTACACTTTTGCCAGTGCTCATGGTCAAGGGCTTTTCTTTGCTCAGACACTGCTGTTTATCTTGCTTTGAGGGGCTTATCATTACTGTGGAGAGGACGAGATTAAGCTTGCTCAGGGATAGGTTGGCCAAGTGAGAGGTGTTTCCTTGTGGAGTGGTGAATCATGTCCCCATGGCTGAGCTCTGCAGGACCATGACGTTGTCATTCCTTTTCCTGGGATAAAGCAGGGATAGGGAATGGGCAGGATCTGTGCAAGCACATCCTTGCTTATGGTGGCAGTCACTGCTTCAGCTACAGCTATCGCTGTCCTATCCCTGCCCTGCCCCAGGACAACAGTGACATAAACTGAAGAGTTTGGCTTTGTTTTCTAACCACAGTGACTTCACCTTCCTCTTCCCATTGGTCATTTTTTCATTGCTACTGACCCCTCCACTGGCCTGGGATTCCTCCCTGTTACATCCCACAGCTGTTTCTCGAAGGGATGGGCACAGGCAGAGGCCATGGTGGGGCTGGTCATGGTGGGGATGTGGACCCAAGAGACACCCCCAGCTAGCCTGTTACTGAGCTGGCTGGCAGTTTGCTGCATCTCTTGTGTCTTTGTGGGGAGAAGGAAGAGGGGGCTGGTAGGAAAGAAGGTTTTACCCAGGGCTGCACCCCCCAGGACTGTGTGGCTATACCAAGCCAGGCTTATGTGAAAGCACAGGTCTCGCCTGCGTGCTTCCCTCCTGCATGAGTTTGCCTCTGTGCCAGGTCTTGATGCAGGGACAGCCATCACCAGATCCAGGGTGCTGGGAGGCCTGGAGCCATGCTCCTGTGGCCCTTCATTTGGGTCCTTCCCTTTGCCCGTGATGGTGCTGTGCGCTGGCAAACTGCCTGCTGAGCACGTGGCAGCAAACCATGTGTTGGGGACCCGAGCAACTAATAGTGGCATAACTAATGCCTCCTGCTCTGTGTTTTAAGTCTTCTGTGATGGGAAGTTCAGTAAAGATGCAAATCCATTAATTGCTTATGGTTTGTTGCATAAAATTATGTTTATTTGCATCACTGTACAGCTCACCCACACTGCTGTCGTCTGTGCCTTTTAAAATTTAAATTTAAACCCATTCAAGCTTCCCCCTCTATCTAAGGACCTTCTGAAACTTTGAAATCCCCAAAGTTCCACCTTCAGCACAGGTTTCCCTCTGGAGAGCTCTCCTAATCCCACTTGGAGTGGAAGGGTAGACTGCGGGTCTCCAGAGGTGGGCAGCTTCTGCAGTTCCATGAACGCAGAGGCTTGCTGCAGCAGAGTGGTGGCAGGGCTGTGTGACAGGCATTACCAGCCTTTTCAGAAAGGGTATGTTTAGACAGAAAAATTGTGTTACTGCTGTGGTGGGACTGAAACTTGTAAGCGTGGGGAGATATTACTGCAATGTCATGAATGACTTATGTCTGGTTTTGTTACTGAAAGCTAGATTTCTGAACAGAACTCAAACCAAGCTAGGTTGTTAGAGCAGCAGTTGGTATTTTTCCTCTATTGCTTTAAACAGTCAGTTATTTAAAGATGAGCATTAAAACATTCCTGGTTTTGTTGTAATTCAATATCTTTGGTCCCTGTGTCTTTCAGTCCAAGTGAGGAATTTTTTAGTCCCGGATGTGGTTCAAGCTGGGTGTTTGTTTTCTCCTTGGAGGTTGGGGTGAAGCACGGGCTGTCTTGGGCCACAGAGAGCAGTGGCAAGCTTGGAGGTGTGTGTGAGACTTCTTGTATTAGGTTGCAAAAGGCTCCAATAGCTACCATACAGCAGCAGAGTTGTGGCTTTTGACTTGAACAGACCAGGCCTCACTGTGTTCCTGGAGGAATGCAAAGTGTCCCCTTAAGAAAAATGTTTCTCACAGTTGTCAGTCGTTACTATGATGCTGGCTTGAGAAAAGGCAGGGAACAAAGACTGTGAATGAGCTGGGTGCTTATTATGTGGTCTGGTTCTTCCCCAAGTTCTGGACTTTCCTGGTACGTTGGGAGAAATTACATTGTTTTAGTTTAGACTGTGGAAGTTGTGGGTTCTGCAGGCTTGGCTGTGCTGTTAGTCTGCAGGCGAACAGAAGCTGGGGCACAAGTACAGATAGTTAACGCAGATTCCAGGAATGCCCATGCTTTGCTGAAGATGACAACTTCATTTCTTTGGGATGTAGAAATGTTGGTGTTAAGGGACCTCTGGAGGTCTCTAGCCCAACCCCTATTTGGAATAGGATTATACCCAGCCCTAGTCAGGTCAGCTGTGGCTTTACCAAAGCAAGCCTTGAAAACCTTAAGGGACATCCCTCACCCCTCTGGATCTCTTTTCCAGTGCAGTACCACCTAGTAAAGATTTTTTATCCTAATGTCCAGTTTGAACCTCCTGAGCTGCCACTCATGGCTGTTCCCTGTTGTTGCACCATCTGCTGCTTTAGGTGAGGAAACTGCTGCATCAAAGAGGTGAAATTAATTTTTCTCTTGTGTGCAGTGTCATATTTCTCTCTGAATGGCCAGCAATGGGCATCGAACTGTTGCCTGAGCTCTGCAGAAAGGCTCAGGAGAAGAGCACAGGGTGTTGGTTGCTTTTGTGATTCTCACGTCCCCTTATGTTCCTGTTCAGGCTTGCATCTGATCTCGCAGAACAAGGTGGCAGTGCTGCTCCTGGCTGGAGGACAAGGAACTCGACTGGGAGTGAGCTATCCCAAGGGCATGTACAACGTGGGGTTGCCCAGTGGCAAGACCTTGTATCAGATCCAAGCAGAAAGAATCCGCAAAGTGGAGCAGCTGGCTGGCCAGAGACACCACTGCAAGTGTGCTGTCCCCTGGTAGGTGACCTGAAGCCACAGACCTACTGTCTTTGTGTTGCAGTCTTGCCTGTGTTGTCTTCTAGAAGCACCTTGCCGGGTGCTGTACAGAGACACATCAGGGGAGAGCCGTTTGTAGGCAGGATTGTGATGCCAGCAGCTGGAGGAGGGTGCGCAGGGATGGGCAGTGGCAGGTCTGTGTCTTCAGACCTGGGGGACTGAGTACTGCCCTTGAATCGCTAACTACTATCCTAACTGCTGTACTGTGCTGTCTTTTCAAGCCCAGGCCCTGATAACACTATAAATAGCACTTTTCAGTGCCTGTTTCAGATGCTTCACAAAAGATTTCCTCTGGGCCATTCTTTCTCAGGTTCCTGCATGGAGGGAGAGACCACCTACAGCTCACCTTCCAAAGACCCTCTGCCTCCCCTTGCCTGCAATTTCTGCCACAGCAAAAAACCTCTTCCCCTTGTAGTAGTAATGGAGCTTGTCATGCTTCATTTTCAGGCCACCTCCTGCTGTTGTTTACAGCTGGCTGTTATCTCTCCTGGCTTCAGAAGAGACTAGATTTCTGCAAGGTGCAAAATATGAATTCCCTATGGGATGTGGTGGTTGAGAGGGAGGAAGGCGCTGCAGCATACTTCTGGGAATGTTTTCTGCTAAGTGTTCTTTGTTAGACTATGAAGAGATAGCTTTATGAAGTCACTGTCTGGTCTGAGCCAGGGTTTGGGAAGACTGAAGGGGCAGGGTTTTTAGGGTAGCACATTGTTTTACAAATTAGAGATCAAAGGTGATTTGAGCCCACATTGTGTTTCTTTCTGAAGCTGTATGTACATGACCTGAACTGCAAATACACCATCCCTGGTGCTGCTGGAAGCCCGTGTCGGTTATTTGTAGGATGCAACATCTGCTGATAATGTTCTCCCTGGGCTGAGGAGGCAGCTGCCTGCTACAGTCCACCACAGGCCAGGGTGTGCTGTGCTGCAAAGATGCAATCCAGGGAGTGTGCGAAGTCCAGGATCTCCTGTGCAAGGGATTGATTCCCCTGGCATGCTGGCAGGGGACCCTATATACCTGTGCTAATAGTTGTCGACAAGTAGATGAGGAAGGTGGTTCTTAGCCAATGTTGGAAGAAGGAGGGTAATGGAGGGAGAGACAGCAGCAATGTGGAGCTAGAAGGAGAGGAGGAAATAGGGAAACTTAAGAGAAAAACAAATCATGCAGCCAACATTTGAAAATGCTGCTGTTTGCCTTGGCACAGAGGGGGCACTGACGGACTGAGCTGCTGGGGGTTCACAGCTCATTCTCAGCACCTCATGCTGCTCAGTGCTGCTTTAGACACTTAACAACAGTTTGAATCTAGGATGAACGAGGCTGTTGTACTGTCCTTTGCCTTGTTTTCCAGCTCATCTATATATCCAGATGTTGTTCATCTTTAGGGAAAAGCTCTTCTCTCCTGGCTGGACCTAAAGCCTGTGGTTAGGGTCATGCACAAGACCCTGTGCAGCGGTCCTGGGGGGTGAGTTCTGGAGGAGAGCTCCGTGCTCAGCTGCATACTGCAGGATATTGCAGTGCCTTTCATTTAACACTCTTGGGTTTCCTTCCTTTTGTGTTCTACTTGTGGTTTTGTCTTTTCCTTGTGCTTTTCTTGCTTATTGCTCAGAACCCATTCCTGCCCAGGTACATCATGACAAGTGAGTTCACGCTGAGGCCGACAGAGGAGTTCTTTGTAGAACACAACTACTTCAACCTGAATAAATCTGACGTGGTCATGTTTGAACAGAGGATGCTGCCTGCTGTTACCTTTGATGGGAAGGCCATCTTGGAGGAGAAGGGGAAGATTGCCATGGCTCCAGGTACCCCACTGTTCATTCTTATGTAGTACAGTAATGTGTGATGTGTTGATAATTGCTATGAGCCATCAGCCAGCCTTGGCACACGGAGCAGGCTTTGGAGGTCAGTGTTAATGCTTCTGACTAGCGTGGGAGGGTTCAGTTAAACGTTTCAGGCTGGTAATAGAGTCTAGCGATTTCTGTTTCGTTCTTACTGGAGATTTGCCCACAGCACATGGTTTTTATCAAAGCCTGGAATTTGGATAATCGGAAGTCAGGATTAGGAGTGGTGCAGCTGCAGGTTAGGAGCAATGTGCATCAGCAGGGCTGTACATCAGGTCCCTGGGGTGCTGCCCCTCAGGCGTGAAGCTGTCAGGAGCCAGGCTTCCATGCAATGCTTATAGCTGGCAAAAAAGCAGCAAGAAGATTAACGTTCCAAAATGATTGCAATGTCTCACCTAATAAAGTTCTCTTAACCTGGACATGGTAAGAGACTCGGGGAGGGCAGCCTGGCCGGGGCCATGTTGCGGTGATGTGGTTTTGCGGTTGCAGAGTGGTTTTCCTAATCTGGCAGCGGTGTCAGAGGAGGAGCTGTGAAAGGCTGATCTGTGATGAACAAATGTGCAGGTGTCTTTTGTGCAGCTGCAGTTCAAGCCTTTAAAAAAGCATTGGAAGGTTGCGGGTGGAAGGTAAACAGAAAATAAGATTTATTTCAGTCTTTTTCTCCAAGCTGTGTTTTAAATTGCTCTGCACTGGAAGAGAAGAAATGTAGCTGGCTTTCCCCACTGTCTGCATAATGTTTTGCCCTTTAGTGTTTACCCTCTGAGGATGTTATAAGGCTTCATAAAGTCTCATAATGCTTCTCTGTGAGGCTGGTCCCCATGGTCCCACTCTGTGGGTGAGGGAGCTGGGGTGTGGAGGGGAACAGCCTTGCCTGACCTGTGGCAGAGCTGGAAATAAAATCTGGTAGCACTGATTCTTGGCTAGAAAGAATTCCCTGCTCTGCTGTAAAAGAAAGTTTCTTTAAGCTTTTTCTCTTCAAGCTGTAAAAGAAAGGACTTTGTCAGCAACAAAACCCCCACAAAGTCACAAATTAACCAAGGTTTTCTCTTTTCTCTTGCATTGTAGATGGCAATGGTGGCTTATACCGTGCTTTGGTGGATAATAAGATCTTGGATGACATGAAGCAACGTGGAATCCAGTATGTCCATGTATACTGTGTGGACAATATTCTTGTGAAAATGGCAGATCCAGTCTTCATAGGCTTCTGTGTTTCGAAAGGGGCAGACTGTGGTGCAAAGGTGAGGTGGTGCTAACGCCGGGCCACTTACCTACAGGGAGTTAAGGTCTGATCACACTTGGAAGCTGCTGCCTAGGATGAGCTTAGATGAACCAGGGTGTTCAGACCTCTGTCTGATAGCGACTCGCTCCAAGCAGACTTAGAACTGCTTGCTGCCTGCATTGCATTCAGAACCCTGCCCATGGGTGTCCTCCTCTGCTTCTCCCAGAGTACTGTGCAAAAATAAAAATCAATTAGAGCAGGGAATGTAACTGCACAGGACACAAGTTGGAATTGCTTCTCCTTTATGCCCTGCCCTTTCTACGAAGGCACTTGGGCTGTCTGGAAGCTGTATTGAACTGGATTGTGTTTTTTAAATGCACCTTTAAGGCTAATGGAGGCATTCCTTATGCCCCACTGTGGAAGATGGGGAACACCAAACCCGCCTGGTTGTGTCACCCTAAAGCAGCAGGTGCCTGAGGGGAGATTTATATTACTTTAGTCATTTACACCATACATTCAGACAGGAAGCTGAAAGCTAATAACAGCTGCAGACATTTTTTCATTTAATGCCAGGTCTCAGTCCTTGATACCTGGGTTCGGTGCCCAGTTGTTGGACAGAATGTGCCTCCAGGCTACTCCGTATACCCAGCACTGCCCTGCCTGTGCTCCTGAGGTGCTGGAGGATCAGTGTGCCTGCAGTCCTGTAGGATCATTTGTACGTGGGAGTTGGAATAGTGCTGGGATTTTCTTCTTCCTTGTCATAGCCCTCTGTCCTGTGGCTGCAGGTGGTGGAGAAGGCCTACCCCACAGAGCCTGTTGGGGTGGTGTGCTGTGTGGATGGGGTCTACCAGGTGGTGGAGTACAGTGAGATCAGCCTGGAGACTGCGCAGCAGAAAAGCCCTGATGGGGGACTGATGTACAGCACTGGCAATATCTGCAACCATTTCTTCACAGTTGAGTTCCTGGAGACAGTGGCCCAGTAAGTTCCAGCAGACCTGCTAGGCAGCTGTGCAGCTAGAAAAGCCTCCAAGAGTGGGTGTTCCCATTGCTCACTCTGTAATATCAGTTATGGGTACCTCCTGCTCTGCTGTTCATCTCCTGTCTCCTACAAACCGTTCAAAGGCAGCTGTGTCCCCTTTCTGACAGCCCCAGTGTGCTCTTCAGACCTTACCCAGTGAAGAGATTGCATGCATTGCTGTAGGTAAATCAACCAAACTATACCAGTGTATGACCTTCCTGGGCCTCTAAGGGTGAGCGGCCACATGGGCTGCAGTCTGGTCAGTGATGTCATCAGTGATGCAGCCCCACCCTGAGGATTTTCAATGGCAATGTTGCCCATGCCATCCCTTGGGACAACAGAGGTTGGGGGAGGGGGTAAAGCTGGCAGAGAACTCTGCACCATGGTGTTGGGAGATGGGGATGTGATGCCAGGCATTCAGTGAGCAGCTGTACAACCTTCCTGAAGACCTTGATCCACCCTTGTGTGAGAAATGGGTTCTGCTCCAATGTCATCCTGGTCAGATAATAATTTGGGTTACCTTTTTTTATCTCTGCCTGCAATTCCAGCTCTATGCTAGATCTTTCCTTTCCTCTTGCTTTACCCTGTCATGGTACATGGAGTGCTGCTGGCTGGGCTGCTCTGCTCAGGGAAGTGTTTCCTGGATGTGACTTGGATCAGTTTGGAGAGAGCAACACCGACAACAGTTGAAAGATGACCCAGAGCAATAATAAGCCATCTGTTTCCCAGAAGTATACTACTTTTATCTGAGTGAGCATGAAATAAAAGATCTTGTTTCTTCTCCTTTTGCAGGAAATATGAGCCGCAGCTGAGGCATCACGTAGCCATAAAGAAGGTGCCCTACATTGACGAGGAGGGAAATCTGGTAAAACCGCTAAAACCGAACGGGATAAAGCTGGAGAAGTTTGTGTTTGATGTGTTCCAGTTCTCTAAGTTAGTGGCAGACGTGATTTCTTTTTTTTTTTTTTTCTCCCCTTTTCAATGTTTGTTTAAATGACTATAGGTTGTAACAGGCCTTGCCAGGGAGCATGTGGTTTGTGGGTGGCTTGTTAGAAAGGCTGTTGGATCTACACCAAGCTCCAGCACAACAGTAACACCACAGGCTTTGAGAGATGCGGTCACAGGGTGCTCAGCAGCTGGCCTTGCTCTGACCATGCTCCTAGAACTGTTTGTTCCACTGAGGATGTGTTGGCTGGCTCAGCCTTTGCCAGCCCTTTGAAAGAAAGAGGGAAAGAGAGAGAGAGGGAAAGAAAGAGAGAGAGAGGGAAGGAAAGAAAGAAAGAGAGAGAGAGGGAAGGAAAGAAAGAGAGAGAGAGAGAGGGAAGGAGAGAAAGAGAGAGAGAGAGAGGGAAGGAAAGAAAGAGAGAGAGAGGGGGAAGGAAAGAAAGAAAGAGAGGGAAGGAAAGAAAGAGAGAGAGGGAAGGAAAGAAAGAGAGAGAGAGGGAAGGAAAGAAAGAGAGAGAGAGGGGGAAGGAAAGAAAGAAAGAGAG
>NW_020799122.1:12335226-12342894 GCF_003259725.1 Athene cunicularia
AAGAGGGAAAGAGAGAGAGAGGGAAGGAAAGAAAGAGGGAAAGAGAGAGAGAGGGAAGGAAAGAAAGAGGGAAAGAGAGAGAGAGGGAAGGAAAGAACTAGCACAGAGCCAACATTTAATACAAGCTTCCATGGCAACCGCAGCTCTGGTTATGTTTTTGTGTGTGTTATGCCACGGCTCAGCTCACACCCTTGGTGTTTGGAAAATGGGTTGCTTAAGCACTGTGGGGCCAAGTTACTGTTGCTTGGGAACTGTCAGTGTTGACTTGCCAAGCTCTAAAACATAGCTGAGAGCACTGTGCCATAGTGTTAGTGCAGTCAGGGGTACTTTGTGTATAGGCAATGTGGGATTTTTAATAATGTAGGAATTTAGCATAAGTGCTTCTTATAAAACCTATTTTCTGAGGTCTCAAATTCAGCAGTAAAGATTCTGGTTTAGGCTTAAATAAATGGGAAAAAGAGACCTCAGGAAAACTGCATTATCTTTGTTTTGGGACAGTATTTTTCTTTTTAGAGGGTTTACTTTAGGATAGGGAGCTCAAGGTTTGAATTGGTCTCCATTTCCTCATGTGTGTTCAGTAAAGAAGTATCATACTGAAGGCAAACCTAGTGTGACAGCAGCAGTGCCGAGGTCTGAGCTTTGAAAGGACTCATTTGCAAGCAGTGATTCCTTGTGCTTTTTTAATAATACTGCAAAACCAGCCTGGCAGCTGCTCTTCACACATGAAATTGAGAAACGCACAGATGCTGCTGTGGGATTTTAAAATTTGCATTCCCATTTCTGGTAAACAGCTGTACTTAAGATTCAGCTGTGAATCTTCCCATACTGCTTGTTCATACCTGGGAACTGGTGTCCTCAGCTGATCCTTGCCTACAGACTCCCAAGTGGAGTGGCCGTTTCTTGGATCAGGGGTGCAATGCTCGGAAGTCAGCTGCAGAGCTTGGTGCTGTGTCTGAGCTTCAGGCATTGCTGCTCTCTCCATCCTGCTGTGTTCTTTCCTGAGACTTATTGTCCATAAGCTTCCCAGTGCCTGGAGAGCTTTCTGTGGGATCTCTGCTTTTCCTCTCATCTGTGCGCAGCTCTGGATGGTCATGAAGCTGCTGTTATGTTCCCAAAGAGACTGGGCTTCTTACTGTGTTTTTTCCGTCATACAGCCCTGGTACTTCTTTGCTCTTCAGATGGGAGGTGGGTTTTCCTTAGCTTGACTGTCCCAGGCTGTGTACATTGCTGCTCCCTAAAATATATATGAGCCTTTCCCCATTAAGGCTGTTGTCACATCAGCAGGGCTGATGGATAGCTTTGTTTATCATTGTTTTCTCCCTTTTGCTGGTAGGAATTTTGTGGCATTTGAAGTTTTGAGAGAAGAGGAGTTCTCTCCACTAAAAAACGCAGACACAGCTGACAAAGACACTCCTATCACTGCTCGGCAAGCCCTCCTGGCCCAGCATTACCGCTGGGCTCTCAAGGCTGGGGCCAGATTTCTGGATGAAAATGGTTGCAGGATACCGGAGAAACTTGGGTAGGAACCTCAGTGACCTTCTCCACAGTGTCTCTGCCTGTGACTGCCCAGCTGTGCCAGCTGGCTAATGGCATGTACTGTGCTCTACAAAACCGGGCATTACTTTGATCCCAGGGTGACTTGGCATGATTTTTGTTCAGCTGGTCTTTTCTGAACCTGCCATGTAATGTCTTTTACAGCTCCTGCTCCATTAGTGATTGTGAGTGCTCTAGACAGTAATGCACTGTGATCTGGGCTTTATATCTGCCAGAGATTCCTGCTCCTCCTATAGGAGCTTGTTAGGCAGGGATAACCTTTTCCATCATTCTGGATTTAGCCAGCCCAACGAATTGTAATTTGTAGTCCTCACCAGTTTTTGTGAACATGGCCCCAGCCCTTAAAGCCCATCAAAATTCTCCAGTGGGCTTAAGGATCAGCTATTACTGCAATTACCAATTCAGATACTTCCTGAATCAAGCTGAATGGGAAGCTGGTTTTACTCTGTAGGATAATTACTTCACCAACTCATAGTTTAATAAACCCACAAGCTGTTCATTTTACTTGAGAAGCACCTCTATAAAAGCATGTTCTTGTTTTGATGAGAAATATTTGGGACCTGCTAATTCTCTTTTATTTTCACACTTTGTGTTTGAATAATGTCTGATGCATGTGAAAACAGATGTCTTATCCTTCTGGATATGCTATTCTTGATGATCTTTTGACAAAGATGCACTGTTTTTTTAAGGTAGCAAGAAGCTAATCCTGTGTTCTCTTTTCTAGTCTCTCAGGAACTGAAGATCCTCCGGCTGTCTGTGAGATTTCTCCATTAGTGTCTTACTTTGGAGAGGTGAGAATAACTATCTATGGAGGTATTTTTAAGAGTGTGCAGGTATGCATCTGATTTCTTTCCAAACACAGGGGATTTCTTTAGCCTGGTCTTGCTGAGAAATGGTAAGATCAAGGGAACTAGGACTTGGGCTCTGTTACATTTGTGGTTCCACTATGGATTACTCTTCAGCAGTTTCTTCACCGTTGGTTTTAGCCATCAGTAAAATGAGACTTGCAGTGGGGCTGGGTAATTTCATTAAGACTCACAAATACTTTTGAGATCTTCTGAATGAAAAGTGCAGAATATTCGAAGTACATAATCCATGGGTTCACTGTATTCGATTGTATGCTGATTTGTGCCCCTCTCCCACAGTGAGTGAATACTGAATGATGCGTGTGAAGTTCTTTAGAGAACTTCTCTAAAGCATTGGCTTTAGAGAAACCACATCTTAGATTTCTTGTTTGTCCCTCTGAAAAGAACTGGTCCTAGGAAAGCTGCTTCTATTTGGAAGTGAGAAGAGGAGCTTCTCTGTGTTGGACAGTGTCAGAAATAGTGGCTTGCAGGAGGATGTGTGGGCAGTGTGGGGAAGGGCATTCAGAAAACTTCACATCTTCACTAAGTTTCTGTGTGCAGGTAGCAAACTCATTGCAATCAATGTGTTGTAAGAACAAAATGAAAACAAGGCAATTTGAATTGACTTTTTTTTGCTATAATTGTTCTAATGTGAGTTAAGGACACACCTTCCCATGCCTGCCCCTCCCAAGGATGTTTGCTTCTGAGATCCATTGTTTTATGGTTCATTGGTACTTCCTCTTCATGAACCCTGGACTTGGGACTGAAACACCTTCCATCTCTGTCACTGGGGAAACTATTGTTGTCTGTCCTTCCCGTGACCTTTTAGCTGTGGGTAGTTGGTTGTTCTTTGAGGACATTATGTAGACTTAAAAATAGTGCAGGTAGCCAGTTGGATGCATTTACAACCTAACAGTACTGTTTTCACACATTCTCAGGGTCTGGACATGTACATGAAGAACAAAGACTTCCCTTCTCCCTTTGTACTCGAGGAAAACAAAGCAGAAATGCTAGGAAATTCTTGAAGAGAGGCCTTTCCCCCTCAGATCAGTTATATGTTGGTCAGATCCATTACAAAAACTGACATTGCTGAGATGTCAGCTATGAAGTATGTTATTAAAAAAATTGCTTTGCAGTATCAGATTGATGCCAGATCCTTGCAGCAGTTGTGTTTACACACACATCTGTGCTCACCAGCTCTGTTTGGTAACTTAGAAGGCTATTGCCTTTTACCTCAGCCTGTTTTGTAGACTTGGATGCGAATGAAGATTAATACCTTCTGGGTGCTAAACATATTTTATATTTCTTATTTGCTGTGCATATGAATGTGTAAAAGAGCCAGTCAGGGCTTAATAAATCAGCTTTGCATTTAAGAAGACTAAATGTATTCAGTGCCTTGTTAGGTATCTTGTTTGTGCTGGTGGGGTTGGGGTGTTTGGTTTTTAAATTGTACGCACAGTTGATTCAGTCTGATCCATTTTTTCCCTAATCCTGTGCTGGTTAGAAGATCTAATTCAGCAACTGCATCATCTAACCAGATTATACAGAGGAGTCTGCTGTAGGTAGGGTTGCTACTCTGCGTAAGGGTTGCTTGAGGTTTGTAGTTGAGGCATAACAGACTATTTTGCATATCTAGGTTTGCTGGTGCCATTCCAAGAAAACATAAGTAAATAGATAGCTTAGACTGATTGAGTTTTACAGCTGTAGTGACCTGTTTTTCTTAATTAAAAAAAAATTTTAAAATGAGAAATTTTTTCACAACCCTCTTCTCTTCCTGTCTGTAACATTTATTTTACTTTTCATTTTTCTGTTTAATATATACCATATGTCTCAAAGGGGACTCTTTTAAAGTATCTGAAAGTAATAAGAGGAACAAATTCTGATGGTAGAATTTAATGCTTAACCAAACCCAGAAAAAGCCTTAATCCCAGCATAACCAGTATACACAGTAGAACACCAGCCTCTGTTCTACAGTTTCTTGCCAGGTAGTTTTCCAGCACTCTTTCACTTAGTAAATAATTTTTTAGATGCCTTCTTTTTAAATATATTTCTAACCATAACAATGTGTCAGCTAATTAAGGATGCTAGTTGCCAGAACATACGTAGCATGTGAACTCAGCCCTGGCTGTGATCCACAAGTGATTGTTCCTGTTCAACCTTTGGATGCTGCCCCAGCAAGCTCGTGCCAGGTGGGACCTGCCTGCTTCAGAACCTGCACTGAATGCACCAGTCATTTCAGCCTTTGTGAGGATGCTTCAGGTGCACTGCTGGGTGGCCTTTGCTTGAGGAGCACTCTCTACTTTTTCCCTAAATCAGTTGTTAAGGAAGGTGGTGAGGAAGGTGCCTCATCTGGCACGTTGCTATTTCATGCAGCTGCTACTGAGGAAGTGCTGATGCTATTTTGTTAAGCATACATCTTTTGAATGACTTACATGGCTTTCTGTAATTCCTGACGTGAAGCTGTATTCAGAATGTTGGGGAAGTATAAAAATGGCTTTGAGAATAAATATAATTTGTAAGTAGGCTCATGTTTTCCAAAGAAAGCATTGAAATGTCAGTGGCAGAGTTTTCAGGTACAAAGTGTATCTTCATGCACGTTAAGTAATGAGCCTCTTGCACATGCAAACCAGATAACGACAGATAATGTTGATTATTCAGTTTGCATGTGCAGCCAGTAATTCCCATTTTTTTAAGCATTTGTCCTTGACACTCAATTCTGTAATGTTTTTGGCACAGTGTTTCTGTGGGCCATTCCATTCCTGTCAGTCATGTTTTATATCTGAGAACAAATTGTGTTGTATCTTTGTGGATATTTGCTTGTCGACTCATGCACACTCTTTTTTAGATTGCACTGTGCTATGAAGAAAATACGTTTCTTGTGCTCTTTCTAAAGTGCTTTTTCTTTTGAAACTTCAGTTCCCATGGGCTTTTATCATGTGTACACTGAGCTGCTGACATGATTTCTAGAGGTTGTTTTCAAAGAGAAGCTGAATTAGAGTGGTGAATGCCTTGTCTGTTGGGTTGTTTTTTGACTCCTCACATTTTAATCCAGAATATAGAATGAGTTTTGGGAGAACTTTAAAAAAAGATAAAATCTGTCCTGTATGTAACAAAGTAGTTCTAATATGTGTTATGGGATGAAAAATATCTCAAAGGGATGTCCCATAGTACTCCAGAAACTTCTGGACACCGAAGCATTTTTATAATAAAGATGTTACTGTGATTTCTATGTGTGTTTCTGTTTCTTGTCCATGAGGAAAAATGCACTTGTTGTCTTTGTCCCTACACGTCATGGGTGTTGGACACTGAGACAGTGTCATGGCACGGCTGGAGGATGTGGTGCCCATGCTTCAGATGTACAGGATGTGGAACTCAGCAGAGGGTGATTCCTGAAGGAGTTTGACATGGTGGGATGTAATTTTTTCATCAGAAAACAGAAGACTCTGTTCTTGCCTGCAATCCTGTTTTAATTTTTTTCCAAGTTTTTCAACTCTGTTTACTGAGAGAAGGGAGTTTAATTGTAGGTGGAATTTGTTTTATTTAAAGTAATTTGAGTGATAAGGATCTGAGTCAGGCTTTCACAGCTGTTGTGTAGGTAATGAGCACTCACTGTAATGCAACTTTTATTTGGCTTCCCATTGACAGGCTCTTTTTAAACAGGGCTCTATTTATAGAACAAGCAGTAGGGGAAATTAGTGATTTTTCACAAATAACAGATTGTGCTCTTTTGGGGGTTTAGTGCTGAACCCAGCAAAGGTCAGAAGTAGATATTCTTCCTTCCCTACCTTATTTCACCCCATGTTTCTCTCTTGGCACCCATGTGAAAGCTGCTGGGGGTTTTGATGTGTTTTTAAGGTACATAAATAAGTAGTTTCCTGTGATAAGAAAATAAATATTAAAAATGAATGCATGCTTGAGGCTTCTGTTAAATTGTTCCTCTGCTTTAAGTGGAGTGTTCATATCCACCAGAATTGTTTGCTTAGTTTTTAATCACAGAATGCTCAGAAAAACACCGAATTTTCAGTTTTATCTGGAAATCTAGTGTGAGGTGGATTCCAAATGTAAAGGCTCAAATGATGCATGTTAACTGAACAGTCTGACACAAGTGAAGGTCAGTTCAATGCCAGCACTTAAAGCTGTAGTCTTAAAGCAGCTGCTTCAGTGCTTTCTTTTTCATTTTGAACTAAACCTGGTCTAGAAGTAATGGTTATTACAAAGCCAGTTATGTTGTGGCTCTGAATGTGTACCTTACTGAACAGTGCTCTTTTCTATTCCTCTAACCCCACTGATTTTCCCCCCCTCCTCTGCAGTGAAGCTGCAGATAACTTTGCACAAGGAGTGATGAAGGGCTTGCGTCTGGAGAAGCAGGTGAGGGAAGGAGTTGTGTGGGAAAAGTGGATCCTGCTGAGCACCAAAATTCACTCCCAGATCTTGCAGAAGGGTTTACACAACTGCTTAAGTTGCTTTTCACCTACTCTCACACATCCTCTCACAGATTTCAGTTGTCTCCTTTCAGGAAGGTGTTCCTGTGTTGTCTGCCCAGGACTCTGTGTGTGTGATGCAAAGGACAGGGGCTGCCAGCTGACAAATGGCTGTCTCTGGGGTTCTCCCTGGAAGGCAATAACATTAGACAGCTTTCTCAGTCCTCTGGGAGTCAACAGGTGTTTGGGGTTTTCCTTTGCTGTGCTCACCTACCGGGTGGACTGGCAGGAGGAGTATCAGTGTCTGGTGCATCCTCCTGTTGGGGCACAGTGTCTGCTGCGTGGCTGGGGCCGTGTCCTTACCCTGTGTGGTTCTCCCAAGCTGCGTGGGAGCTGCTCCCTCCCGAGCTCGACTGATGGGAGTGTGCTGGCCCTTCTGCTCATTGAGTTGTTTTTCCTGATGACCTCCTACATGCGCATTTCCATTTATGTTTCTTGCATGCCCATATTTCTGTGACTGGTTATTATAATCTCACAACCTAGGAAAAGCCTCTCCTTATGTCTCATTTCCTGCTCGGGCAGCTGAAGTCCTGGTACAGCTGTGTAGAGAGAGCAGGTATAGCGAGGGGGAAGAGGCAACCACCACCAGCCCTCTGCCAGAAAGAGGCGCCGGTGCCAGGCTGACCGGTGGCATGGCTCGGATTCGGAACAAGCCCACGCCAAGAGCTGCGTCCTCCCGTGGCACGCTCGGCGCTTGTCGCAGGTGGGCGGTGCGCGGCCCCCGCGGCCTCAGCGCTGCGTAAGGCAGCGAGGGCCCCGGCTGCGGCCCCGCTGCCCGCAGCGAGGAG
>NW_020799122.1:12342944-12389935 GCF_003259725.1 Athene cunicularia
CGGCGCTCCTGGTGGCGGGTAAGGGCGGGCTCCGGGCCGTGAGGGGAGGACCCGGCCTGGAGCGGGTGGGGAGCTGTACGGCGGTGGCGAGCTGGGTGCACGGGGCACCTGGCAGTGAGGGAGCACTGCTGGGCTGGCGGGGACGGTCTGTAGGGAGTGGTGAGGGGTGTCTCTGGGCTTGGGTGCAGGTGGACTGTGTACTGAGGGCCCTGGCTGGGGACCCCGCGTCCTGAGCTGTGGGCACTTGGCGATGGGGATACCCTGGGCTTTGTGGGGGGGGTGGCCCCAGGCTGGGGGTCTGTTCTCAGCAGTTCAGGTGGCAGCTCTCCACCTAATAGGGCTTTGTGGAGTGCAGGCTGGTTGAGGGTGCTCTAAGTTATATCTTAATTTTTGTGAACGAAGCTGTGTGGAAATTGGGAGGATAGGGAGAGGGCAGGCAGCTTTACAGCGGGTGGGAGTCTTGGGCTGGAGAGGCAGGGTGGGAAAGTGTGAGTCGGAAGGGAGAAGGTAACCTTTGTTGCAGATAGCCACCTATAGAGGTTTACAGGTGGTCAGGTGAAGTGTCTGGAGAACTTTTCTAGGGACACATTAGGGCAGCTTCTCTCTATTAATAGCTAGGGCAATGTGGGAATAGAACACAAGAAGTTCCACCCTTCTTTTATCCTTATGCTTTGTCAGGAAAAAAAAAGTAAGATGGTGGTGAATGTCCTTATGAATTCTTGTGCCTTATTCCTACCCAGCCCAAGACACCACAGTCAATGCCTCTTCCCATCCTACCCTTAGGAAACACGGGGCTGCTGGGTTTCAAGCATCCTTCTGCAGTTGGGAGATGATTTGCTGTGCTGGTAGAGCCGAAGGTGAAGGAGTGGGATCTGCACCTCGTGGTGTGCATGGGGAAGGGTGTCCAGGATTACTGTGCTGTCAGTGCTGAGGGAGGAAAAGAGGAAATGTGTGCTGTGGAGCTCGGCAATGGGAGCATGTTGCCGGTTCTTTGCTGAAACATTTGCAACCTCTGGATGATGACTATGGGAAGTGCTGGATGGTGTAGAGTGGTTTGTAGGAAACTGCAAGTTGTTCCCGAGCGTAGCACTGGCACCGAATAGCCCTCTCTGCATGCTGAAACTAGCCATCAGAAGCAAAATGCTGCTTTGGTGAATTCTGATAGGACTATTCGAAAACTATAAAATGGTAATTTATCAGTTAATGTTTAGCTCTAACTGCTCTCTCTCTAAATGGAGGAAACTTCCTTTTCAGGCTAATGTAGTATTTGCTGTTTGACTTTTAGTGATTTTGTTGTATATACTTCAGTTTTAAAACCACATTTTTGCCTGGGACTAAACTTGAAAACGTTGTGGGTTTGTCTTGTTCATTCTTCTCTTGGTCTGCTTCATTTTCATGTTGTTGCGGGTTGGTGACTTTATTTGTGGTGGCAGCACCTGTTCTGTGTGACGGTTACACATATGTTTGTCAGAGGCAGGATGCCTGGTTTTTCTTGTCCAGTAAGTGGTGCTTATCTTATTTTGAGCCTTCTTTGCTGCAGTAACATTTTAAATTTTCCTACCACTTTTATCTGTTCCAAATTTTCCATGTGTGTTCTGCAGTACCTCCCCAGCCAGAAGGGAGGACAGAGGCTTTTGGCTTATTTCCCAGTTGACATCTGGGCAGATGTGCAGGTCAGCCAGCAGAGGTTGTGATGAAAGTCAGCCCGCTGTGGGTGATGCTCTCTGGGAATCTCGGCATTTGGTAGTCTTAGGTTTTTGCAGAAAATGACTCTGATGTTTCTCTGAGCTTGCTAGCATGCTGTATTTCTGTTTTCTCTGTCATCAAAGAAGATAAGCAATGGATGTCTGCAGTTGGAAACAGAGGGTAAAATTAAACCTGCTCAGTTTTGTGTTTCTTGCTCTGACCAATAAGAGTTTATTTTTGACTGAGTTGAATCTTAATGTAATGCTAAATATTATTTCTTTTACTTGTTTTCTCTCTTAAAGAAATGGAAGCAGCTGTCTCGACTACAGCGGAGCATAATTCTCTTCCTGTTTGCCTTCTTGGCAGTCTGTGGAGTCATTTCATACACAACCATGGGGGAACCATGGAAAAGTATGTGCTCTGTAATGGCTCAGAATTACCGGAATGTGGTGTTATATTTAAGAGATTGTTGTAGTTTTTATAACTAGTTTTAATTTTTATTGACAGTGACTGGGTGTATCCATTAAAGCACAGCTGTGAGATGATTTTTATATGATGTTTCAATGTTTCTGCTTAATCAGAAATATTTTTCATATCCCTTCTTATTATTTTGATTAGAGCAGTGTTTTGGTTTAGTTGATTAAGATTTGGAGGCTGTGAGTGGGGTTTTTTATGATGTTTGTTTGTAGATAGTGGTAACCCAAACCTAAACAGTAGAATAAGATAATCCTCTCCTTGTTTTGATTATCCATCAGATTAGAAATTCCAGGCTTTTCTACAATATGAAGGCACATTTGCCTTTGATATTATCTTACAGCCTGTATTGAGAAGCTAAAATAATAGCAATTAAAAAGAAGCATGTGTATTTCAGCAACCTCCTTGTATATTGGGGAGTGTTAATACCAAAAGACACTTTGTATGTGTTTATCAATGTTTTGTGAATGGAAACACTTTTTGGAGGTGCATCTTGTATGTGAATACAGCAAACTTACAAATTTCTAGCTGGAGCCTAAACTGTTGATTCCTTGTGCTGAGCAATTTTGTGTGTCTAGGTCTAACAAACAAATCATTGGATGATCAAAGAACAGAAACAGAAATTCCTGGATTAAAGCTGGCAAATCCAGCCGTTCTACCAGCACCCCAGAAAGCAGATGGCAACCTTGGAGACTACCCAGAGCTTTCACCACAGGTACTATGAGAAGAAATAAGTTTTATAAAGCTACCAAAGCGTTTGTGAAAGCTGCAAATAGTGCTTGGTTTCAGCAGTTGTTGAGAAAGGAGTTACAACTTGTTATAAAAGTCTGCTCTGAGTGGAATGCTCTCTTCTCAGGGAGAGCTTTGGTATAGTATTTCTTGGCTCTACTTTTCATGTGTAAGTGTTCAGTATACTATTTCCTAATCACTGATATACCTAAGAGTGCCATGACTTTAAGTCTTACTTGAGGCTTCACTTTCCTGCTACAATTAATTTGTTTGGACTTGGAGTGCTCTGGACATCAGTCTTGTTGTTGTGAGGAGCCTAAATAGAGTCGTGGCTGAATATGAGTCGTAGGATACTGTCAGTGTCACACTGAATTGAAATAGCTTTTCTGCAAGCTTGAAAAATAGCAGCAAACAGAACAGATGTTAGTAAGTTTTGAAGGGTTACATTTGTGGGGGCTGTGATGGGAAAGAAACATGAACTGGCTGTGTGGATTAGTGTGGTAGAGGAATACTGGTTACTGTGTTGCTCTTTGTGTATTTACCTCATGAATTTTGGGATTTCCGGTTAATACGAATTTTTGTATTAAATCTTTCCCTCACTCTGCACAAATGTACATATATTACTTGTATAGTAATTCTTGGTATTATCTAACAATAGCAGTGTAAGCTTTTTTTTTTCCCCTGATGCTTTTTGCTAATTCTGATGAAAAAATTTACTGTGCCTAGTAAAATGGAATCAAATATCTTTACAATCTTTTGGCAGTGCCTTGTGTAAAATTAAACACTGGTAGCAGTAGAGGTAGTTTAAAAGTAATTTATCAGTGTGAGTTTAAGAACTGGGTAAGTTTACCAGAAGTTTAAAACAAACAAAAAACTAAGGTCTTTAGCATACCTTCCATTCAGGGCAGAACTTGTATGCTGATATGATATCAAAATAAGATTTATCTGGAGTTATGTTTAACACTGGAATGCTGTTGATTTATGGTTTGAAATTTTACCATCTGTGCAACATACCAAGCACTTTTTTTTTTTTTCTTCTTTTCTCAGAAGCCACCAAAACCACCTCACGTTCGGCGTGGTCCTTCGAATCTTCAGAACAAGCCACCACAGAGGGATATGAGGCTGAAGACCCGACATGATACCAGCAAGGTTGTAGAAGAGCCAATCCAGGCTGATAAAGAAGAGAAAACGGAGAAATCCGTTATCAGGTAGAGGTGTTTCCAGCAAGTTACAGTCTGGCCTGACAGCTGTTAATATTGCTAGGCTAATTTGTTTAATTTTGATGAATGTGCAGCTTTCTTATTTTTACTGTTTGCATCCTAGAACTGCAGAGGATTTGGAGCCAAGGCTGTCTGTATTTCTAATGCACTTAGACACTCTTAATGCTCAACAGAATTCTGTAGGTTTCCACTGTTTATTTTGTAGTAGATATTGATGTATCAGTACAATAATACAGTCACAAATGTCTTTGTCCTGGACCAGCCTTGGAAGATATATCAGTGTCAGTGTTGCTTATGGGTATGATGCCACTAAGCACGGTAAGCCCGAGTTGAACTGGCAGAAGCTGTAGATGTGTATGTAGTTGTATGCATGTAACTGTACGAGATGTGCTTACTCCTTTCATACAAAAGGTTAATCATACAGTTCAAAGACCCTTTATGCAGTTACAGTAGTATCTTTTACAGTGGGTATGATGCTATGATTATATTAAGTTGTTCCCTAAGATATTATTGATTGAAATCTTTTGATTTAGGAATAACTGGAGGGGTGTAACTTGGATATAGAAACGACTACCAGAAGTTCAACAGAGGTTCTTAAGATTTGGAACACTAGCCTTTTTTTAAATGTTTGTGTCCTTTTCAGCGCTGGCAGAGCTGAGCTGATCATAGCATCAGAACTGTGCCTGCATCAGCATTTTGGCTGTTGGTGTTACTTGAAATCTCTCAGAATGACTCTTGTGCTGTGCCTTCTGCTATAACTCACAGAGTTGAATGGGTGGTAACAGGAAAACTTAGGAGAGCAATGAAAGTATAGTGAAGACTAGTTACAGATTTAAAGAATGAACGTAAGAAAGGAAATTGTGGGATTTGTGTCAGTCATAAGATATACTGACTGTAAACAATAAAAACTTTAAAGGTTCTGTAAGTCTGGTTCCCTTAGGAGGCATATCATGAACTCAGAGGCAATATATCTATATATTAAACAGCATGGTCAAGGTTGTTTGATCTTGATATGAACTTGTTTTGACTTGATGTCTGTTCTGAAAGACATTCTTAATAAAAGACATTCTGAAAGACATTCTTAATAAAAACCTGTAAAAACTGATGTATGCATCTGTGGTGGTAGGGAAGTCCTGTGAGTCCCATGCTAGTAAAGCATTAAGTGACTTTAAGTGGCTACACCTTTATGCTTATTCATGATTTTTTGATGATGATCACTTGTTTGGTACTATTTAGTGTTAGTAGCTCCTGTGATCATTTCAGAACTGAACTTCTAATGCAGCATTCTCAGGTATTTTAATTATTTTTAAAAGTTCTTTATTAAATTACATTGCTAAGGTATTTAATGAAATTCCAAGAGCCTGTAAGACACGTTTCTTAATCCAGTAAAATTTATCTGGTGCAAATTACTTTCTTTGAACAGAAAAATTATCTAGTGGACAACATAGTTGTTTTGATCCTTGATAGAAAATCCAACTGCTGTTTTATCAAAGTATTGTGAGAAAAAGGAAATGCAGAGATATCTCATTCATTTGCATGACTTTCTGTGATCAAATTAAATCTTAATTACAATCCCTTGTATTTGAAGCTGGAGAGGAGCAGTGATAGAACCTGACCAAAGCACTGAACCTCCATCTAGTAAAATAAAGGAACCAGAAAAACCTTTATCTGTGGAAGCTGAAGACCAGAAGGAACCAGGTAAATAGTACAGTTAATTATACCTTTATTTCTGTTCACTTTTATGGCTGAAGTTGTGCAATTCCTCCCCATGCATCTATTTATTTATCTATTTTAATTAAGGAAAACAGAAAGTGTAGGAAAGATTATTTACCTAGAACATCCAAGCCTTTCAGTGTCCTTATTCCACCATGACAGCCTTCATGCTTATTAGCCTTCAGAATTTGCAAATAAATTTTAGTGACAAATTTTTGAAATAGAGCCTCTGGGAGAAAGTAGACATTCCCATCCTTTCTCCAGGAAGGGACAGCCTAAAGAGAGAGGGCTTGGAAGGGACAGTTTCCTTTTTCAGCTGTGGTTTTCCTTTTGTTCTGCAAATACAGGGAAAGTAACTTCCTCCCTGAACTAAAATGAACTATTTTTAAGTCTCAACAGAATGTTGGAGAAGTTGTTTTTGCAGTTGCTGTCCTTGTGGAGTAAAGAACTTGTTGTTCTGCTTTCAGGGCTCATATGAGGAAGTTCTGATATGATAAACATGGCACATTACAGTGTGGTGTATTTGGCTTGTTCTGGCTTAATATACAGGGGTTACTTATGCTGCTTGGTGTTTCACACTCTAGAAATCTTTGTTTATAATTTTGAAAAAATTCAGCTAATGGGCTTGAAATTTTTGGTGTTGGATGTATAACATAAACTCAATTTTATGGCAAATTGAGAGCAAAAATTTCAGTAGAACCGTGGAAAAAGGTAGGACTTTGCCCAGAATGGAATAATGTATATTTTCTTCCTTTTTTGTGTTAAATGAAAAGTTCAAGAGAAATTATTTTTTATAACTGATTTTAAATTTAGCAGATGGCAATGAATAAGACAGGGAGGAAAAAATGGTATGTGGTAAGTTAGCTGAGGGTGGAATTGTTAAGCATATGTATTCAGCGGCAGAATTAGAGTTGATATAAGCAATCAACTGTTTACTGACTTTCAGGTCTTTGAGCTTTAGTGATACTCGTGTAATAGTCGTGCATGGGATTATTTTAACATTTTATTTGCCAAAGTGACTTTTTTTTTTTTTTGCCAGGGAGAGATCTCTATTTCCATCTGGCTGAATTGCTGACCAGAAACATTGACTGGTTATTCCACAGAGGAAAGGCTGTACTGAAAAGAAAAATCTAAGGATGTTTTTTCCATTACACTGATTGTTTAGCTCAGAAGAAAGTTTATTTTGTGTAGAATGCAGCAAAATGGTGTTTGGTATAGCTGCATAACTCCCCTGCAGAAGTCTTGAGCAAGGTGCCATTTCCTTTTGCAGTGCCCGTAACCGAGCGGCAGGTGGCTGTGATAGAAGCGTTCCGCCACGCCTGGAAAGGGTACAAGGATTTTGCCTGGGGCCATGATGAGCTGAAGCCCTTGTCCAAGTCCTACAGCGAGTGGTTTGGACTTGGGCTTACCTTAATTGACGCCTTGGATACCATGTGGATTTTAGGCCTAAAAGAAGGTAATTTTTTTTCCTCCTCCATTTTTTCCCCTCTAAAATAATTTCCTTATTTTCTGTTCAGGCAGTACACGTTAAGAGTTCAATGGCAGGTACATTTACTACGTGTGGTCAATAACTTTTGTTTACCTGTGAGGGTAAATACATATATATATATATATATATATATATATACATATGAAAAAATATATATATATATGAATATATATAAATAAAAACAGTATGTATAGAAATAAATATAATAAAACCCCCAATTATATTAAATAATCATTTTTCTTGGAATAGAATTTTGAGCCAGAAAAAAATATTCCACTGTTACGTATAACAAAGGATATATCTGCTAGAAACTGAGGAAGGTGTTACTAAGCTTTCTGATTTTTGTTTCTGTACTAAAACTCTAGTGCTATCTGTGTACCATGATACAGCCACTGTAGGCTTTCTGCCTGTCAGTCTGTAAGCTTATTTGTGTTTTATCACACCTAATATCAGTATTTCATACCTGGATTTAAGAAAGTTGTTTCTGTAAGGAATCAATAGATGGAGAAGGGGAGTGTTCAATACCTCCTCCCTGAACTGCTCTGATATCTGTATTTTTTCAGTTATTCTTGAGGTGATTAGGTTAGAAAACTTTCAAACAGATTTTAAAAACTAAGCCAAAAATTGTGCAATTCTGTTGCAAAAAACTTGCTTACTCAGTACTTAGGGGTTTTTTTTGTTGTTGTTTTGGGTTTTTTTTGTTGTGGAGTGTTTTTCTTTGTGGTATTTAAAAATTCTTGGAGCTGTATCTATTTAACCTTTGTAGATAGCTACCTTTGTAGACTTCTATCCATCATGCATTTTTTTTAGTGTCAGGATAGGAGGAACAGAGGTGCTAGTAAGGGGACAATAAACAGTCAAAGTCTCTTATGATTTTGTCTGTTTCACCTTTGAAGTTTGTGTAAAATATTCAATGAAATAAAAACTCTATATCATGTCTGCAGCTCTAGGCCTGAGCAGTGAATCTTTCAAAAAGTTGACAGTGTGCTGCTTTTTTTTTTTCCTAAAAAATTAATTGTGAACTGCATAGAGCTTTTAAAGTAAGCTATTAGTAATTTAGATGTGTTGGAAATGGGTTCTTGGTGAAGTCTTCTTCATATTTTAAAGCACTTCTTTTGCTGATTGCCTTAGAAAGCTCCTGTTTTTTTTTTTTCTGAATAACAAATGCTATCTAAATTAAAGTTCTGTTTGAGGTTGCCAGTCTTTCTTGCAAGCTGATCAGTGCTAATGCTTCTGTGAAAGAGGACTTTACCTTTTCTGTTGTACTGCTGCATAGTGCTAACATCTGACAGTGGAGATTTTTCTGTGGTTCTCAGTCTACCCAACATCCAGTATTTACCCGATACCCAAACCATTTTTTTCTCATGAGGACATAGAGGCATCCTTTTGCTTTAGAGTTAATCTTCTGTGGAATATCTTCCATTTCTGGGAAACTGATTGTTCTGCACCTGCTCACCTTCCTGGAAGGTGTGATAGTTCAAGATTACAAAAAGGACATAGAGTTACTCGAATATGTCCAGAAAAGGGCTACAAAGTTGGTCAAAGTTGGTCTGGAACACGTCCTGTGAGGAGCAGCTGAGGGAACTGGGGATGTTTAGTCTGGAGAAGGAGAGGGTGATAAGGTCTCCCCTCAGCCTCCTCAACTACCTGAAAGGAAGCTGCAGAGAGCTGGGTTTGAGCCTCTTTAGCCTAGTAGAAAGCGACAGGACAAGAGGGAATTGGCCTCAAGTTGCGCCAGGGAAAGTTCAGACTAGATATTAGGAAGCATTTCTTTCCAGAACGGGTTGTTGGGAGTCCCCATCCCTGGAGGTGTTCAAGAGTAGGGTTGATTCGGAGCTTAAGGATATGCTGTAGGTTGGAACTGTGCTAGGAGAATGGTTGGACTAGATGATCTCCAGGGTCCTTTCCAACCTAGAGGATTCTGTGATTCTGTGAAGATTAGTTTAGACTTTATAGCTAAAGGCATGAGCTAACTCACATCCACCATGGAGTTAGACCCTGTGCAAAAACAGTCATTGAGTGAGACTGCTGATAAGATGACTTTTGAATCTAAAATGTTTTTTTACATTCCTTTTTGAAGTACTAGAGTGATAAACAACCATTTTTGTTTCTGGACAAAAAATGGCAGACTGCTGGGATTTTAGGGTTAGGTGCTGAAGTAGGAGGCAGGCTCCCCAGGACATTGCTAGACTAGATGTATTAACTGAAAATGTTATTGTTAAAATGTTATCTGTTATGGTAGATAACAGCTTTGGTTTAAATAGGTTTCATGATAAAGTTCAGAAAGCTCTTGTGGAAGTGTAACTAATTGTCTGACAAGTCAAATGGATGGACTTAAAAGATCTCAATATCTGGACAATTTTAATAAAGAATTCCCTCAATTTCTATTTTTAGACTATTAGAAACTTTGTATTTTGCTGGGTATTTTTGTCTGTATGCATCTGTGGTGTCTGTTGAATAAGAATTAAGCCAATGATAGTCAAACTTTTCCTACCATGTGCTCTATTTTAGTTTTCCACCTAAAATTGTGATCCCTTTAGAGAGATACAAGTAACTGTCATGGATATATGGAGTATTAATGTCTCTAGTCTGTTTGAAACATGCCAGAAGTTCATGACTGGACTACCTTTTATGCTTTGCAGAGTTTGAAGAAGCAAGAAAATGGGTAGCAAACGATTTAGTATTTGATAAAAATGTGGATGTAAACCTCTTTGAGAGCACTATTCGTATCCTGGGGGGCTTGCTGAGCACCTACCATCTCTCTGGAGATAGCCTCTTCCTGGAAAAAGCTGTGAGTGACTAGTCTTAGAAATGAAACTAGATTATGTATTCTGTATTGGACGTAGTTAAGGGAAGATTCATCAGAAAGTTAAATGTTGCTGTTTTTTTAAGTTGCATATTTAAAGTGGTGGGAAAGGTTTTTATCATTAATCTTTTAAGCCTGCACTTCTTTTTGCTTTCTGGATAACCTCAGAACCTTGCTGTGTTTTGTCAGGCATTCTTATATGCCTGTTTTTCTGTTGATTAAGAGCTGACCATAATAAAATTCTTGCAACAAAAGTAGAAATAAATGGTTAGCAGAGAGTAATAGTTGTCATTTGTTGCCCTTTCTGTGTGTTTTAACAGCATCAGCCAGCTATTTAGATTAGCTAGATTCAGTCAATGACTTCAGAATTGCATCACATTGCATAGAGGTTGCAGACTCCAATGAGGCTTGCAATACTAGGAACAAGGTAGAAATTCTTTACTCTTACTTTAGTAATTACTAAATGTAGTAATTACATAGTCATTACTGTGAATAAATCCATGACTCTTTTTAATTCTTGGCTTTCTTGCACCATCTATACCAAGCTGCTACTCTTTCTTCTTGTGTCTGCTTGGTGAAAGAAAATCTCAAGGGGGGGTCTGTGTGTATATATTTATTTTTTGTTTTCTTTGTTGTTTTGTCCTGTGCTCTTGGATTTTCTTTAGAAAGACATCGGGAACAGGCTTATGCCAGCATTCAAGACCCCCTCCAAGATACCATATTCTGATGTCAACATTGGCCGTGGCACTGCACATCCACCTCGCTGGACATCCGACAGCACTGTGGCAGAGGTGACCAGTATTCAGCTCGAGTTTAGGGAGCTCTCTCGTCTCACTGGAGATGAGAAATTCCAGGTATGGAAGAATCAGTCACTGTTTTTCTCTTTTTCCACCTCTCTACAGCTCCACCACTGACTCTTTTGTCAATACATGTGGTCTCTGTAGTCTCTAAGTGACACTAAATGAGTTCTGAAACTCTAGATGAGGGAAGAAAAAGAGACAATTCCAATTATTTTTTTAAGTACCAAAAAGTCAATAAATATTTTTTCTCAGAAACAGCTTTTGATTTTAAAAAAAAACAACCAAGCAACAGCAAAACCAAACCACAACAAAAACCAAACACCACTGTCCCTCCACTGCCCCCCTCCAAGTTTTTGTTATTGACATTTTTGTTTGACACTAGGTTGTCAGATTTTGAAAAAATACTAAACTAAACCGAGGACTATGAAACTGTGCCTTGCTTAATGTTGTTAGAATTCTATGTGAGGTTTCTTGATGACACTATCTAAATGCAAAGAACAAAACCTTGGTGTTGCCATGCAAGGAACTAAAATGTGATTCACTGACAGGAGGTCACAGTATAAGGAAGTTAGTTGAAATAAAAATACTTAGAGGAGAATATTTTCCAGTCTTTTTGTTTGGTGACGTTTTGTTGTTTTAAACTGTATCCACAGCTCAATTTTTGTGCAGTTATATAAAGAAGTTTAAGCTATTGCATGATTCACGGAGTTGTTATTTTAGCTGGACTTCTTGCAGATATGATCATAGTCCAGTGCAATACTGGTTTTCAAGTGGGCTTATTTGAAGGAAAGGAAATAGTTACTGTTATGTCACAGTACTTAAATGTACCTAGTGCATCATGTTTTGAGAGTCAGAAAGTTTGACATCCTGTATTTAGTATATTACATGAGCTGAACTTGATATCCCTGATGCTAATTTAAGGAAGAATAATTAAAGATTTGTATCAGCCTGAAGTTATTAGCTCCATTTTTTTTGCATCATTTATACTTGTAATTTATGTTTACTATTTTCTTTCACTCAGAAAGCTGTAGATGAGGTGATGAAGCATGTTCATACCCTCTCAGGGAAAAATGATGGACTAGTGCCTATGTTCATAAACACCAATAGCGGACAGTTCACTCACCTGGGTGTCTACACTCTGGGAGCCAGAGCTGACAGCTACTATGAGTATTTGCTGAAGCAATGGATTCAGGGTGGAAAAAAAGAAAATGAGTAAGTTCTTTCCACTTCTCATGTCAGTGTGAGAATTACATGAACTGTAAAACTTTCTGTTGTAGTTTGCTGCTTTAAAGAAAAATAATGTATGTTCCCAAGAGTTGACTGAAAATATCACTGACTTTAAAAGCAAGCTAAGCAAGGAAGAGGGACCTATGGTAACTTTGATGTAAAAACAGCATGAAAGTTAGCCTTAGTCTCAAAACCTCTCCTCCTCAGAAAGATTTTAATCCTCAGCACATCAAATGTGAGAGTGTTGCAGACAGGAAAGGAGAATTAAGTCTGCAGTAGATATGGAGCATAATTAGATACTTCTGAAATACTGATGATACTTCATTTCACCAGCAATGTCTGTGTTTTCTCTGGGTTTGTTAGGGCAAGGTGAATCCTACAAGATGGTTGAAGTGGGAGATTTAATCCATAAGGAATAATTTTTCTTAGAAAGGAGACTGAAGTTTGATATTTGTGTAAAATTTCGCTTTGGGTCTCTTAGTTTCTCTTACCTGCACTGGGTAAGTGTAAGAGAATGTTTGCAAGGAGCAGAGGAATTGGAAAAGAAGGTTTCCTCCAAAAAAAGACAAAAAGTCCAAGCACTTTTTTGTCTATGAGCTAATTATGTTGGACTTGTTCATGTCAAGAGATTTAATGCTTCTCTGAGACATTTCTTTATATCAGAATGGGTGCATCTCTACAAAGAAAGTTTGTGTCACTGCTTTTTCCAAGCCACACTTCACTGTAAATGGAGACTGTGGTCTTTGGGACCATGAATGATGGAATTTAGTGAACCTCAAATAAAATTATTCAGCAATTTTTCCACATAAAAGTAGTTTGAAACAAGGGAAATTCCAGTTAAATACTGTGAAACAATGCTTCACAGTGAGAGTGGTCAAACATTGGAAAAGACTGCTCAAGGTCACCGAGGGTGATGCTTCATTAAAGGTCATACTACTACATTTTTGGATGGAGATGGTTAAAAAAATTGCTTGGGTACGCCCTCAGGCAACCTGATCTAATTGAATCTTACCAGCCTAGGTTTCTGTGGTTTCGGTTACTGTAATTCTAAGGATTGCTGAAATAAAATCTGGTTACTGCCTAGAAACAGTGGGGAGTATGTCTTCTTTAATACTTAAATTACTTGAATTTAATACTTAAATTACTTGAAATAGTAGCAATAACTACTTAATGTCCAGTTGAGGGTTTTTTTGTCAGTTTTGGTTAAATTTTGGTTAATATTGTTCTCCATTAAATTTGGTTAAATATTGTTCTTTAGACTGAAATAAGAGTCTCCAAAAGGATTGTGCTGAACATCGGCTATGATTAAATGTGTTCTGACTGTGCATACGTGAACCAACTGGGATTGATTTTAATTCACAGACTGTTGGAGGACTATATGAGAGCCATAGAAGGAGTGAAAAAGCATCTTCTTCAGCGATCACAACCCAAGAAGCTTACTTTTGTAGGAGAGCTTGCTCATGGCCATTTCAGTGCCAAGATGGTAAGAAGTACAACTGCATTTAAAAAAGCAACAAAAGAAAACAGAAAAACCACCACCACCACCAAAAAAAAGAAAAATCAATATATGGATAGGCAAATGCAGAGCTTCTGTATTGTCTTTCCCCCTTCCTTCCTCCAAAGAAAAAAACCCAACCCAAGCAACCAAGAAAAAGGAAAAACCCCCCAAACAAACAAAAACCCAAGAAAAAAAAAATATATATAGGCAGTATGATGGCAGTACTAACTACTTTGTCGATACCAGCCACCTGTGTAAACCAGCAGCCTTCTCTGAGTTATTCTGGTAAATTCATTTATGTTCCTGTGAGACAGAACATTTTGGTGCTGGAGTCAAATTTTCTTCTGTTTTGGTCATAAAATTCCAGTGTCTGAAACTGTTGAAGCAGTGCATATTTTATGTATTATTTATATTCCATAATTCAAAAATATATGTGGACACTTGCACACCTGGCTTTTCAAACCTTCAAACAAGCAGGTGATCTAATACTGTGTTACTGTGTCAAAAAAAAAAAAAAGTCTGATAATTTTGGAGGGTTCTGTCCATTCATGACATCTGTTTCTTTTCCTACATGTAGGGTTATTGAGTAAAACAGTATGCTGTTTGCTGTAGAGAAAATTGATTGATCTTAACTCCCTGTTCTTAATCTGTGCATCCATACTCTTTAAGACATTTTAAAATCTCAGTTAAAGATCTCATGCAAGTGCAAATATTGTATGAGTGTGTGGCTTTTTTTAAAGATGAATGTTGTGTTATTAATGTATGTGTAGCCTCACGCATACTTTTTCAATACCTGAAGTGAGATTAAGTGAATTCTTTGACTTGTTTGGTTTTTTGATGTAGGTGTTCAGTTCTGGTTTTCAGTATGTGCTTCTTCCATCTGAATTTCATAAAGGCTCTCCAAACCTGCTGTGAGCAAGACTGGATTGGTAGAGGGAGCTCCCCCATCCCAAGATATGACAGAATTGAATTCAGACAGATGGATTTGGCTTAGGTTTCTGCATGTATTGGTACACTTGCTTCAGTTCCAGGGAGTCACAGTTTGGTTATTTAATCAATTATTATTGAGTGAAAGGCCTGACAGCTATCTTACCCTGGCCAAGTGGAAAAGTGGAGGATGTTTGTACCCTGTGTCTGGTTGACCTTCACCACCCTCAACCGTTTCCTTTAGGACTGGACAAAGCTCTTAAAGGTCCATACAGGTGCTGCTTGTGCACCAGAGTGTTTTTACCATGTTTTGGGGTGATGAGACCTGAGCTTTCATACTGAATGGAATGGTAAGAATCATTTGAAATTACATATGTGACTTTAATCTGCAACTCTTACATTCACAGTACCATTGGTGAATTAGCCCCTGAAGGACAATCAGTCTTGTACTGCAAATTGAATTTTGCTGGAGATGAGTTTTGGGCATTTTATACAATCTGGTTTCTGTTTCAACTGACTTCAACTGAGCTTTCTTGGAAAGTTAACTAAATTAATCTTGATTGCTTACAAATGTGTCACAGTTCTTGATGTAATACCACTCCTGTTGTCCTTTGAAGAAATTGTTTGCTGTAGCAAGTAAAAGCTAAGGAAGAAGTGTCCCTATGGTGCTTTCATTTCTGCTGCTTTGTCTTGGGAGAGCAAGCAGGAATGCTCTTTATAAGGTCATCCTCAGATGCCCCTCTTCCATACATACACAGTGAGCCAGAGATGTTTTGTTCAAGATGCCTGTATCTGTGGCATTCAGCTGGCTGTAAACAAGAGAGTAAGTCTAGGAGAGCTAGTGGTGGGAATGGGAGCCTAGTGTATCCCAGTCTTCAGAAGAATGGTGCGCTTGCATCTTTGGTGTTCTGTAGAGGGTTAATAGCTTTTTACTACCCCAAATAACAAAGTTGCAAGAAAGGGGCAAGCTTTCATGCAGAAATATTCTTGAAAGCTTATCAGTGGATCTAATGATCTCTGCAGATGTTGTGTCTCTTAAATAACACCAAGATTATTTCAGAAAAATGAAATTCAGATGATCAGTGTCTCTTATGTTGTCCCTTTGGGTGTGTTTATTGAGAAACCTTTAGGTGATCCTGTTCACCACACTCCATAGGTTGGTATGAAATGAATACTTCTGGTAAACCGAAAGGCACTCTCTTCCCCCTTGCACTGACCTCAGACCTCTTTTTCAGAAATCTGACATACAAACAGAGTCTTGTGAATTTTCCAAATTAGTGATGTCTCTGGAGTGTTGCCTACCTCATGGTACATTACGTCAAATGTAAGAAGTTATGCTTGAGTTCTTGGTACCTGAAATGTGTTTTGAAGAAGAGAAGGAATGGGAAAAAAGTGAGATACACACATAGGACAGAGAGAGGCACGCATATTCACACAAATACCTGTTTATTGTGTAATTTTGTCTAGAGTAAGAGTTGTCTTGTCTTGCAGGATCACTTGGTTTGCTTTTTGCCTGGTACTCTGGCACTGGGAGCTCACAATGGATTGACTGCTGATCATATGAAATTGGCTGAAGCCCTTATAGAAACCTGTTACCAAATGTACGCTCAAGTAGAGACAGGCCTGAGTCCAGAGATCGTACACTTCAATCTTCATGCACAGAAGGGCCACAAAGATGTGGAAATCAAGGTGAACAGATAGTTGGTCTGAACTGTAATTTGATGATTCTTCTGTATCTTTGTTCTGCTGTTGAAACTCCTAGCTGGCTATTGGTGATGTGCTCTGTTGTGAAGCAGCTGCTTCTTTTGCTGCCTTCCTTTCTACTGTACTCTAGCCTTTGGTTTTAATTACCCCTGTAGTGTATTTAGAAGCTGAGTTGTGCATAATAAACTCTCCGGAGTAGGTAGAGATGGGAATCACTATTTTTTTTCTTTCTGTCTGTGTCCTTGAGAAAATTCCCTGTCTGAATTATTCTTGCCTTTTTTATCTCTTGCAGCCTGCAGACAGGCACAACTTACTGCGACCAGAAACTGTGGAAAGCCTTTTTTATATGTACAGATTCACTGGTGATAAGAAATACCAAGATTGGGGCTGGGAAATATTGCAGAACTTCAATAAATACACACGGGTAAGATCAGCTTATAATGACCTTGTTCTGTCAGCACTGTATTTGTTCACTTGCTCTCTAACTTTGGAACTTTGGAAACCTACTGTGTTTCAAGAGTCATCAAATGCATGTGGGGAAATTCATAAGAACACACTGAAAAATTCAGTTCAAGCCTTACAGTTTGAGATTATACTACTTGGTACATTCAGGGAAAGATCTGGTATTACATTGCTTAAAATGTAAAATGCAGAGGCTGCATGCAGACTGCCAAAGTGCCCTTATGTCTTCTTGGAAGCTGTTGGAATCTCTACTGTGATCTTCTTTAGAATTCAGAAGCTGAGAAGTACCTGACTGGATTGAAAGAACCCTTTGGTTGAAGTTGCCAAAAAAAATTTGCCACAAAATAGCATTAGTGCTTTAATAGAGAGTTTTTAATATTCATTCTGACTACAGTGCTTATGAAGATACCACTCTGATATGCTTTAAAAGTGGGGCCTAGATTGCAGTGGCCATTCAGTATCTATTGTCTGTTCTTTAGAGAATACGTATAGTAATTTGACGAATTCTAATGTAGAAATTGCACTAGTTACTTTCTGTACTTCTGTCCAGAAACTTCAAGGGGATGTTCTTTGTGATACCTATTTAAATTAAGCATAAATGGACATTCTGATTCATTTTATCAGTGTAGTTTCTTTTAAAGTGCAATTAGAGTTTTTTCATAACTGAAGTTTTACATGTAAATGAAAACTAAGTCTGAAATTAAAAACATGCTGATTTGTTTCATAGCACTTATTTTCCCCAAGTGCATCTGGATGTTAAGAAATGAAAATAATTGATTTTTAGATTATCAAAATGTACAAAATCTCTTCCTTTCTTTTGGCACAGGTTCCTACAGGTGGTTATACTTCCATTAACAATGTCCAGAATCCCAGCAATCCAGAGCCACGAGATAAGATGGAGAGCTTCTTCCTTGGGGAAACACTCAAATATATGTTTCTGCTGTTTTCAGATGACATAGACTTAATCAACCTTGACAAATACGTATTTAACACAGAAGCTCATCCACTCCCTATCTGGGTGCCAACATAGACTGGGTGTCAGTAGACCTTCCAATGGTGGCATTTTTATCTTCAAGTCACTTTACTTTTCACGTTTTGAGGAGAGATGCTATATTGCACCTTTTTTGACTTAAACAAACAAAACCTTTGGGAAAGCTTTTCTGATTTGGAGAAGTTATGTCAGTCTTAAATCTAATCCCTGGTTCTGGGATGGACAAGCTGTTTTTCCTGGTATTGATGATACGGTTCAGAGAATAATTGTAGTGCGGACCATGACATTCACAGGGCTCTGGTGAATGAGAACTCACGTATGTCAGTCTTACTAAATGCTCGTTAAATATCAGGAGTGCAGCAAGTTGTCTTACAGCACAGGATTGTCCCTGGAGAGAAGGAATAAGCCTACAGGTTTCTGGTTTATTCTGGATTCACTGAAACACTTGGTTACAGCGCCATTCCTTCCTCAGAACATGTTTCAGGTTTAAGAAGAGTGTTTCAGGTGGTAAGTGGAATAAACAAAGAACTGTAATGTTCCAGGTAGAAGCAAAGCTGTCAGTATTGCTACTGATACTCTGATCTCATTCCAAACTACCGAGCTATGCTGCATCACATCAGAAGAAGGAGGTAGCAGCAAAGCATCTATTGTGCAGTGTCTTAGTTTTATAGAGCACTTTGAACAATCTGTCCAGGCTGTGGCTAAAATGAATGATGGAAGAGAATTTGCTGCTGCTTTGGCTCAGAAGTGGTATATAATTTTGTAGAGGTATTGCAGTTTTTGTAACTTATCTGCAGGAATGCAGGAGATAATGTGAAACGCAAGTGAAACTACATGTGCATTTTATATATTATTTGCATCAGTTAGACTCAGGTATTCTGACTGAAAGCTGCTTTCTGAGGTTGGGCACTGGGAAAGTTTGTGAGCACATTAGATATAATTCTAAGTTAGCCTTCTTCCGTCCCTTCCTGTCCAGATACTGCATTGTTGACTCAAAACAAGCAATTGTACAGCAAAATTAATGTCATTCATAATTTTTTTCACTGTGGAGAAATTACTTTGGGTAGAAGCATTTTCATTGGTAGCATTAAAAGCAGGCAGTCTAAATGTATTACAACAGTTCCTGGTCCCAGTAGAATTAGTGAAATCTATTCAGTCGCTTGAAGACAGAGCAGACCAAGGTTTTTTTTAAGAATTGTATGGGAGCCCTGGGATCTTTCTTTTTTTGTATGTGCAAATAGATTTTTAAACCATAAATTTGGAAATCAGCTTTCTATATTGCTTTTCTTTTTGGTTTTATAGCTACTTGGACAGTCCTGTATTCACAGATAAGTTCTCAGAAATGTGCTTGTTCATATTTCTTAAAGAGGTTGTTCTTACCAAAATGTCCTTTCCCCTCACAGTAATGGGAGTGGTGGGAAGTATGCAGGTGCGTGGTAGCAACAGTGAGGTACAGTCCACTCTAAATTTAAGGCTGCTAAGTGGAATTAAATAAATCTGACTGTAATGGTTAATTTTCCAGTGGCTGGGGGGTGTGTGTGTGTGTGTATGTGTATTTTATAGTATTTGTAACCTTTGATTTGTAAAGTAAGATGCGTCTTTATTTGGTTTATGCTGATCAATTCTGTTTGCTGGAGTCAGAAGTTACCCTTGGGACCACATTTATCATTCCATATGTTAATGATGGCTTATGGAAATGGAGAAATTTTACAAATTACTTAAACGCACCTTTCTCTGTCATCAGAGGGACCCTTGGATTTGCAAGACATGACCAGTTTGTGCAGAATTATAATGTTCCTTCAGTTCACATGCCACCAGTAACCCTGGAAAGGAGTTTCTCGCTTATGTGTGCAGTGGAATCCAGTAGCTGTAGCCTTTTTCTGCACAACTGATTTGCTCCTAAGACTTTTGTTTTCTTTGACATAACAGCGAAGAAGGAAAATGCTGTTGAAATGTGGGAGGAAACACCTTAATTGTTTTTGTATGTGGAGCCAGGTTTGTGTTTCTGAGGAGCTGAGCTCTGGCTAAAAGCCAAAGGCTTAAAACTGGAGATTAAAAAGAGAAAAAAAATCAGTGAGGCTACCCAGGCTCTACTGACTTGTGTTTCTTTGGCCTTGTGCCTTCAGTTGAAGGTAGCATTGAACCCTTAATGAACTTTGCTATGGACTATAAAGCTTCCAGAGTTGGGCATTTCACCTGTACAGCAGCCCTACTGAGGAAACAAAGAGATTTCTTAGAAAGTGGAATACATATAAATGCTCACCAAAAATCTGTCTTATACTAATCTTAATGCAATCAGCTTTACCAGTGGGACTGTGGGAGTTTGTGTTATAATTTTTTTGCCTTATAGTTGGCTTGAGAGTAATCATCCATTTCATAATGAGTAAAAGGAAGGAGCGAAGAATAAATTGTCACTGTCCCAAACACACTTTTTTAGCTGAGCCTGTTGGTCTAACTGATTTCTTTTCTACCTAATTCTTCCTGGGAAACTGAATCTCTTTGCAAAGTTTGGCTTTACTGTCCTCATCCTTTAAATCTGAAGTTAAGATTTTTCATCTCTCTCTACCTTTGAGAACAAATGCTTGTTTCAGACTCCTGTATCACATGTGAAATGGTACAAACCTAAATCTGATGAAAGGTCATCTGCTTCTTCCTGTTCTTTTGCAAAGGTCACTTTAATTGCTTATTTATTTTTACTTCCTTAACAATGTCAGAGTAGTCTCTTGAGCTTTACAGCCCATCTCAGTTCCACCGTGTTCACACACACTCCCTCCTCAGCCCCAGCACAACAGAAACTTAGAAGCTTTGCATGTAGTTGAAAAGTTTTCTTTCGAGTTCTCTGTTCTTTGAATCAAAGCCTTAATTGCAGGGTCTGTAATCCATTTTGGTGTTTATGCTTTGGATGCTTAAGTCAGATGTTGCAGAAAGGCCATCTCTTCAGCCAGTGATTCTGTCCTTTTGCACAAAGTCCTGCCTTGGTTTCTCCCCAAGAGCTTGAATGCCTGGCCTAATGAAAATAAACAAAAAACCAAACCAGGTGCACCTAGCTATGCTGTTCCCTTATGCTTTCATTGAGAAACAGAAATGGGTATGGGCAGAGCCATGGAGTGTTGCACAGCTGTAGGACTTGGAACTCTAACACTCTGGGCTTTAAGCCACAGCTCAAAAAAATACATACTTGTTTGCTCAAAGAAAATTGAATAGATGGATGGGACCACAGTTGGCATCTAATCTCTGAACTTTTTGAGAACTGAAGTCTCACTACAGATCTTAGAAAGCTGGTAGTTTTGCAATGTCCATGGTATTGGCTGATGGAGGGGGGACACCTTCTGTGTTTCACACAGCTTTCCATTAACAGGATTTTCACCATTACATGCCACGCTCGGATAGAGCTGTATTTACCCCTCCAAAGACTAGGCAAAGAATTCACTGTTTCCTATTCTCTATCAGTGTGACATTGCAGTGGTGAGGGATGCATACAGGATAGGTTTTTGCAATGAACGTGTTTACACAATTTTGTGAATTTATCTTGTCCTTTAAAGACCATTTCATTTCAGCTGTGCGTTCCTACAGGCAGTTCAGCTCCTGATTTCCAATGCCACACTCAGTATGTGTCATAAGACCAGTAAAACTGACAAGTCAGGAGAGCTCCATGATGCTGTCTAGCAAGCTTGTTGCTTCAACAGAAGGGTTAAGTTTCCTGACTTTGGATTTGGGAAGAATGGTTTGGGTTTTTTTGTCTCTGAAGTATTGCTAGAATTTATTGTCAAAGTCTGGAGGTCTCAGCTTCCACAAAAAAAACAACCATAAGTTCTTCAGAAATGGATGACTTGTAGCTTGCCAGGAGAACCTGCTGCTTTGCATGATCAGTTTGCAAGCTCTGACTTAAAGGTTTGTGACCAGAGACACACTTACACTGTTTTGTGACATGCTCCCATCGTGGTCACACTCCTCATGCTGTTATGTGATGATAGAGTGAATAAGCCTCTTCTCAACCACCCCACTGGTGCAGGTCTTAAACCAGCATGGGGACTCCATCTGTGTATGGTTCTCTGGGTCACTTACTCTCTGCCTGCACTCCCTTTTCCTTCTGTGTTCCCTGAAGCTCAGCCACAAGCAGCGTTCCTGCAGAGCAGTGACTATTGGGCTGGGCTCTTCCCTTCAGTTCAGAGGACCACACAACCAGGGTTTTCTGCTTGGGTCCCATTCTTCCTTGTCCAAGGCTTGAAAATATCATGGACATTTGTGGCACTGGCTTCAGACTTCTGCCACAGTTTCTGAAGCCTGTTTTTTAAATGATTTTTAGCATTGGTCATCTGCATGAACGTCCATTTATATCTTGTTTATCCCTTTGCCACAGTATCTGAAAACCTTTAGTTCATCTTTCCATATAAATCAAACCATTTGTGTCCTTTGCACTATGTGGATTCCTTTGGGGAAAGTACTGTCAGCCAGCAGAAAATAAAAGATTGGTAGTCCATTATAAGAGGATTAAAGAACTCTCTCCTTCTGGAATGTCAAGACACCAGGGTCTCTGTTCACTCTAAGGCACAAAACAAGCCCCATGCAAAGATGTTAACTTGTAGATTCCTTTCCAAAAGACATTGTGGCTGCTTTAACACATTGCTGGGCTGATTGGGGTGCCTGTTTGCTGGGAGCTAAGGGTGCTGTTAGAAAGGTAATATAAACAAGATGTAATTAATCCTCTCTGCAGACACATCCACCATTGTCTTTTTTTAATATGGTGCTAGTCCTGAATAATTGCAGGGGTACAGCAAATTAAATTCAGGAAAGCCAGGGTGGTCCTGTGAGAAGAGCAGATTATAGCCTATCAGCAAGGCTGGAAGGAGCAGCCTTGTGTGAGCTGTATGGTTCAACTGGCAGCTCTTAGCAGAGGCCAAGAGGTTTCTGTCAGCCCAAACTGAGAAGATACAGGTCTTACTGAGGGTGTAGTTCCACTAGCAGTCTTGAAGGACTGGAGTTTGACTTATCAGGTCCTCCATACGTTGTCCTTCATTTATACATATCTGAGAGGTCTGGTAAATGGACTTCATCTGCTGTGGCTCTTCAGCGGGGGGTGTGGGTGTGGGGAGCGGAAGCTTTGGCCCTTTTGTACTTAAGAACAGGGAAGAGGTAAGGAAGTCATATGCAAAAAAACCCTTTTCTCAGCAGCTGAATATTGTGAAATAACATTAGTGAGTGACATCGTAGCTCTGGGAACCAATTGTACTGTGATGGCAGGGTGGGCCCAGCTGTGCAAACGCTCAACACAAAGCCTTGTGCTTGAGCAGTGTAACAAAAGCTGAAGCAGTGCTGTGACTTTGCCTGTATAAGTAATGTGAGTCTGTGACCCCGGGGGCTTCGCTAACTTGTAAAATCATTGTAAATGGACAGACTGAGGCATCCAGTTGATTACCAGGATTTAATATTTTTGCAATTACGCTAGTATTAATTGGTGCATAGTAATTCCAGTAGGTAAGAATCCACCTGTCTATGTGCAAAGATGAGTATACTCCACCTGGAAAGGTGAGAAGTATCCTTTTTTATCTTCTTTGGTTATACTACCAAGCCATGCAATTATATCACTTTAATAAACTTGTAATTTATTTAAAAAAGATCTGAAGATGTCTCAAGTGGAAGTGTGCTTTACTGGTCATCAATAGGCAGCCCTTCAGTGACAGCAGTACACACCAGGATTTCTTTGTGTAAATACCAGCTCACCAACTGGAGATCTCTTGTGCAAGTTAAAACCAAAACCAAACAAAAAACCAAACCCACAGTACTGGATGAGGCTGACATAACTGGTGACTAGTGGAGTCCCCTGTGAACTTGTGTAAGTAATGACCATACCTCTGCTTTTCCACTAGTCATCTAGTATTTACTTTTTGTCTAAAAATAATTTAGCTTCAACCTTCAGGTGCCTCCTGCAACCGTCTGTTCAGGACAGTGATGATTCTTGGGCCTTCAGGCCAGCTTTTATTATTTCTACCATTTACAATGCCTTCTCATGCTTTAGTCAGTGATTTGTCCTTTTGCTTTTGTTCTGATGCTTGATTAGGGGCAGGTGGGACACTCCAGAAAGGTGAATTTCCACAGTCAGGGCCGAGGAGATCACACTTCCCAAAGAGCAGAGGCCCAGCTCAGAGGCTGCTGTCTGTCTGTGTGCTGGTGGCAGCCTCCCACCCACCAGGGGCTGTGGGATGGGTGCAGTCACAACTGTCTGCCCGCGGGAGCTCCTGAGTGCTTCTGCCTTGCCCTCTCCATCTGTGCAGCTTTCACCCAGCTGTTGATGATGCTCGCTTCCAGCTTGCGCACCTCTGTGACGGACGGGGGGTCAGCGGGGTTGTGTCCTCTAGAGAAAGCAGAGCAGTGTGAGCTACTCAGTGGGCAGCAGCTCTCTGCCCCTTGCACAGGGAAAACCAAGCCAGGGAACTGAAGGACAAATTACCTGCTTTGTACCTCATATCTATCTCCTGGAAAACAAGTTCCAGTCTCACACCCACCAGGAGGTTGGGAGACAGGCTTGAGAGACTCGAGAGCTAGGCTTGAGAGACTCGAGAGCTGTCCCTTGCACTGGTGGCTGCTGCCCTCTCTGCTCTGGGCCTAAAGGCTGATGGCTAATGCCAAGAAACACTGGACTATGTGGGTACAGCTAGAGGCTGTCACACACTTGTGCCACTCACTGTGCAAGAACAGGTTCCAATGAAAATAGGTGAGCTTAGTGCCGAGTTCTGCACAGCCTGGCATCCCTGGATGCTGTACTGGGGAAGAAGGATGCTTTTTTACAGTTGTGCTGTGACAGTCTGGTGTCAGGCCTCTTCAGGTATCTCCTGGTTTGCTGGACTGTGGCTAGCTAAGATCAAACACCCATTGCAGCAGGATTTGGGCAGCCAAAGGAGGGTTCAGTACTTACCGGAGATCTAGGTGATGAGCCCCTCCTTTAACTGTCAGTGCAATTAGTGAAGGACTGAGGCTGCTGTTTATCTGGAAGGAGAAGCAGCAGAGACAAACTCTCACCAGGTCACCAAGCAGAACGATATCAGTTCTGAAAACTGGAAGACACGCTGGGAAGGACTAAGGAAAAGCACGGGAAGAGATCCTTGGTACAGCTGATGCTGTGTGCATGGCTAGGAGTCCTGATGAGCCAAACCATCTGTCTCAAATGAAGTGAAGGCTTCACCCAAGATGAAAACTGTCAGACAATTCTGGCACAGGCAGCCTGAAGTAACAGGCTCCTTTGGGCCCATGCACCCTAAGGAATCTGTTCCTCTTCAGCTGGGATGGCCAAGGCAGCCTAGAACATGGAGCTCAACTAACTCAAAATCCATTTCTGGGTCATTTTTGTTTTTAAATTTTAAACTAGAGCTCTGCCACCACCATTAAAGTTTTGCTGAGCCTAAGCTAAAATATGCCTTGCTTTGAGTTGCTGCTTACAGCAATTGCTGGGTCTCACAAAGTGTATTGTATTGAGTCTGGAGAGGGCAAGGAGCTGTCAGCACTGAGACCAAGTCTCCAGAGAAACACGATGGGTTGTGGTTCAGAGCCCAGGTGTTGGGTAAGGAGGCTCCTGCTGTGTCTGCACTAGTGAAGCCACCTTTGCTGCACCAGTGTTCCTGGCTGATGGACTAATCAGTGTGCCCATGATTAATGTCCTGAGGCTCCTGAATGGTTCAGTGTAAAACAGCCACTTGCAGAAACTCTGAATCACCAGTTCTGCTTTGGAAGGGAGAGAGGGGCAGTGTATCACCTGGAAAGGCTGCTTTCTGTGCTCGGTGTGCAGGAGTGCACGTGCTTACCCCACCTCCAGCCCATGGGTCCAAGTCTCCATTTGAAAAAATGATGTTGCTTGCACTTTTCAGGTCTGAAATTCAGAGAGATGACATTTGAGAGCCTCCTTCCTGCCCATTTACCCAAATGTGTTTGGCTACTACAGGAAGCATGGCTCGGAACAGAAAACAGGAGAATAAACCAAATTCTTGGCAGTTTTTAGATTTTCCACTTCTGTCTCAAAGAGGTACAGAAAAGTCTGTTTGGCTTAAGTCAGCACAAGGCTGTGACTTTCTGCCAGGACTTGTTAGTGCACTGTGGCCTGTCCCTTCGGAGCTCAGTTGGGCAGAAGGGGACAGGCAGACAACTACAGGGTAATGCGAAGGGGTGAGAAGCCAGCACAGCTCACCTCCTCCCCAAAAGTTTGTCTGCAGCCAGTGTGCTCGTGGCCTCACGTGCCACTTGCTCTGACAGTACTGCTCTCGCATGGCCTCCGTGAAGGGCATCTCGGGGAACATGTCGGTCACATTATTGCTGTTGAAAGTTAAGTTGATCTCGGTGCAAACCTAGGAGAGGTGCAAAAGCTGTCACAGGGAGGGGGGATAATCATGGTAGGAGCTGAAACTTGTCAGTGTCTCCAGCACCTTACCTGGTAGTCCCAGGCCTCAGCGTCCGGGCCGCTGCCACAGCCTGTGGGGTCAGCACAGGCCTGGTACAGCCGGTATATGTCATAACACTGCGCTGAGCTGGAGGAGTTGTAGAACACCCCTGCCAAGTGGGAACAGCACAAAGCCAACCTGTCAGTGCCTCTCTGCTGTCTCACCCACTGCCTCCCACGTGAGCCTCATGGCCAGACCAAGCAGAGGGGTAGCTATCCCAGCTGGGAAAGTGCATAAGGCTGGGGCAGAGCTAGCAGGGTCTGCACCAGTGTTACATTATGAGCCCAACTTTATGCCAAAGTTTTCACATGGTCCCGAGCCCAGCTGCATGATACCCTTTGCTTCTGCTCTATCCATGGGGATGATCCCAGGTGCTCTCCGCTGTCTCTACTTGTGCCAGAAGCCAAGGAACAAGCTCACTAGTCCTTGGGAGAACCTCCAGTCCCCAGAACACCCAGGGACAGGCTGTGTACAGGACCTTGGCTGAATGATTCAAACTGAACGAGACAGAACTGCTGAGACCTTCCCACCCCCTCCCTGAAAGCATCAAATCTAGTCAGAGGGCCAAGGGCAGTAAATCACAAACATGATTTTGTTTGACTGTTGTTCAAGAAGGGGAAGATGGCATGTGCAGGCTTGCCCTGATGAAAGAGCACCTGACCAGGCAGCCCAGCGAAGCAGAGCTGGGGAGCTGCTGAAGAATGAACTGCTTTTTGTGTGGACGGGTAGTTACCAGATAGCAAGGAGGAGGAATGCGGCCACACCGGTGGCTGTCTGCTGCTTCCAGTGTCACAGCCCACAGGCAAAACCCACAAACACTGTGGGCTTTGTCTGATAACCAGCACCAACAACTCCACTTGCAAACGGCCCCACACAGCTCTGCAAGGCACACAGAGCTCTGCGCCGGCAAAGGCCCCTGAAGAGGGAGGCTGCTGCAGCTGCTGCCTTCTGTACAGCTCTGCGGTGTGGGCAGCACAGCCTCGGCTCCCTTGGAGTGTAAAACCACCGGTTCTGCTGCAGGAGATGTGCTGAGTGTGTGCAGTGAGGGGTCCTGAGGCTGCCCCAGGGCTACACCTCGTTCAGAGAAATGTTGCTCAGCTCCCAGGCCAGCACGGTGAGGCTTGTGTCAGACACCTATCTGGCAAAACTCCTGGAAGGGCTCAACAGCCTTCGCTCGCAGAGTGCGCTGTGCGACGTAACACTGGAGGCAGAAGGGGTTTGCTTTCCAGCTCACAAGATCGTTTTAGCATCAGCAAGTAATTACTGCAAGATCCTGTTTGTTGGAAACTTGACAAGAGCAGACAGCACAGACAGCAACGTTCGGCTGAAAGCTGTCAGTGCTGCAGGGCTGCAGAACGTTCTCAACTTCATTTACTCCAATAGGCTAGACCTCTCATTACAGAATATCGAAGAAACCTTCAAAGCTGCAGAAACCCTCCTGGTTCGGGAGGTGATCAAGCTGTGCTTTTGCTTTCTGGAGAGCTGCTTGAACTGTGAAAACTGCATAGATGTTCTTAACATTGCTAAAAAACTCGGCCCAGCAGAGCTGAGACAGAAAGCCATGTGCTATGTAGGGCAGCATTACAAAGAGATCCTGGCTGATCCTCAGTGTTTGAAAGACCTGGACCGAGGAACCCTTTGTGAAATTTTAGAGAGGACTGACACTGAGGAATGCTGCGAGCTGGAGCTGTTCAAGGCCGCTGTGATCTGGCTGGAGCACGACCGCGTGCGGCTGAAAGATGCAGCAGATATTTTAGGGCGCATAAGATTCCCTCTCATTCCTTTAAGGGATCTGCAGAGCTGTGTCCAGGAAATGCCCCTTATGAGGCTGGATTCAGGCTGCCACAGGTACCTGCAGGAGGCTCTGACTTACCACTCCCGGCTGTATGCTCAGCCAGTCCTGCAGACGCAGAGCACGAGCCTCCGCTCCGGTTCCACCGCACTGCTGGTGGCTGGCGGCAGAACTGCTGACAACTGCTTGTGCAGAGAGATGTGGGCTGCAGACCAGAGCTGCAGCGCCTGGCACAAAATCGGGGACCTCTGTGTGCCAGTGTACAACCATTGTGTCGCCATCATCAACGACTTCCTCTTTGTCATTGGGGGACAGTGCAAATTTGATCCCACAGGAAAGCAGCCATTGAATGAGGTAAGGCACAAGAAACATGTAGCCTTGGAAAAATGGCTGGGTGAGGAAGGGAGGGAATCAGTCTTCTTGCCCACCACACATCATCTACCTCTACCTATTTCTTAGCACTCTGTACAGTGCTGAGAACCCTTGGGAACAGAGCTTCCAGACTCTGGGAAGCAACGAGGTCCTGCCCTGGTCCCACCATGCTCCTGCTGTAAACTGTCATCCTGATCCATACACAACTCCCAGAGCGCAGGTTCAGCCAGGTCCACATCAGTCAGTCAAGCAACCTCCTGAATGCTACCCTATCCCCCTTGTTGCTGCCCTAGGACTTGCACTCGGTAGGCAGGTTAAAGCCACTTCACTTGAGAGCCCCTCCTTCCTTGGTTTTGCCCTTGAAAGGTAAATCTCCTTTAGCTTCCAGGACCTTCCTCTTCTGCCTTAAGTGTAAAAAGACTTGTGCAGGATTTTATGTTTTCTTAGATGGCTTCAGTGAGTTTGCTAGAAAAAACAGCATGTTTTTCATTTCCATACTTCCAGGGGACTTATTTCAGCATTGTACTTAGTTCAGCAGTGCCACTGTAAACGGCAACTTTCTTCCACTGCCTTGAAGGCAGGAGGCTGCTCACAGCAGCAGTGGAGCAGAGGATGCTGAAACAGCAGGGCTGTGTGTGGTTTTGCAGATACTGCTCTTGCTCACTGACATGGGCTTTCTAACCACGACTGACAAAGCAAGTTTGGGGAGGTATTTACTGCTAAACAAGATTTGAGTGGAACCCCAGCCTTAGCAGAGGTGCTACACCCCTGTGGGGATGCCATCAGGGATGAGGGGAGGGGAAGCCACTCCTGCCTTCTCCTGGGCAAGAGCAGCAGGCAAAGCTCAGCTGCTCTCTACTACAAACAGTAGCAGAGATGCAAAATGTGCTTGTTTTAAATATCACCAAAAAAGTTTTCAGCTGACACATGCTAGCTGTGTTTGAAACAAAGGCATTTCATTGAGCCAATGTGTTTGACCTCCTGCTTGCTGCAGGAACAGGAGCACAACCTGTCCCAACCCCCACAGACCTGCAGAAAGGCTGTAACTGAGCCACCAGCTCCACTGGGAAGGTACTGCTGCTATCAGCTGGCTGGCACTGGAAGTTGAGCCTGTCCAGGTCTGAATATAAAACCTTCCTCAGTCCAGGGAAAATATTTATCAGTTCTTGAAGGCACACAAGGTGCAAGCCAGCCACTTGCCTCCTGCTAACCATCACCATCTGCTGTGATCCTAGGTTTTCCGATTTGATCCCCGCAACGCTTCCTGGCTCCAGGTCGCCAGTATGCTGGAGAGGCGGACGCGCTTCCAGGCAGCCGTACTGTTTGATCGCATCTTCGCTGTGGGTGGTGGGACACTGCTGGGGACCCTCACCCGCACCACGGAACTGTACCAGCCCGCTGACAACAAGTGGGAGTTCACAGCTCCCTTCCCCGTGCCTATCGCTGATCACGCAGGCACAACCCACAAGGGAATACTCTATATTTCAGGTGATAGAGCTAGTAGAAAGCAGCATATTGTCATATAGTTTCATTGATTTTTGCTGGTATCTTAATGCCTGCACCCACACCAGTAACACCCACAGCTCCAGTGCCCCTTCCCTGCTGTGTTACCACAGCCTCACTGCCCTCCTGAATGCCAGGAATTCTTTACAAGACGTTAAAGGTGACACCATCTGCTTGCAATCCACACCCCTGTTCACCCTTGACCTTGCAATCCTGGCTCAGTCTTTACGGGATCTTTGGTAGATGGGGCAGGATGTTTCACAATAAAGCAGGACAGGTTTCAACAGTTCAGAAAATTCTTGTGGGATCTTTAGCTTTTGCAGGTACTAATTTGGTCTTGAAAGATGATCTTTGGTTTGTTCTAGGAACTGCACGGTGTTTGTGTTACCGCCTCTGCAGTTAAAAGTCCTGGGCCAGTCTGCCATGGCCACAGGTTCCCTGCACCAGTCACAGCCCACTGGGATCAGGGTACTGCTCTAGTCCAGATGAACCACAGCTGCACAGCTGCAGCAAAGGGCCCCTCTCTGGGATGGACTGTACACCTGAGGCCTGGTGGCAGCACAGGGGCTGCCCTACCCAGATGTGTCCCCCCCTCCTCCCCCGTGACAGCAGGCCTCCTGCATGGCAGTGCAGGTGGATAATGGCTTAGCTGGGGAGCTGCTGAGACTCAGGTTCAAGTCCCTACTTTGACTCAGCTGGCCCATGGCACCAGAAGCAGCTCATTTAATTCCTGTTGGTCTCAATTCCTACCCAAGAGCAAGGACACAATTGCCTCTCAGAGCTGCAAACACAGCCCAGTGATCTAGGCTGGATAACACTAGACCCCTTGGGTTTATACCTACCTAGAGCATTCATTTCCTTCTGGGCTACTGGGGTGACTGCAAATTTGGTTTGGCCAGCCTACGGCCTTGCCCAAGCAAACTGAAAATTAAAAGCAGACAAAGTATTCACGCCTAGGTGAGCTGGGGCTTATGGCCAACCTGAAATACCATCTGCCTTGTTTGCAGACTCTGTGCAGGCTGGAATTCAACAGACAGGTAGCTGGAGGTGTTTACCCTTCCCATAGCAGCACCCTCCTCCTGCAAGGAGCTTTTTATAATGCACACCTGAAACACACAAGTGAGTGCCCAATAAGGAGAAAAAGTTGACAACAGCACTGGCAGATTGGCTCTGAGCTTCTGTCAAAGATCCAAAGTTCAAAGAGCTTTGAACGTTTTTCTTTCAAACCACCATTCTGTGACTCTGTGCAGGAAGCTGTTCCTGGTTACACTTGAAATACCTTAATACCTTATTCAAAAATATTTTGTGGAAAACTGTTTACAGAAAGAGCTGGAAATGGTTTGGGATCCCCCCCCCCCCTTTAAAATTCCTTAAGAAGCTCAGGTTTTAAATTTCGCACTGCGTCAGCTCTGCAGAATGGTGTGAAATTTTAAATCCCAGCTTCTTAAGTATTTTAAAGAAAAAAAAAAAATCAACTCTGCTAATGTTTGCAGAAGATTTGCTGGATGTCAGAGAGGATGATGGACAGATTTTTCAAGACTTCTGCTTTTCTTTTAGGAGGCTTCTCTGGGGGTAAAACCTTACAAGACACATACAGCTACCTCCCTCGCCTCCGACGCTGGATTGGCAACAGTGCCATGGCTTTTACCCGCTGTGATCATGGGATGGCTACAGTCGGGGACAAGATCTTTAGCATTGGAGGAAGGACACTAAAAGGAGTAAGTTTATTTTTCTTCTAATCCCAAATCTGATCCAAACCAGGGTCTCTGTATTGCTAGGCCCTGTTTTATTCCAACGGGTTGACATTCATCATTTTTGGTCTCTTTGTGGACTGGCACAGTTCCAAGTCAGGCCAATAAGCTTATGAAAATGTGCCTGTCATTATAATAATGTGCATGAGAAGCTGCCCTGTTGTCACACTATCTGCTAAAGTACAAAGGCTGTTTAAAGTATTTTTTTAAACAGAGAATACAGTGGAGGTGCAGCCTGTTAACACAGGAAAAAACTAAGTGTAAAACTGGTCACATACCTGCCCCTAACACACTGACCACTTTCCTTGTTCAAGCAGAGAGAGGAGGAAACACTGGCAGAGGGGAAGAGGAATGAACTGCAGTGAGGACACTAGCCTAGATTTTAGGAAAGATGGGCTCAAGTCCTGGAATGCAAGTGAAGTTTCTTCAAACCTGTATTTCCCATCTCTGAAAGAGGAGGGAAAGCACTGCCCAGCCTCCTGGGAAGAGACCTGACAGGGACTGAAAGGGTGACTCTAGGAGAATCCCATTCCCTAAAGCCAAAAGAACGGAATTTTCAAAGACCATTCAGCAATTCCCATTTGAAAGTGTAAAGACTCAGGGCCTGGCCCCATTTTACCATGATGGATACAGTTTCTTTTGAAAGAACGAGGATGTCTTAGAGTACTTATTGCTCACTGAGGAAAGGGATAGAATCTATAAACTGCACATCAAGGCTGATATCCAGTTCCTCCAGATGACACCAACTCAGTTATTGTCCACAATTCAATGCAATATAGCCCTCTTCAGATTATTTTACTCGTAATGTGTTAAGAGTCTGGAGAGCAGGCAGGACTTGGGCTATGCCAGTTCCAGCAGGTCCCTGTGGCACCTTGTTCAGCTCACTCCTTTGACTTTCCAAGAAGAATGCTCCTTTAAAGCCGTGCCATTCTGGTATTTTATTCAGTTTCCTTTGAGGCTCTGATTGCTAAATGTGGATCAGCACCTTGACCCCCATGATATTCAAACAGATGCTGAGATACTGGTTTCCTTTGTCATGAACCAAGCCAGCCATGACAGTGATGCCCACTCAAGGTGTGATAACAGGTGAGTGTTGGTCTGTTTTTTTGCAGGTGAAGGAGTGGATTCATGTCAGTGAGACAGAGTATTATTGTCCTGTAAGCAATCAGTGGACAACACTAACGCTCTCCCCATTTAACTGCTGCCAGTTCAGCATCACAGCCCACAACACTATGCTGTACCTTGCAGGAGGTGGGAAGCTGAAGCACATGCAGAAAGAAGACAGTGTCTTCCTGTATGACACAGAGGGGCAGGTATGGAAGAAAGCCAGTCCCCTGCCTAAAGCTCTGGTGGATCATGCCTCTTGCATGATTAAACTGTCCCAAGTGAATGCAGCTGGTGAGATGGAGGGAGCCACAAAGCGCTCCCCCACAGGAAGGAGGAAGAAATCTACCCTCAGCTTGTTCATCACAAAGAAACAAGAGTCCCACTCTGCCTCAAAAAAGTAAGAGGATGTGAATACATCAAGGGATCTGACAGTGTTTGCCAAGACATTAGTATTTTAACAACTCTTATAGTTTCCAGGCAAACATCTTTAGCAGTTATTTGGAACTGGTACATTTCTGACTTGGTGCTATCATGTGACACACATAATTTGCAAAAAAAAAAAAATTAGTTCCCAATCCCACTAAACTGCATTAAACCCATAAGAATTCCTTAAATCGATTTTTTTGTCATTCAGAACCTGTTTTTCTGAATAATGACCAAGGTAAAACTTATTTTTAATGAGGAAGTTGAGAGATTTTATGAGGAAGTCTTCAAAAGAGTTTTTAATTCTGTCTCTAATAATTTCTTTACAAACACTGCTGGCTGACAAATCAAGTACTCAAAGAGATGTACATTTAAGATTGTCTTGCCACTGGATTAAGACCATAGGGTACTGTGATGAGAACCTCGTCCTCAACACGCAGACCAGATAACTTCCTCCAGTGAACGTGCATTGAACCTGTGACTGCTTGAACCAGAGTGTGGGTAAACTTTTAGAAAATAACCAAGTACCTTAGAGGTCCACATCTCATGGACAGACAGGCTATGGGGCTGCAATCGCTGAAAAACCTGACAAGAATAAGTTTGGAAAGGTGAGAGAATGAACCCATGGGCCACCATGGGACATCCTCACCAAAAAGTCAATATGGGGCAAAACATCCCTGTGGAAGATCGGAGTCATACCAGCTCCCACAATACACAACCTGCACAACAACACAACAGCTCTACTTGTAGGTGCTTCTGGAAAACAGAATGTTAAATAGAAGACCAAACTGGTAATATTAACTCACCAACAAGAGCAGCCAGGCCTTGAATTGGGTCTGTGTGGGCAAGGATTTGTTCACAGCTGACCTGGATGAGACACATTATAGGTAAATTGCAGACAGGATAGTTAACAGTCTCTGCTCCAAAGAAGATCTAAGCTGGAAGATTCATTACAATAATCACTTACACATTTTATGGTTCAGCAGTTTTCCGAGGGCCTAATGCAACATGTTTCGAGTGTTTTTTTCCCCCTCCCTTCTAGCAATAAAATATATAAAAACAAGGAGACAGGGCAAGGACAAACAGTTCCTTTAACAAGTTAAGCAGCTGTGAAAAGGTCAGTGATACACAACAGTTCCTTCCCTCTACAATCAGAATATTTTAACACCCTCCTCAATGCAGGTAGAATAATTATTTCCATTTTACATGTTGTTAAACAGAGCCTAGAAGGGGACTGGATGCCCAGTGGAGCCAGAGACAGCATGTCCTAAGTCCCAGTACAGCATAGCCTGTATGACCTCTTACACAGTATGCATTTTGCCTCAGGTAGGGCTTGAACCATAAATGCTCTAAAGCCAGGGGAAAATAAAGTCCTGTCTGTGTGGTGTGCTGGAATGCAGCAGAGAACAGCAGCAAAAGGCTGACAGAACACCGGAAGAAACCAAGAACTGCAACAGCAACTGGTGATCTGGGGTCAAAGTTAGGACCTTTCAAAAGCAGCGGGTGTCTGAGAAGTCTTTGTAACCCCCTGACAACCAGGCCCCTTACCTACATTTTGCCATCAGATTCTCTTGAAAGTTTGCAGGTTTTCCAGCCCCCACAGCAGCAGGCTTTCCCCTACATTATTCTCTGAGGTATGTCATCTTCCTGAGTGACACTTAGGAAGGAGCCTGATTTTTAGATCTCCATCCCTACCCACCAAGAAAAATAGATCTATGAAAGTGTGTTGAGGTGTGCTACAACAAAGCACTTTTTTTAAAAAAAAGCTACGGGTTTTTAGTGTTTAAAAGCTGAAGTCAACAAGTTTGCACAGGCCTTTGTGTCCAAGGTAAAGGCAGAGCAGGGTAGGGGTGGCTCCAGCAAACCCTGACAAGCCTCACAGCAGTGCATTTCAAATACAGCAGTCACTGTCACAGAGAAGTTTAAAATGTGTAGATTTACTGTCAGAGTGGAAGGGCTGCAACTTCCACCACTACCTCCCTCTGTCACCATCGCTGATGGTGTGTCCCCAACTGTGTCCCTGCACTCTGGTCACCAAGGTGCACAACAGAAACTGTGACTCTCACCCACATCCTGGGACTCACCTTCACGGGATTGGCAGGGAGGTGACCCATGAAATCGGTTTTGTAAGGGTAGTCCATCATGGCCATCATGGTGAAGGCATTTCTAGCAAACCCAAAAAGCTGGTAAACATCCTCCCTGTTAGAGATCTTATTGCACGTGGACATTTTGCTGCTGATTTCATTGTAGGCTGCAGAAGGAAGGAAAATGAAAGACACAAACATCAGCAGAGGAAAACAATACTGTGCTTCAGCACCTGGCTTCACTCAGGAGTAAGGAGATGCCATAACACACAGATGAGGTTTCTAGTGGGAAGGAAACATTACGTCTAAATTTACACACATATGGATATTCAGGTACAGCCTTCCCATGCAGCTTCACAACCCCGCACGGCCCACAGCCCACACTGCTCCCTGCAGGGCCACCAACACCTCCCTGGGGAGCCCAGAGGAATCAGCACCCACCGAGACAGCAGCAGCCCCAGCTGGCACAGTGAGAAGAGCAGTTTGGTACAAGCCCATCCCTGCCCGTGCCCTGCCTGGCTGCCTCCTCACCCCCACAGGCTCCCTCCCTGGGCCTTGCTGAGTTACACAGCACAGTCTCCCCAGGCAAGTTCTCATGCAGGAGAGCCGGAGCCAGGACATCTGTCTCTGAAGAGATTTCTTTAAGATGCAGTCTTATGCCTTTGCACTTCTGCTGCGGAAAGCTGCTCCCTTAATTTTCATCCTCCACATTCAGGTGTTACAGTTCCTGTCTGTCCCCATCGTACCCTACAAGCTGCCCACTGCAGCCCAGCTGTCTTTACTTGGAAACCCAAGGCCTGGCATCTGCCTCGTGAGCCTAAGCCTTAAATAAGACCACCTTATCCACCCTGCTGCAGAAAGCATGGCACCAGGACCTTGGCTATTTAACAGTAACATCTTTCCTGCTGTGACCCAAAGCTAAATGGGGTTTTGGACCCCTGGCTGCTCTGGGCAGTTCCAGGACCAGCCCCTGCAGCAAGGCAGTAACAGCAGCCATCGGACATGCAGCACCACAGACCAACCCAAGCCTTGAGACAGACCAGGAAGCCACTACAGCTGTTCTACCACCATGCAGAGCTCCCAGGAGATGCTGTGTCTGTCCCTGATACCTGGTCTGACACTGCAGAGACCTTCACCTGTCTCTGTCCTTGGCTTCACCTAACTGTCCAATATTGGAGATGGAAGACTGTGATGGCTGCTTCAACACCTAGATTGCCTTCCAAATATTTCTCAGATATGTCCAGAGAGCTGAGCCACGCAGCTGTCATACACCTGAACAGTTCCCAATGGCATGGGCACTGAGGACAAGTATTTGGTGAAACATGAGGATTTACCAGCATAAAATACAGGTGGTTTGCACCTGCAGGTGTTTTTTGCACTTTGATGCAGAAAAGATGGTTTCATTAACACTGAAAGCATAGATGCTTTCATTTTGGTGTTGATTACTAATTATAATGCTAACTGAAACTGTTAATTAAATAAAAAAAAAAATCAGTCATACAAGCAGAAAGAGGTGACCAGGTGGGCATTTGCATTGATTTAGCTGAACCAGTTGAAGATCCAGCTGAAGTAAAACTGAATCAACTTTTTTCCACACAGCTGGGACTGCCTGCTGGCTGCCCTTGGGGCTATCCTTCCTTACCTCCTCTCAAGCACAGATCCTTAATCTGCTGGAAGGCTTTACGGACAGCTGTAACACAACTGGGGCTGGACTTCTGAAAATCCTGAATGGACAGAAAAGACACAGGATTACGGTTGCACAGAGGAGATATGTGTGGAGGCTGCATTGGGAAGAACTGCTAGAAGTATCAGAAGGTGACAGGGGTCACTGGCCCACTGGTCAGAACCTCATCTACATCTCCAGGAGCAGTGACAGTGGTGCTTCTACCTTGTTGTCCAGACAATCAGCACGTCCCAGTAGAAGCCAGTAGTCTGCAGAGCTCAGACCAAGCAGCAGCTGTTCCACCAGGTCTCAATGGAATGAGTTGTTAGACAAAACACTTTCCATTTAGTGGAGCCATTAGACTGAACATGAAACACATGCTCCCAGGACATGGGAAGAGTGACAGGCTCCTAGGCCTGAAAGTTTGGTGGGTTGTTTTTTGTTTGTTTGTTGTTTTTTTTTTCCTTTTAAACAGACAGTAGAGTTCTTCCAACTACACTTTGTCTACGTGAAAGGAGCCATGGAGAAGTCAGTTATGCATAGAGAGTCTGGGAACCAAGACCTGCTTTTCTTCTTAAGCCTGCCAGTGATGTGCCAGATGACCAAGAATCCCACATCCTTTTTCTTGGGAAAAACATTACTGATCCTGAAAAAGCACTTTAAGGTACATTTGAAGAACTGTGGCTGGTTATGCTGGCGCAACAAGTTGTCACTGAAAGTTTTAGCAACCCAAACTGTTTCTCTTCTGTCAGCTTGTAACAGTTTGAGATCTTCTGGCAACCAGTGCTTTGTAATAATAAGAATCATTAGGGTTCTTTTAAGGTCCCTTTACCCTGCTAGAGCTATGGTTAAGTAACCACAAGTCACTAGCTAAGCATTTTTTCTTACAAAGACCCAGACTAAACTAAAAACAGATTTGGGACCTTCCTTTTATTCCTGACTCTGTTATGATTAGAGAAATCATTAGGAAGTTTTCCACAGTTTACCTCTACATCCCTTTAGGAGTTACAGATCTCCTTCTGATGTGCTTACTGATCTTCATCTACTAATGGCTCTAATTGGTGTGGACACCTTGGCCTGGGACAGAGGAGCTGGTCTGCTCTGGCTGCCGTGGGGGCTGAGCTCCCCATTAGCTGCAGCAGGGCCCTGCTCCTCCTGTGCTCCCCTGCAGAGCTGTACAGACCCAGGAACAGTTCAGCTGAGCCCTGGCAGAAACAGAGGCAAGAGTCATCACAAGCATTCCAAAGAAAGCTGCTACCCCTCCAGGCTGCCAGCTTTCCTCTTTTCAACCACACCTAGTTCAGATGTCTACACTGATCTGAAGTCCAGGCCTGCAGCAGTAACCTCAGGGGAAGCACCCATTTGGCTGTATGGGTGGTGCTCACCAGGGGCTCTCTGCCGGGCTGCAGGCAGCACACCTGGCACGTATAACCTATTCTTATGCAAATGCATTATGGAACATCTGCCTTCTGCCCTTTGCTCACTTCCCCTGTGAGCTGGAGGCTTATCAAATGGACTGGAAAAGCTCAGTAAAAGTCAGAGAAAGCTGCTCTGAGACAATGCACTCTGGACTCCCAGGAAGAGAGAGCTCCCACATGATTCATGAAAGGTTTCTGCCTTCATTAGCATTAACAGCTCTCCGGGGGGTGTTCTCTCACCAAGAAGAGCAATTGAATTCAGATTTCAGATGCACAAATTGCTTTTACGAAAACATGTTGAAGGTGGAAGGAATTACTTTGAGAACAACAAAATGCTTGCTTAGGCTCTCAGCCCAGAGGTCAGCTTATCACTGCAGAGAGAATATATTTTAAAATTAATTGGAAAGTTTCTTCACATGAAAAGGTCAAAGCCCTAATTACAGAGGTGTGTAATGACTCACAGCATATTTACAGCTCAATCAAGAGAGAGATATCAGTTGAACAGAGCTTCTGAGAAGGGAAGAATTCTCACCACAGGGTCTGTTAGAAGATTAAGTAGTACTGCATTTTTAAAAATGTGTAATTTTAAGAAAAGATGTCTTTAATTCTCTTATACACTTAGAATTTCAAATGCTGTTGTGTTTATTTTAACATGATTTACACTTAATGGTAATGCTATCTGTCCTGTAAGTCTCTGCATTGAAACAAGAGCAAAAAGACCTCAAGTTTCATACGCAGGTACTTCATGCAAAGCCATGTGTGTCACCCAGATCTAGAAATTCATGTCGAATAAAAGGCAACATAGACACCATCACAAGATTTCAGTACTACCATCTAGTACATTTCTTTCCTTATAAGTCAGTTCTAAGCAATACCACTTTCCTATGGGGCCTATGTCCCCAACTGTGAAAGCCACATTTAAATTTTGGTTTTAAGTGAACCCAGGATACCTTGCATATTTTTAACTAGTGAAATGAATATTTTCAAGCTCTTCACTGAAATGCAACCATCTTGGGACTAAGGAGCTGCTGTGAATTATTGATATCAATGCAAAATACAGCATTCTGGGAGATCTGAGTCATAAATTACCCAAAGGACATTCAGCCAGACACAAAAGAAAACTTTCAGGCTGCAATATGATCAAGTCACTAGAAATGGGAAAGTGAATCCTTAGTGGTACTAAAGGTGCTAGAACTGAGTTGTGGTGCTTATCAGAGAAGCACCTTTGGGCCCTGAGCTGCCACAGCTACGGCAGTGCTCAGCCATCACATCCACAGCTGCTGCTTTTATGGGTGAGTTCCCATTTAATTGCATTCCCTGCCCAGAACTGATGCTGTGAAGACAGATGTCTGTTTAAATACATGGAAGAGGAAAAAAATCCAGCCTTCCTAAAGGAAGAAAGTAATGCTCCTGAAAAGAGATGCTACTTACTGCTGTTACATCTCTGAAGAACTGGGTGGGCTCTCCAAGACCAGCCACAGACAACAGAGGAGCACTGGCAGCTAATGCTCCAGCCACGAGGTTTGGGTATTTCATCCTCATGTAAGCGCTCAGCATTCCTCCATAGCTGCCACAGCAGAGACAGAAGAGTTACTTCCTTTAACAGACTTTATAACATGGTAACTCAAAAGTTCAGGCCAACATTCATAGGCTCACCTAATCCAAGGCAACAAGAAGCTTACAGGTATCTAACAGATGCCATCCTCATGTAAAGAGATCCAGTTATGGTCAATGAGCAGTACACAATGTGTTCTAATTGGCCTGTCCCCGAACATTCACACCAACTCCAGTGGGAACAGAGCAGCCCAGTTTGTTTCTGCAGCCAAATGTAAAGTCTGCCTCAGTATTTAACTCTGCACCTTCAGGAGTGTGTCCTGAGGGCTTCAGTGCAGAACCAAGTGGGGCTTAAGTGAGGTTGTCACTGTTCAGTGTGGAAAGGAGACACATTTTGCATACAGGATTATAAAGACTAGCTAGGCTCTTAGCAAAGGGTGTCCCTGAACACTACAGGACACAGAGCCCTCTCTGGTGCTGTGGAGTATTCTCCCTGGGCACCCCAAATAACAGCTGCATAGATGATCAGCACAGATATAGGGAATGGGAGACATTAATAAATACCACAATAAAACTCAAAGCCACCTTGGTAGTTTCAGTTTGAGGGCCACAATCTGCAGATATATCAAGAGTTGCTAGATAAACCCAAGGTGACAGAAGTTATTCATATGCTGATGTTTGTGGAGTTACTCTGAGGTCACTCTGGGAGTGGCAAATGACATCCCCAAAACACAGATAACACCCAGTCTGAGTCCAAGCTTACAGGTATTCAAGTCTCCCTCCCCACCACCCCAAGTGGTTGCAGTAAATACGATTTCACACATCACCCACATGTAAAACCATATGCATTTCTCTAACCCTTGGAAATGGGTATTAGCTGAAACCTGCCACAAGTAATTTCACATTAAAGTTTGGCAAAGTTATAAGCAACAGAAGAGGGTGGGGATTTTTTCTCTCATAGGAGATGCTGTGCCACTCCAACACTGCTGGGTTTAGTGCTGTTTGAGGCTGCTACAGACTCAACTCTGATGTACACACATGGAGATGTAGTCCAACGTGCAGCCCAGCTAGCAGGTTTTGCTGAATCCCTCTCTCACCTCCCCATCCCAGGACAGCTCTTGGCCTTTTACATTAGCTACTGGCCCGACAGTGACAGTACAAATACCCCTGAGATCTACAGTCTAGTCACAACCACAGTTAGCTGGGAGTTTAATAACTATGAGGTCAAATGTTTGTTACCTCACTGCAACTAAATTAGAAGCCCTGTACTTGGTCCTTTTAAAGAGAAGCATGGGGGAGCCTATTCAAGAGACAAGGACATCACATCAACACAGCTGAGCTGCAACAGAACAAGCATTTTGGGGAAGGACTTCTGCTAGGAAGCCAGGAGCAACCAAGCAGCAGGTTAGAGAGCAGAATTATGAAGAAGCCTACAATGAAAATGGCTGGATGTTGTAAAAAAATGGGTGGCCTCTGGAAAGAATATTTTACCAATTATTAGTTTTCTGTATTTCCAATGGAAAATGTTCTTATTCTGCAGAAGCAATTTCTGATTTTCTGGAGTTCTGGCTGACTTGTACATTAAAGACACCTAGAAACATCTTAGGCAGTGGTTCTTCTCCAAAGCAATCACAAATGGAGACTAATTCTTGATGGGAGAACTGACTGGGACCTGGTAATGAGCTCTTGGGAGCTGAGGTACAGGCCCACCTGCTCTCTGTTGGAGAGCTTAAAGCTCTGCTGTTAGAACTTGCTTGAGAGCCAAACAGATCTATGGGAACAGCATGGCTGTGACAAGATGCAGAAAAAGGAAGCAGCACACACAACCCTTACCTGCCTCCAAAAGCAATGACAGGGCAGTCTGCAGCACCATACTGCTGCTTAAGCTCAGTAATTAGCACTGCATAGTCAGCGAGGGCTTGTTCCACGGTAAGCAGAGCAGTCTTCTTCAGCTGCGTTGACTCAAGTCCAAATGGAAGAGACTTCCCATAGTACCTCTGAAAGGAAAGAGGTATGCTCAAACTTTGTTCTCACCACAGAACTGGGATAAGTGTACACAAATGGTAAGTGATAACAGAGCATGTGGGGTTCTCTAACTTGTTTGTAACTGAGGAAGTGCTTGTCTCCTGCATCTGATAAACTGAAACTTTCAGGACGTATTATCCTGTAGAGGATGGACAGTCTATGAGAAATGACTTAGTGGGTGCCAAGTCGGCCCTCAGCACACGTGTCTCCTGAAATCCCCAACGAGAAAAGGGAACAGGGTAATCTCTTCATGCATAAATTGTGGAATACCAGATTTAATAGAGTGGTGTGGGAAAGGTTGACTTGGGACTCCGCAGGCTAGGGAGATTACACATTACCCAAACAAAATAACTCTCTAGTCCAGTGTGGAGTTCAAGGCCTGTGGAAACTACTTACAAAAGCACTGGTCTAATGCAAATACACCATGGCATAGGTTTTACTGAAACAGTAGTCTGTATCCTGGATTGCTGGTAGGCATAGTAAAAAAAATTCAGACGCAATGGTTCAATAAAGAAAAGCTGCTACCATGAGGAGAAGGCGTACAGCAGGTATACCTCAGCTTCATGGCAAGAGATGTTATTGTTTTTCCAGACCTGCAGAAAGTTGAATTCGGTAACACCGAACAGAACAAGACTCTATAGTATGCATAATGACTAAAATACTCACATGCTCAGCAAAAATCACAAGTGCTTGCTGTTCTTCTGCCAATTCAAATATGAAGTCAGAGTTCTGAGCAAAAGTCCAGATATCACCTTCATTGCCAGTATAGAAAAAGATGGGTCCAAATCCTTTCTTCCAGAACTTTGCTGAGTGAGACAATTGACAGAAGCAAATTAAAAAAAACCCAAACCACAAAAAAAGCACACATGAGCATGAAATGACTATACTTCTGGTGAGTTTGGGCAGGAGCTTAGCAGGAAGAACTCTGTGAACAGGCTGATCCCTGAGAACCTGAGCTGAGGCATAAAGGCATTAGAAAGACCAGGCTACAGAAATCTCTCATCTGAGCAGGTGTAAATAACAGCTTCCATGAGATCAGTACATGGCCTTGAACTTCTGCCTGAAAATCCCTAAAATTTCAGTTCTGAGAGTCATTTGGAAACAGCTGCCCTCAAAAGAGCCATTTCCCATTTATATACCTTTTTCAGCCCAACTCATCCCAAAGTACTTGCACAGATCACTTTTCCCACAAAATGAACATTAGGGCATTGCCTGAATCTTTCTGCTGCTCCTGCTGTGATGTATAAGGTAGAGACAAGCTGTAAATGACATATCATAGAATGGTTTGAGTTGGAAGGGACCCTTGGAGATGACCCAGTTCAATCTCCCTTCCATGGGCAGGGACTTTTTCCACCAGATCAGGTTGCTCAAAACCCTGTCCAGCTTGATTTCGAACACTTCCAGGGACAGGGCATCCATAACTTTTCTGGGTAACCTCATCCACTATCTCACCATCCTCATAATAATATATTTCTTCTTTATGTCCAGTCAAATCCACGCTCTTTCAGTTTAAAACCATTACCCCTTGTCCTCTTGCTACAGGCCCTGGCAAAAAGCATCTCTCCACTTACTTATAAATTCCCTTTGTATATTGAATACCTGCTAATAATGTCTCCACAGAGCCTTCTCTTCTCCAGACTGAACCCCCAACTCTCTCAGCCTTTCTTCACAGCAGAGGCGTTTCAGCCCTCTGACCATTTTCATGGCCTCCGCTGGACCCACCCTGCCAGGTCCTTGCCTTTCTTGCAGAGGCGGCCCCAGAGCTGGACACAGGGCTAAAGACAGGGTCTCACACAGCAGAGCAGGGGCAGGGAATCAACTCCCTTGACCTGCTGCCACCCTTCTCTTGATGCAGCCCAGGATATGCTGATATATATTATATATGTAACATACACATATATATCTCATGATATATCTAGATATGCTTCATGATATATCATGATATGCCTCATCCTCTGATCTATTTATAACTGAAGGCAAATTGAGACTGGCAGAACAGGCTGACTCATACTTGCTTATCTAACAAACAGTTGCTTTAACGCTTGCTGACTTCAACAAACATTTGATTTTAACTTAGTCTTAAATAGCATAGGAATTAAAGAGGTATAATAAATAACTGGGTGTCTGTTGTTGAAGATGTTGGTGTCGATTTCAACACACCGGGTGACACGGCAAAGGGACCCTCCAACAGCAGTCATCCTACAGATGCTGCTGCAGTATGTCACGTAAGGCCATTTCCATTAACAGAGGCACCTGAATTTAATTATTGCCATTATCAACACAGACTTGCCAAAGTCTGTGTCTTGGCTTGGAAATGGGTTTGAAACCTTTCATTAGTGAAATTGGTACTCTTCATTGACAAAGAGGTTGATTCTCTATTTGCTTTGGGTATCTGGTAGGAAGTGGAAGTGCTACATACTCTGGCTTTTCTTCTAATATGCTCCATGGTTCCTGGAGAAAACATCCATTCACAGAAGCCAAAATCAAACCAGATGGATTGCTTAAAAAAGTATCTATTTTTAGACTGATATCCTGGGGAGCTGCTAGCTAAACTCAAGACAGTCAGATGCCTGGTTGTGAAATGATAGTCTCCTTCAAGTTCTTGCTGATGATGTGAAGTCACATATTGCACAAGAAGCAGTGGAGGGGAATGGAACTACTCACAGGAATTTTGAGTAAGAAATTATTTGTAAGCTGGCAGGACAGCAATGTTAATGTTTTGTTTCTCACAAATATTATCTGGTTCTGCCCAGGGCATTCAGATAAAACATAACACTTTAAAAAGAAAATAAAAATTATGCAGTGCTTTAAACCAGGTGATCTCAAAATTCTATTCAAAAAGAGCCACTTAATGAGTGAAATTTCAGCCTTGGATGCACTATTAAAATTCACTGGTGTTCCCATATCTTTGGGCTGAAATGATTAATGAATTCATGCCTGGTGAAACATATATGACTGGGTGCAGGTGCAGAAAAAGCTGTGGAGTAACCAGTGATGTGAAGAAGGTGAGATGCTGCACATGACACTGCAGGTAGCGTGTGAGGCAGCAGCAGGCAGGTGCCAGGCTGGGCAGCGCTCTGAGCTGGTGCTATTCACAGCTTCACTTTTGTTCCCTCCCTGTTTTCTTCAGGCAGGCAGGATTGAAAAACATGTGACACTGGTTACTGAAATGGCTTTCTTCTAAGTCACATGCTGTTTAGAAAAGCCTCCTCTCTCTTACTGCCTGTTGCACAGAAGAGAACTCATTATTTGGCTAGAAAGGAAAACAGACAGCTTCTTGCTGGAAGCCCTCATTGTTCAGCAAAGCTTAAGCTATCTATAGTTGCAGGGTTTTAAATACTGCAAAACACTGACCCAAGGGGAGTTATCGTCACTCATAAGAACAATGGGTACAGAGTGCAACGTTTAGGTCACCATTTGGTTTTCCTGCTGCATTCAGAGCACCAAGTTGCACTTGTAAGAGATGCTGTGGCCAGCTTAAGACACACACGCACAAAGCCAGCCCTGGCGTAAGCCTAACGCAGCTGCTGCTTCTCATCTGCTCTTGCTTCAGAGAGGCCATTCCCTACACCCCGTGGTCAGAACCACAAATTGAAGGGAAGGGGAGGGGGATACAGACAAGGCTGGGGGGAATGACTGGCTCATGAAGGGCTGGAACCTCAGACTGCCTTCTGGCTGCTCTGCACAGCTCTCCGAGCACCAAATGGAAAGGCTCTCTGCCTTAGTGCAGGAGCAGTTAAAGCTTAAGCAGGAGAAATTCAGCCCTGGCCATAGCAAGGCACTGCCGTGGTCATGCCATGGGAACAGCCTGGCCACAGCACCCCTCCCGGGACCTACCTGAGACCAGGTACCGCTGCGGGAAGGTCTCGTTGCCACACGTCTCGAAGCTGAAGTGGTCCCGCACCTGCTGGAAATGCCGCTCCTCCAGGTCCCACCCCGCGGCCCGGGCAGCTGGAGGAGGAACCGTCAGCGACGGGGAAACCGGCACCGCCACCCGGCCGGGCCCAACTCTGGGAACTGGGGCTCAGGGGAGCCCGGGACACCCACCCAGCACTCCCCAGGCCGTTGGGGAGCTCTGGCTTCAGCTCTGTTTGTTCAGCCACATGTGGGAAGCAGAGTTTCCTAAGCAGCTCTAGCAGCCCTGACACTCTTGTGAAACCTTTATCCTCTGAGGCACCATATAGTAAACCCTGTGTAGGACTGCCTCTGGACAGTGGCGCACTTTCTTCAGCTACCTCAGAATTGGATGTTTCCAGACACTGACTGCAAAAAAGTTGTTTAACATTTGCGAAACTATCTATTATAAACATTTCAGCCTCTTTTGGGGGGACAGTGGCAGTTCAAAATAAGGAAGGAAACTATTGAGATATACTTCCTGATGCTTCCTGGCTTTTTGGCCAGCTGTGGTGGCTGTCTAGTTTATTACATGACTGTCGTTACAGGATAAGTGTAAGGTCTGATTGACCTTGTTGCTTCTCCTCACCCTAAGGATGTTCTACATAAAGTAATATTTATCCCCTTTTTTCAGTACCAGCCCCAGTTGTTGGTCTCAAAGCATCCAACCGAAACATGACAGACAGTCTGTGGTTCACCTGGGCTCCAGCGGCAGGAGATGTTGATTTCTATGAGCTGAATCTTTACAACCCAAATGGGACACAGAAAGAAACATGGCACAAGAAAGACCTGAAAGAGTGGCATTTCCAGGGGCTCATTCCTGGCAGAAAGTACACTCTGGTTGTGGTGACTCACAGCGGTGACCTGACCAACACAGCAAACACTGAAGGAAGAACAGGTAGAAGACACAAAAGCTTTGGGATTTTTGTTTAGACCCATCTGTCAGAATTCATATTAGTTCTCAACTATGCAACAGACATTCTGAGAGAGGATTTATTGTCACTGAAAGTGTAAAGATAAAGGATATCCTTAAGGGCATTAAGCCAATGTAGGGCGATTTTGTTCAGCACTCTTCTTTCAAAGGCTCAGGAATATGTAATGTCTGTGAAAGTCACTACCATCAACACACATGCAGTAACTGGCTGTGTACGTGGGATAATATAAACCACTTTGTGATGCATGAAGAAAATAATGTGTGTTTCACCTTGTGTAAAAATTTGTTAAGAATCTCTTTTTTTTTTTTTTTTTCCTTT
>NW_020799122.1:12389985-12489229 GCF_003259725.1 Athene cunicularia
CTGCAAAACACTGACCCAAGGGGGCGCTGCGGCAGGGGCTGGGGCAGGCGGGGCTGGGGCAGGCCTCGCCTCCTGGTCCCCGGAGAAGGTGCAGGGAGCAGGGGCGGCTCCCAGAGCAGGCTTAGGGGTTCTGTCAGGGGTCTGTGTGCCCCTCTGAGGGGACGGGTGGTGTTTCGCAGCTCCCCGCCGTGCTGCCGGCCATTGCAGGCAGCAGCTGTGCTGTCCGTGCTGACTGGCCTTTAGGACTCTGGAGGGGGCAGGTAGGCAGCGAGGCTCAGGGCCGGCGCTAGGCCTCCACACTGTCCCTGCAGATCTGCGGGGAGGGGATGGGGTGTCTCCACCCTGACCTTGCTGCTGGCTTCTGTTCTTCAAACCTCTATAGCTTTTGCTCTGGGTGTTGAATTGGTGCTGCCCTTTGCAAGGACGAGTGGTGGTACCTCAGGTCCCCTCTGTGAGGTGTAAGAAGGAAAGAGCAGGGGAGGAGTGAAAGCCCAGCCTAGCCAGCTCACAGGGGCCATGGCAGCTCAGCTTAGTACCCAGTGGAGATGAGGGAAGTGGGGATGTAGCACAGGAGGAAATCGGGTTGAGGATCCGTATCTCTGGTGAGGAGTGGTGAGTGAGAGAGCAGCAGAGGAGAGGAGAGGAGGGCTGGATGATGCCCCTAAGTCTCAGCAGGAGCATGTGTGTGACAAGACTGGAGCGTGTTCCCATGGTGGTGATACACTGGTGGCCCTGTGGTTGGGCATACTGGGGAGAGAAGGCACTTAGGCTGCTCTGAGAGCAAGTCAGGAGCAGTATGAAATGGTTTAATGGGTGGTTTCTTTAGGTTTTTGTTCCAGAGGGAGGCCACAGCAGACACCCCAAATGGCATGTGGCCTTGAAGGGAAAGATGGAGAAAGTTGCACTGCAAACAGGGCTGAACCTGCTAGTATGGCTGAAGTAAACTCAGCAGTACCTATGATTTAGCTTGATCTTCTTGTGCCAAGTGCTGTATAAACATGCAAAAAAAGGGCCTGGTTTTACATCAAAGGTTCAGTACACTGTCAGCTTATTCAAAATGTTTCAGAGATTTTACAAGCTGTCTGTGAATGTCATAGAAGTTTATAAAGGAACGGATTTAGCTTACTGAAGACCAAAAGAGCTGTTACAGGAAGAAGATTTAAAGGATGTGATCATGGGTGGGAAGCTGCAGAAGCAGCATTTTCATGTCTACTATTACCATCTGCAACCACACAGAGGCAACCACAGCATGGGAGATCGGTTTGGTTCAGGCAGTCACAAGATAACAAAACTGGGTGGAAGTCAGATCTAGCCTGTCTTTGTGTGATGAAAGCATAACACCAGACTGAGAATTCATGAGTGCTTCTGGCCAGGGCTTCTCTAGGACTGATTTTGTATTCAGGTTCCCACCTGAGGAGGTACAGAGATCATGCCTACTTCTTGCCTGAAACTTCCATAAGATTTATTCCTGACTGGTTACTTAATTGAAAAATGTTTTTAGTGTGTTAGGACTTAAACAGTATTATGCTTTCTTTATGAATTTAATAGAATTAAAATATTAGAGGAGTTCTGAGCAATATTTCAATTACATTATTTTTAATTTAATTTCCTGCACTTCTCAGGGTAGTGCTTTCAGTAAAGTGTCATTATAATTAAGACTTTGAAATCCTGACTTTTGTAGGGGCTGTCTTTTTTAAGACTGTTCTGGCTTGATGCTCTTGAACAGGTTTATTTCTTCAAAGAGGAAGGCTCAAGCAATTTTCTTCCCACATCCCCAGAGAGGAAAAGGCTATGACATAGGAGGATCTTCTACTTCATAAACCACTATATAATCTTCAGATGTCTTAGTTTAAAATATGAGCTGATACAAAGAAAACTAAACACATTAGTAGGAAATGGTTTGCTTTTGCAGTGGAAAGGAGAGGCTGGAACTGGTCCTTGGAGAAGATCCCATGTGGGCTCAGGTTGAAGGCTGTGCTGCACGCAGCAGGATTAAGATCTTATTTTTAGAGTACTGCTTACCTAAATTCTGTCTTGAAGAGTTTTGCAGTTAGGCTACAAGTAATGGTTGTGAGGTGTGTAAACCAGGGCTTTAAGGGAAGAAGAAAGAAAAAAAGGATCTCTACTCACTGCCAAGCTTTATGAAGAGGTTAGGAAAATCCATGAGGTGACATTGGCAACGACATTTGTCCTGGGGTGAGGAAAAAGTTTTTCACCAAAGCCTTCTGTGTAAACCAATCCTAATAAAATAATACCCTTAAAAAGGCTCTTAGTATCTTCAGAAATGAAAATACTTGCTGGTGGATGGGACAGGATCTGAAAAAAGAAACAGTCTGGTTTTGTCCCTCCCCTGTCAATAATACTAAACAGATACAAAGATACTAAACTGAGAAAGGGGAGTCTCTCTCGTGGTACTTTCAGACTGTCAGCCCATGGCAGCTCCAGCTGGACAAGCTCCTTCCAATCTCCCACCAAGGTGGGATAAAAGAGAAGGGGCTGCTTAGAGTGACCCCTGGACCAAACAGTGCCATCCTGCATTTGTATTTTGTCTATTCATTTAAAATTATGTAAATCCTTCTTCCATCTGCCCCAGGTTGTTTCTAAATTCCTGTTCTGTGAAAGTGGAGACATTGGTCAGGTACTGAGCAGCATGTGTTGCTCTAATAACGTGTGGCATTGTGCTGCCTTTCTGTGGATCTGTTTCTGTGGACTGTGTCAGCTAAAGAATGGCTGGTGTAAAGGTCCTTTTGTCCTAGCCTGCGGGATGGAAATGGAACATTCAAATGTATTGAAAATAAAAAGAGGGGTTAAGTGCATAGTAAGTCCTAAATAGCCTTGCACATAGTAATTGTGTAACTTAAGTTTCTCTCTTTGGAGGAAGTAGTATCTGTGTATCTTGGTTTATAAAAATTCCCAGAGCCCCTTTGAGCTCAAGCAGTAACTGTTACATGCTCAGAGGCATCCCCAGCAGGTCTGCATTGCTGCTCAGCTCCTGGCTCTCTGGGGCAGCAGTGGGGTGGTTTGGCTCTGTGGGTGGCAACTCAACTCCCTGATGAGCCATAGTTGAGGCTGAGCGCTGTCAGTGTTCACCTGCGGAACTCCTGAGTATTGGCCAAATGCAGCCTCGCTGACTCCTCTGCCTGATGCTGTGGTTCCTGGCAGAGCTGCCTGGCTCCTGTTTTCCATGCTCCTCTGGCTGCTTGCTGTGACTGCATGAAATAGCATTGAGACATGGAGCTGAGAGCAAGGACATGGTGTATTTGGACAGTGCATCTTCTCTCTTGCTTTCAGCTAACAGCCTGGGAGCATTCCCTAGGACAAAAAAATGCAGCTTTATTTTGGAAGAGGTCCCTACACTTCAGCGTATGGAGCAAGTGGAGAAAAATACAGAAGGTGGTCAAGGATTTAAAAAGGGGAATGTTGGACATTGGCCTGTGTACTGCAGAGGCCAAAAAAGGCAATGGAAGTGGGAAGCTGGCCCTGTAATTGCAGCAAGGCCAAGTTTACCTGGTCACTCAGTCTTGTGTATGCTCAGGTCGGAGCTAGGAGTTGGGGCACCCCCTCCTGATCAGGTGCTTGTCAGGGTCCCTCCCAGGCGCAAGTTTGCGCTGTTGGATAAAGAGCAGGACCAGGCAGCTGAGCCAGATGAAAAATAGTTCCCCTTTCCTCCTGTTGAGTTAATTTTTCTGAGGGATTGGTTTTCAGGTCTGGCTCACAAGACAGTCAGTGCGAGGCTGGTGCAGTGCAGAGGCAGCGGAAGCAGGGGAAGGTGCGGCCATGCCTTTGAGCGGCAGCTGGATTTCTTCTGGACTGCAGAAGTGTCATAGCCCAGGAAAATGCTGTGGGGCAGGTCTCAGCTCACAGGGGATGTGATATGGAGGGCTGCAGTGTCTGGCTGGGAGAAGGCCTCCCTGCAGAGGCTGTGCTTACTCTAATCTTTTTTTGGGGGCTGGTGGTCATGAGAGGAAAGGTCTGACCTTGCCTTTTGCTGCTCCTATCCCTGTAAAGTACTGGGTGGGTGTTCCTGGGGCTCTGTTGGCTGGTGCTTTGAGCCAGAGATCAGCATGTTGGCACTGGAGATACAAAGAAACAACGTCCCTGAGGAGCGGGGTGAGCTGGGAGCGCCCTGGTGCAGTGCTGAGCCTTGGATGCAGGAGGCATCGTGTGTTTTGTACCAGCTGGGTGACCAACTGCTGACATCAATCCATGTGCAGGCTTGCCAAAGCAGAACATGCATGTACGGTGTGAAGTAGTAGTACTGCACCAGCCTCCTGATAAGATTCTTTAGGAGGTCAGGTCTAGTGGCACAGTGACCTTCGTGAGGCATTTAGCTGAGGAGTGACGTGGCTGCGCTGCTGCAGCGGCGTGAGCTGGGGCTGGGCCCCACAGAGCTGACCAGGCACGAGGCTGGCTCAGGCTGCCACCTTCGCTGTCTGGACCAGCAGCTCATGGGCTGCCAGGCCGTGGCTCTGGACCCCACAGCCTCGGAAGATGGCACAATCGGTGCTCTGGGGTGCACCAGATCTGCCAGTGGTGCTTGGTGGGAGGCTGCTGCCAGGACCCACAGCTCCACACTGCAGGCAGGAGTGGGCATGAACTAGAGGGACCACCTGGCTGCTTTGCAGCCTGGGGAAGATGTCAGCAAGAGTGCAGGAGAGAGGCTCTGCCCCCCAGAAATTGCACTTTCACTGTCGTCTTTTCTTAAACTGAGCAGCCCATGCACTTCTGGCAGGTGTTTGTTGTTGTGCATTTACTCTGCAAAGGACTCCTCCAAATCCAGGGATATTCGAGGAGGAGGTCCTGGATGCAGCTGCTAATGGGTGTGCATGGCCAGCACAGCTGTGTGGCAGGCTGGTGGGAGGGACAGGCATTGATGTGGGACAGGGCTCAAAAGCAACCTCAGGCTTGTTTAAAGGACCAAAGTAAGCCATAGTGCCTGTGGAGTGACACATCAACATTTTTCCTCCTCTATGGTATGAGAAGGGTCTGTGCACACAGTTTCTCAAGCTATAAACTTTCCTTTTGTGGCAGGACCCAACTCTGTGGTCCTCTGTTTCGTGTCAGCAGGCTTCTGGTTGTCCCACGTTGTCTTATGTTGGCAAGAGGAGCTGCAGCAGATATTTTGGCAGACATGAGCAGTCCCTGTGCTGACCAGGGTCTCTCTTCAAGGGTTTCTTCCAGTTGGGTATGATGCTATGCTGTTCATGGTGTCAAGAAGGTGCAAGCTCCTATCAGAGCCTCTCTCACTGCTGGACCTTGTGGCAGCTGCTCTGGGGTGTGGATTCTCAAATGTCTGCTAAAGGCTGAAGCATCTCGTACTGGGAGGACAAACGCTCTCACTTCCCCATATGCACCTCTTTTCACAAAACAATGCACCTCTGAGGTGTTGACCCATCTGTCAAATGTGGCTGAAATGACAAGTGAGCCCCAAAATTGTCCAAGGCAGGACAAACATGGGGAGGCAGTGTGATCACACAAGTCTTTTCTAGAAGATCCCTCCCAAGGAGCACAAAGGGAACAAATATCTTGCATTGCATTAAATGACCTACAGAGTGATGTCAGGCTGTGCTTTGGAGAACACAGTGTTTCTATGAGTTTGGGTCTGAAAAAGGCAGGTCCTTAGACCAATTCAAGTCTCTCTGTGTTCCTCTTTGTTGCCCTGGTCTGCAGACCCAGCTGGGGGTCCCAGGGGTCCCTTACCCAAAGTCACTCTCCCATGACCAGGGCAGTCACTGAAATGCATCTGGGCCCCCATCCCTCCTCAGCAGGGATTTTCCATATGCTGGATCTTTTCTGCTTGGCTCTTTTGCACCTGACAGAGGCTCCTCTTCAAGCTGATGTTTTGGGACCAAATTGGCTATGGCTGTCACACCTGTAGTTCTGTCAGTGATCTTTCAACTTTTACCTGCAGAGACCTCCATCATTTGGGACAGGCAGCTGCCACCCCACAAGTTCCTGATGGGGCAGCATGGCTGCTGGTTGGCTTGGAAATGCCCAGAACTGCTTGGTGTCCTGGGCTGGGCTTCAGATGAGAGGCTTGACTGGTTGCTCAGCTCCTCCAGGGACACTCTCTGACTTCATTTAAATATTTCACTAACAGCAAGCACACAGAAAAGAGCATCCTTGAAAACCTCCCAGGGTCCTTGATAATCCTGAAGTGATTGAAAGCAGGGGTGGAGGGAAGTGTGGCAACCCTCCATCAGAGCAGAGTTGCTGCCTGATTGTGCTGCCACAGACATGTCAGCCCCCCTGCTCCTGCCAGCTGTAACTGGGGGCCATGGGCATGCTGGCCTGGGAGAGCTGGGGGCACCAAGGAGGTCTGGGAGAGATGATGGCTTTGTTTAAGGTCTTGCCAGAGGAGAAAAGCAGCTGGACAAGAGAAGGAAATTCTTAAAAGAGGAAATGTGTCACTTACACCTGTGTCTTCTTGTGGTTTTCTGCAGAGCAATACAGGTGCTTCTCAGCTGTCAACACTGGAGGTTTGTTGCTGGCAATGTGTCTGCTTGAAAGCAGTGTTCCTGGTGGGTTGTCTGTCTGGCGTTCATTTGTCTTAATGATGTGGACACTGAGGCACCTGGCTGGTGTTGATGGGGCTACTTGTATGTTATTCAGTTGGACTGGGCCTGAGCACAGGGACAGCACTGCCACGATTGAGAGCACCTCTCTGCTTTGACACCTGCTGATGATCACTTGATAGCTCACTGATGATCTTCTCTGCCACCTGTAGGAGCAGGCAGCTGCTCCTTGTTGCAGGGAAGATGATCCATGCTCACAGGTGAGGCAGGATGATGTAGCAGGGTGCTCTGTGGAGCTTAGCTGGTCACAAGCTTGGTCAGATGCATCATACAGCCTGTGAAGGGGTGTTTGTGTCTTGAGAGAAGTGAAACAGGAGAACGGAGCTGGGGTTCTCACCTTAGCACTGAATATGTTGCTCTTGATGGACATTGTAGAAGGAGGAGGCAGGAGGGAGATCAGGGAAACCAGGATAGCTCTCTGGGCAGCAAACTGGGCCAGTTATACCTGAAGTGACCACCCTGCAGTGTGGAGAGATGTGCCCGGGACTGACCACCAAGGTAAATGGGGATGCATCTGCATCCTAATATGAGCTTTCGGTCACAGGAGCTTCACCCCACAAATGGACTTGCCTGGCCAACCTGTTGGTTTTGCTGAGATCACTGACACATCTGCCCTGTGAATGGAGTTGATTTTAGTCCCTGTTAATCTCTTTCCCAGTTTCCCCAAAGGAAATGGAGCCATGGAGCTGTGGGTACCCAGAGCACAGCTTGACTGACAGCCCGGGGATGCCAGTCTGCTGACAGGTGCCTGATGCCATGTGCAAATCAGCTTGTCCCCACTGCATTTGTGGTGTTGGTTGTAAGGAAAATGTGAGTGAAATTACTGTGTTCAGTTTTGGGCCCCTCACCCCAAAAAGGCCATTGAATGACTCGAGCGTGTCCAGAAAAGGGCAATGGAGCTGGGGCAGGGTCTGGAGCACAGGTCTGCTGGGGAGCGGCTGAGGGAACTGGGGGGGTTCAGTCTGGAGAAGAGGAGGCTGAGGGGAGACCTCCTGGCCCTCTGCAACTCCCTGCCAGGAGGGTGCAGAGAGGGGGGATGAGTCTCTGGAGCCAAGGAGCTAGCATCAGGCCCCGAGGGAATGGCCTCAAGCTGCCCAGGGCAGGGTCAGGCTGGCTCTGAGGAAGGATTTCTGTGCAGAAGGGGCTGTTGGGAATTGGAATGGGCTGCCCAGGGCAGGGGGGAAGTCCCCATCCCTGGAAGGGTTGAAGAGTCGGGCTGACCCAGCACTGAGGGATCTGGGGGAGTTGGGAACGGTCAAGGTGAGGTTCATGGTTGGGCTGGAGGAGCTTCAGGGGCTCTGAAATGGTCAGCAATTTGAGGGAGGAGTTTGTAGCCCAAGTTGCAGAGTACTTTTGTGTCGGGTGTACTTGTGAGTACAGCTGGGCTGGGCAGTGCTGCAGGTTGCTGCTGCCCTGAGTCTCAGTGCAGTAACTGCCCAGCCAGCTGCTCTCAGATCCTGTGCTGCAGTGGAAGGCCACTTCTCAAGATGGTGTCTCATTGTACAGCTGCATCTTAGCAACTGTGTTTACAACATAGCAGTCAATGGGCAGTAAATATTCTAGAAGCCATTAAGAACCTTAACATCTAGGTATGTCTAAGTGTTTCCTTTCTGTACTAGAAAGTGGTTTTGAAACTGCATCTTATGTTGTGATCTGCAGAACCTACCTTTCACGTGGTGAACATGACCCGTGGACATCCCAGAGAAGGGATTTCTGTTGCTTCCCTCATTGGCAGTTGTCATGTAGGAGTACAAGGGGCTTTAAGACATCATGTCTTGGGCCTTGGGGAGATGTGGTCAAAACCTGTGGTCTGTAACAACTAGATGATGTTGCTCTCCACACGTCAGTGCCCCGTGCCAGATCTGATAGGGAGGATCTACAGTGCTTCAGGGGAAGAGGGTCTGTGTCAACCATAAAATGAAGTTTCCTGGTGTATCCAACCAGTCTTCTTTGCTCCACCTGATTTTGTTCTTACAAAAACTGCCCTGGCTGGCTAATCCCTCTGCAGAGGGGATTTAAGGACCCTCACCCAGGAGAGCCTGTGTGGCTGCTTCAAGCATCTTCCCCTGCAGCCTGTGTTGATGTCTGGGATAACCGCTGCTCCTAGTTCCATGTACCTCCAGCTGTGACTGCGGGGGGCATCCCCATGGAGCCAGCAGGGCTGGAGAGGAGGGCAGGGGGCTAACTGCCTCTTCTTGTCTGCCACCTCTCCCTGGCCCCTGCTCTTTGGTAGGGATGGGAGTGCTGTGGAGGGGACAGAGGGCTGAGTGTGTGCCTCAGTCACACATTGCTGTCCTGGGAGCCCTGCCCAGCTCTGGAGCACACCTTAGTCACTGGTGCAGCACAGAGACTGGCTACCCAGCCTTCCTTGTTACCAGCTGCCTCCTGCTCCTGCATGACCCAGGTTTTTGTTTGTCTTATCCTCACCAAATAGCCTAAATGGGTTCTGGGTGCCCTCATAGCAGGGTTGCTGTGACCTGCAGAGCACGCAGCAGTGTTTGTATTGATGGAGAAATGCTGTGGTGCCCATCTATTCTGCTGATTAAGGATACCAATTAAACTCAGACACTAGAGTGAAAAGAGCAGGCGTATCTTACTAGTGATAACAGTGTAATACAGAAAACATGCAGTAAGAAAAAGCAGAATAGTGCACTTAAAGCAGCAAACAGGAGGATACAGGGTAATGCATTAAATCATTACTACACGAGAGAGAGAATGGAGATTAAGACAAATACATCACCACTTGCATATGTTATCATCACCCAGCCCCGCAGTGGCTGGGCAGCCCTGGTTACAGCGAGGGTTTGCAGAGCCTGTCCCGGCAAGGGGGAAATCCTGAGCGGTGCCTCCACCCGTAGGTGAGGCTGCCAAAGTCGCTGCAAACAGGCCCAGCCTTACAGACCAGAGATCGACAGGCCAGAACAGCTGGCACCTTTGTTTTGAGTGGAAAATTTCTGGTTTCATTCTCCTGTTGGATTCCACCCAAAGCCTGGCCAGGGCTTGGGGGGGAAACCAAGGGAGTTTCTAACAAGGCCAGATCCTTGGGTTCTCAGCCTTGAACAGGCTAAACAAGGGAAGCTGCATACATTCTCTCCTCACTCCTGATTATATTTTGTCTAAGCTCCATCTTTCACTAGTGAGTCAATGATTACAGACTAAGTTAGCAGCTTCAGCTTGGGGCCTGTTGTTCAGGCTTCAGTACTTCAACGCTTTAGCACTTTTTACATCAGCATAAGTGCATTGTTATAACTTAGTACAATACCGACTAGCGGGGGGGGGGGATAGAGTTGTGCTTGGTGTGGAGTTCCTAGGCAATTGGTCTGTGTCACCCTTCCCTATGCCCAAGCAAGTAATTTCACTTTGATGCTGCTCTCATGTTTATTGCACGTACTGTGCACATGTTGCCTCAGATTGCTTTGCTAAAGGAGATATGTGTTTTCAGCCCAGTCTCTGCTCTACAGAAAGGTCCCTCTTCCCTTGCCGTTTCTTGGTGTGTCTGGTTTGGAGACATGAATCTGCCCCAGAGCAGCCTGAGGAGCAGGGCCCTGATGCAGCAAGGTATGGCTCAGGCTGCTCAGGCAGCGTTCTCCCACATCTGTGACCAGCAGCTTCAGGGTCTCTTTCTTCCATTTCCCTGCCAAGTTCAGAAATTCCAGTGCAGAAACAGTACCCAGGAGAGAGCATGCTCAAGCTGCCAGATCCTGCCTTCAGCCTCAATCCCAAATGTATCTTGCTTTTCTTTTTAAAAAAAACCAAAACAGCCGGACAACAGGGAAAACTGAGTTGGAGTCAGCTGCATGCAAAATGTAGGTAAACAGCTGCATGCAAATGTAGGTAAAGCTGTGGGGTAAACAAATGGTAAAAGGACAGCACAGAGGATTGCTGTTACCATGCAAGGTCCGTCACAGCATGGCACAAGGGGCCAAACAGACACTGACTGGAGCAGAAGTGTTCACAGTGGAGCTACCTGCACGTGGATGGTTATAAATCACAAAAGCAAGACAGTGCTCCTGTCTCTGAAGAGAAAGAATATAAAGCTAAGCCGGACCCAGCAGCGAGGCTGAAGGATGCCCCAGGCTGCAAAGCTGGGACATCAGCTCATCACGGGCTGGGCCTGTCAGCACTGGGAGCCCTGCAGGATCCCGCAGGGACCTCACCGGACTGTCCTCGCCTGGCCCACGGTCCTTCCACAGGCAGGAGGTAGGGCTGAGTCACTCGAAGTACCCAGCAGTACCTATTTGATTGTCCTTTTCCCATTGAATCTTACTCTGCTCTCACAGGAATGTCGCTACTTGCACCTGGCAGGAACACTGTGTGAGGTGTGTTGCATCTGTGTTTCCAGCATCTCTGTTGTGCTGCTCCACCAGGCAAGGTCCTTGCACAGTAAATCCTGCATCAGACCCCACTGCTGGTGCTTGCTGTTGATACTGTTGTTATTTTCTCTTTGAACTATTAGCCTGGTGATCATCAGGTTTGGTGCTTTCTAGTGATGTTTCAGAGGATCCCAAAGCAATGTATAAGCTAATGGTTTGAAACTGGGGGTCCTCTCTTAAGCAAAACACCTTTCTGCAGCAGTTAGCAAAGCTTTCAGGAGTATGTTCAGTATCTTCAGACTGCACCTGCACGTGAGGAGTGGCACAGGAGTTACCTGGAGAGCATGGGGCATAAGTAGGGAAGGCCACTTACTGCAGAAGTTGTGATTTTTATGCCACCTTCCTGCTTCTTGCTGTATAGAGAAGCTTCTGCTTGTCTGCCTTGTGAGCTCAGAAGCTGCTTTTGTGCCGGGAACTGGCAGCCTGTTAGTTTCCTGGAGTCAGAGTTTAAAATTTTGGGGTCCTCAAAGAAAACACTTCAGGGTCTCCTACTGTTCAAATTGTCTTGCATAATCTCTTCTAAGGGCAGATTTTGCAATGAAAACTTTATGTAAAGCAGCAGCCTGGCTTTACATAAAGTAAGGCCATGAGGTTTTGGCTTGAACTACAGTTTCTGAGGCAACTTTGAGCACTGATGGCAAGTGCTTTGGCTCTTGCCCCGCCTGATCTTCAATGCGAGTGCTTCGTGCTAGAGGTGTACTTCTCTTGCCACTGAACTTGAAGTGTTGTGTTGCTGCTATTTAGCAGGTGGCTGTTTGGTGCTGTGCTCCTCCCATGCCTTCGGTGACAGCTGTGATTAGATGAGGTGCATGTACTGTGAGTCATCTCCCTATTGCTGGAGTTACAGTGGGGTGGAAATGGGCCTTAATGTCCTGGGAGAGGTAAGCTGCACAAACTGTGTCTTCACCAGCCTCCTACTCCTTACTGCTTGGTTGCTGCCTGGGTTGCTGACTGCTGCCCTCCTTCCTTGGTGTGGAAGTGGGCAGCGAACAAACTGTGATGTGCCGACCCACTGTGGTCATGAGCCTGCCCTCTGGGCAGTCTGTTCGAAGCACTGCTGCTCTGCCAGCGCCGGGCTGAGGGCTCTGCAGTCACGTTGGGGCATGGGGCATTCAGGCTCAGCACATCTGATTCTTGCTCCCTGTGCAGCGGGCCATGCTACTGAGCTGTGCAACTTCTGGCCAAAGTATGTTTTGGAGCTAAAATTTTATGTCGTTTCAAAATCTTTATTGGGCAGATTCATAGAAGAAAATAATGCATTGAGAGTTACTCAGTACAAATCACTGTATCCCTGCTGTGCTGAGCTGCAAGTGGAAGCCCAGAAGGCAAATGAGCAGAGGCAGGTCTGTGACCCCAGAGGTGAGGGGCACCCTTCTCGCCCGTTACATCTCAGCCCACCTTGACACTGGCCTTGGGCAAGTCACTTAACTTTTCTTATGTTTTAGCTTTTCCATCTGTTAGGGATAGCCAAGACTTTCTGCTTTGCAATAGTGGACTGGTATGAGATAACGTCTGTATGGAGTTGGGATTGACGTAGGGGCTCAGTCTGCTGTGCTACACTGATAAGAAAATGCTCATCTCGGGAGCAAATCTATTTCTCTTCCCTTGGCCCTTTGGGAGCTTCTGAGTGATACTTTGTTTCCTGGAGAGAGACTTCATTCAGTGTCCCTGGCATTAGCTGTCTGTGACATTGGGTGCAGAGCTCTTGGAAGCAGCTTGCTTGCCTTGAGAAGCTTCTTATAACATGTGTTGTTATGCAGATACTGCTTGTTTGTATAGCATTACATGAAGAAATGGATTTGATGGGGGTAAATAATTGATTAATTTCCCTAGCAGGGGTAACCTGACTTTCTGAGGCATGGGGGAGATCTGGGCAGCTTGTCAACCAGCTGAAGTTTAACTTCCCACAAGTCTCATGATTTTTAATAAGCTAGTGGTGGATTTGATACAGCAGCTGGTGGCAAGAGGAAGGCTCAGAGTAGAGAGGACAGAGAGGAGTCCTGGATGCTTGAGGCAAACTTGTCTTGGGGTACTGCCCCTAAGACAGACAGACCAACCTCATGCTGACATAGCAGGATTTGCTCACTGTCCTTCACTCCCCTGGGAAGGACTTGTGTCCTGCAGGATGTATCCTGGAGGCTGTCAGAGCAGGGACTGTCTCCACTGCATCTGCACAGCATAGCTGCAGGGGCTTGGGTGATGGACAAGTGCAGGGCAGGGATGTGGTACCCAAAAGTGTTGTGGAGATGCTGAACTTCTGAGAAAGCACTTGCCTGCAGTGCTGAGATGGTGTGGGAGTGTCAGCCCTGCGCAGCTGTGGGAGATTCAATATGTTAAGAGGCAAATCGACATCGGCTGGTCAGCTCTGCGCAGGCCTGGGAAGGAGCAAGGCTTTGAGGAGAAACAGGCCTTGAAAGAGAGATAAGAAACTGCCAGGCTGTGCAAAGGTGGCAGGGAAAAACAACGGTCAGCTGCAACGGTGAGCTGTGGAAAAGTATGGAACTGTCTGATGGGAGAGAGGGTTGATGGCTGTCTAGTTCCTGATTTGCTTATTATGAAGTGGGAGCTTGAATGAGAGCATAAGTATGTATTATTGTAGGAAGAAAAAGATTAAAGAAAGAAAACAGCCCCTGCCCTGCAGAAAGAAAGAAGAATGCTTTGACATGTGATTTTGACTGCTACAAGATGGGTCTGGTTACCTCCATCTCAAAACATGGCCTTTTAAATTATTTCTTACCTACTTACCTCATGCAGACTCTGGCAGGTAGTTTACTGTGTACAGATGGCCCAGTGCCCACATGGTGCTGCCTTGCTGGCCTCCCGCCATCAGCAGCTGTTTCATGAAGTAGCTTTTTTTCTGAGCATGGATTAATCTGTTGCAGGGAAAAAAAAAAAAAGGTGAACGAACGTATCTGTGTTTGCAATTCAAAACCCTCTGCCACAGCTGAGACCTGGAGCTTCAGTCATGTTTGATATAACACAGAGTCTTGAAGCCAGTGTGTTTTCTTGCGTGCCTGTTGGTGCAGCCAGGGTAGCAGAGGTGTGCAGTTGTCCAATGTGCCAGCATTGGCCATCACACCAGCTCCTGGGAAGATTTGGATGTCAGAGACTGAGATATGGGCTGTCTGAAATGAGCCCTCTTCAGTACCGGTGAATAGAGGATTTGTTACCTCCTGACTTTCTCTGTATAGTGTGAGAGGGGGTGGTTTGTTTCTGTGCATGAGCTGCATAATGCAGTGGAAGCAGGTCTGAAAATGTGCTTTTCCAGTGTTGAGAAAGCTTTAAAGCACAACAGTCTCTGCCAAACCTGTTGGAATAATTTTGCTCTAGCTTTTTGCAGGAAGAGGGCTAAGAAGCAGAAAATGTTTTTTCTGCCCTGTATCTATGAAGGGTTGATAATATTTGCTCCAAATTCTTTGTCCCTCATTAACTTGTTTTAAGCTGCCTGGAAAAATCAATCATTTAGCTGCTGAAGACCATAGCTGTAGTGTTGGGGATGAGCCAGCTGGAGTTGATGGGGCTGCTGTGATTAATTTTCCACTGCTGGGAAAAATGTCTGAGATGCTCTAACTGGATTTTGGTTTTATCTACTGGATATTTACTACAGTTCTGCTTTGGCTGGAGAGTGTAAAATGTGCAAGGGGAAATAAAATTTCTCCTGGGATGACCCTCTGAACCAGCAAGGTCCCACACCAGCTTTACCTGGCTGTCTGTCCTCTGCTGGATTCGGGTCTGCAGCTGGGATGCCTCTTGCTTCGGGACCCACCACCACCTTGTCCCTGCTGCCCTGCCCTGCCCAGCACAGGAGTGGCTTGGTCCAAAGTGGCACATCCACAAGGGCTCTAGCAGTGAAAGGGCTGCGAATTATCTGGATGGTGCCCCAGAGGCTCCTGTAGATGATAGAGGGAGAGAAACATATCCAGAATGGCATTAAGCTCCAACAGGGGAGGTTCAGACTGGACATTAGGAAAAAATTTTGCACTGGTCAGGCAGTGGAACAGGCTGCCCAGGTAGGGGGGGAGGCACCATCCCGGGATGTCTTTAAGGGCCGTTGGGGTGAGCTGTGGTGGGATGTGGGGTAGGGGGGAACTTTGTAGAGTCGGGCTGAGGGTTGGACTCAGTGATCCCGAGGGGCTTTTCCAACCTGAATGATTCTGTGATTCAAAAGACAATTTGGGGCATGTTAAGTCCCTCTTCTGAGTGATCGCCTCTTCACTCCGGGGGCAGCCGAGCTGAAAGGGCTGCGGAATACGGATATTTTGGCATGCCTCTGCCCTGCCTCTCATGCTGAATCAAAAGTTAATTAAAGTTACACTGGAGCCATCCCCTCAGGGAGGCATATGCATCTTGCCTGGCAGCAGGAGAGATAAATGCGCTGCTGAATTACGACGCAAGCTTTAAAATTCAGGCAGCTGGGGCTCTGCCTGCTTGTGTGCCCACAGCTGGCTGCTCGCTGGCCCCCCCTGGACCTGATGCCTGGGAGCAGCTCTTCCCCATTCTGTCAGCAGCTCTTTGGCTTATCTTTTTCCTTGAACTGTGACCTGCAAATTTGGAGAGGGGAAAAGTGATCTTTTTAGGAAGGGAATAGGGTGAATGATTTCTGTTTAACAGAAGGATGATACTTTGCCATAGATCTTCCCAGAGCCTGGAGAATAGAGTCCAAGTGTTGCTGAATGGGGATGGGCATCAGGGCAAGGATGGGAACCTGTGACAGTGGAGTGAGGGAGGGATGCACAGCGAGGCTGTTTAATATACCTGTTGTGACTGAATACAGTGGGTTGTTTATTGGTTAAATAAGCCTGAGTTAAACCATTGCCACTGCTCTCTGGCTTTCCCTGCATGCAGATGTTTCTTGCATACAGCTGGTGCATCTGCAGAGCCTGTGGGCAGCAACAGCCCATGCTCCTTCAGCTGAGGGATTGTCCTCTGCCAGAATGGGATTCTTAAATTAACGACTGTTTTTGCTTTAATTCTCGTTGTTTACCTCAGGTGTCTTTCAGCTGCTGTTCCATCTCTGCCCAAACAGCTGCTGTCAGCAGAAGGGCAAACTAAAGCCTGGAGCATCAAGGGTATTTGGGGCCCAGGGTCACCTCTCACCAGGTTTACTTCTCAAAGTGGGCTGCCTCGTCCAAGCAGGTCTCCCTGGTGGTTTTAAGAGTCACTGGAGAAAGACCAGCACTTCCCAAGGAAGACTGCTCCCACCTCCTAGGGTATCCTTCTGCAGTGTTCTCAGCACTGGCAGGGCACAGGCTGTGTCCCAGCTAGCACAGGTGCTTTTGGGTGTCTGGGGTGGGGGGGGTGGGCACCATCCCTGCAACCAAGTGTCAGAGCCCAGCCTGTAGCAAGATTCCTCTGCCCTGGAGACATAGGTGCGCCCATGGCTGTGCCCCCACCGTCAAGAGCCCCTCGAGCATCCCCTGAGCCCTGCAGGGCAGAGCAGTGTCCCCCACTCTGCAATTACCATAATGGCCAGATCTCTGACACCTGACACACGGAGCTCTCACTCTTCTGTTGGCAGCTTCAAGACTCCTGGCAGCTGTAATGCCCAGGATCACTAATGGACCATGGCTTATTTCAGGTCCCCTGTTTCAGGACTGCATTTGTTTCTTGAGTGCTAGTTTTAACTGAATCCTCTGCTCTGTCTATGTGCCTACCAAAGAATGGCATGGAGTAGTTTAAAGAGCTTATTCTGGTTCCCATTTGTGCTCCATTTAAATGTTGAGCACACCTGTGCTTGGTGCCACACCATGAGAGGTGGGCCCGTGGTGATTGTGGTACTCTTTGGACAGCCCTGGACTTAAAATGAAACTCTGCTCACCTGAGAGTGGTGAGTGGGACATCCAGGTGATGAATGAGTGTTTTTCATGCCTCATGAACCAGGGGTTGATTTGCTCTTCCTTCAACTGATCAAGCCCCTGAGATGTCTGGAGAATGTACCACCTTCCATCCTGTGTTGCTGTGGCTCAGAGGTGGTGGCAAGTGATTATTTCTAAGTGAATGTGGGACCAAAAGAACTGTCTGGAGTCAGAGAGGGGGCACAGCAGATGTTCCTTTACTGGCTGACTGCAGCTGGCTCAAAAGCCTCTGGTTCAGCCCTGGAGACACAGATGCCCTGTGTTGTGTCCATGGCTGTCTACCTCCCCTCTTGGCTGCAGGATGCTGCTGAGTATGGCTTTCCTGTAGAAACAGGGCAGCAACATGTCCTGCAGGTCTTCCCCCTTCTTAATCCCCAGCTTGATGCCAATATGGCTTTGGGTGAATGTCAGCAAAGAGCCATTTGTACTGCACCTTCCCCAGCACCTGATTCCTGCTCAGAGTGCTTTTGCATTGATCAGGAGGAAATGAAGCTCTGGAAAGACCTGGCAGCTGGGCTCTGCTGGCTCTGCACTGACTCAGCTTCCAAGGGGCTCTGTCCAAGGCTGCTCTGTCCTGCCTGAGTGTGGGCCAGCCAGGAAACACGCCTGTCCTCAGCTACTGAGCTGTGGCCCCCTTTGCTGTAGATGAGAGCACTTGCCCAGTGCAAGTCCAGGCTGCAGAGGGAAGGGCAAGTCCACCCCACCTGCCCCCTCACCTGTGAGCTGGCACTGGAGGTCCTGGTGCTGGTGGTGATGCACACTGAGGACTCAGCTGGCTGAGGATAAACCCTGCAAAAATGGTTTTCAGCTGAATTGATGCCTAATTAAAGCAGTCGGACTGTGTATCGAAGCAGGCATGTGACAGTGGCTAGCACATCTCCTGTGTGACAGGGCAGGGGGGCAGCTGGGCAGGATGCTTTTGCTGAGGCAGTACCATGGCCTTCATCTTCAGCCCAGGTGTAGGGTCTTTGTGCTCAGAGGGTCCCAGGCCAGACCTTCCACTGTGCTTGTGATCATGACAAGAGTGAGAAATGGTGGGAAGTGGTTGTCTCTGGGGCAGCTGTTGCTCATGAGCCTCTAGCTCTTATAGCACCTGCCCCATTTTGCAAATTCTGTGTGGGTTAAGAGCCAGTCCTTGTCCTGAAGGGCTGAAAAAAGTCAAGAAGAGAAAGGAGGACGAAAGGTGATGCCACAGAGATCCTGGTTGGGGCTGTAGTCCAGGTGTTCTGAATCAGCTCTTTACTGGGCTGTGCCACTTCTGCAGGATTTTTCTGTGCTGTATATGGTGACTCTGGTGTCTGCCCGCTTAAGTTTTTCAAAGATCTTAAAATGTTTAATTAGTTTATCGTGATTAGTGTTTTCCTAGGAACAGCCTCAAAAGAGCAGGGTTTCGTGGTCCTTCCAGGCTGTCCCTGTCCCCAGTGGCAGCCAGCACCCACAGTATGAGAGGATGCCACAAGGACCCATTGGTCTCTTTCTTCCATGATTCACTGGGAGTCTGTGGATACAGCAGTCAACAGGAGGTGGGTCCCCATTAGTTATTCTACACCCAACTCATCCCCTTGTCTCTGAGGGGCGGAGATATGGCTGGAGCATGGGTCTCAGGTCTGCTGGGTCATCTCTGAAATGGTGTTGGGGCAGTTATCTGGATTTGAACCATTTGCTGATGGTTTTCTATGTGTAAAATCAAGTTTCTTCCCACCTAGCTCCCAAAGTGCAAAGCCCAGTTAATGCCCTCTAATCATCCCCAAAATGAAGGAATTCAGGGAATTTGGTGCTGTTTCTATTCAGTGTTTTTTTTTGTGGGTGTTACATGAGCTGGAAGAAGTGAAATGATGTCCAGTGGTTTGAAAAGAGATAGACTGGGTTTAGTAAAGACCTACTCACCGGGTGTGGTGAGAACTTGTGTGGGAAGCTCAGCAGGGTATAGCCTTTGCATTGCTCAGAAACGGCTGGCAAAGAGCATGTACGACTCAGCAGCTTCCTGAACACAGACGGGTTTCACTGCTGTGGCGAGCACAGTGCATGGCCATCTCCAGCCTGGTGCCTTCTTATAGACAGGAGGTAGCAGATGCATTGGGAGACTAAGCAAGGCTTGCAGGAGAGGACCCAAGGGGGAGGAAACCATGTTCTCCCTGACGAGGAGTGGGGCTGGTTGTTGCATATGAGGTTTTCCATGCTGAGATACCAGAATGTCTTGCAAAACCAGCAAAGTGCTGTTACTGCCTTTTGGCACTTGAGGAGGGACGGACACAGAGGGGTGTGTTCATTCACTGTGGGGTGATCCACCAGCGTGATCCGTGGCGGGCAGCCTAAGCCTTTATTCTATTTTAGGACTCTGGCCATCTGCACTGAGAAAAATCCTTGAGATAAAAATAATTTCATAGCTTCTGGGAACAGCACAGGGTGGTTGAGTTTTGAGATTTGTTTCTTTGGGGTTTTGGTTGGAAACCCCAAAGATAAAGGGCATGTCTTTCACGTGTTGTGGAACACATTTGGGTTTACAAGAGCCTTGCCCTTTGTGGGCTGCTTGGCAGTATGGTCTCCACCTCCCTCCCCAGTCCCTCTACAGCCTCTAGCCCTCATCCCTGGGCTGTAACAAGAAGCAAATTATGGTTATCGCTATTAGATGATGCTTCAAACATTTCAGCAGTAAGGTCACGGAGTCTTTACTCATCCTAATGCATTTTTCTTGATGGAGAGGGTGGGCTGGAGATGTTCTAGCAGCTCAAATGCTTGACAGTTCCCACACGCTGAGCTTCCTTTTAAACACCCACATACCCTGCTCTGCTTTTTCATTTGTATAGAATCAATTAAATATCAGGGGAGAATGAAGGAAATTTATAAATATGCTGGTGAAATAAGTGCCATATGAGGGTCATGTACCATGAGTCTTCAGAATTAAAATGAAAATCAAAGAAAATCCGTGAAGAGTGTAGCAAAGGGAGCAGAGATAGATAGTAAATATGTGGGCTTAGGCTTATGACTGCCAAGTTGTTATGACTATTTTTTTTCCTACTCTTTCTTTTCTGCACCTTTCCATCTCAAAGGAATCCATGTGCCTTGTCAATCATCATTCATTTTGAAAGGTGAGCCAACTTGAAGCCTTCTCTGCTGACTGCCCTGCAGAGTGTGTCTAAATGTCTTTATGCATCCTGGCCTGATGAGTGTTTACCAGTTTTGTAAAAGCCATTTCAAGTGAGACTTGGTTCACTGGGTGTGGGAAAAAGGGAGCTGGAGATCAGGGCTCCTTAGATGAGGAGGGAATCAGCTGTGTCTGCATTCCCCTCTCGACTTGTCTTGTGGGGAAGGTGCGAGTTGGTTGCTGGAGGAGCCAGTCCCTCTCTACTTATATTCAAAAATATTCATTGTTAAAGTTACAGCCAAATTACAGATGGTTAATCTCTTCCTTGAAAGCCTTGGGGAAATACTGATTTTTAGGGACAGAAGATCTTAAGAGCTTGTCTCCCCCTTGTAGGTAGCATCAGCCATAGATTTGCACCTGGAAACTTTATGCTTTTTAGTGAGATTGCTTTCTGAATAACATGCATGTTGTTTATAAATTAAGTGGGATCAACGCTGTGTCCTGATCAGGTCTTCCAATGCTTATGTCCTCCCTCAGCATGAAGTCTTTTAACTATTTCAGATTTCAAGAGGGATTTGTGTCACAGGGTGGCCACTTAAAGCAAAGACCTATACTTACCTGTGCCAAGAACCTGCTGTCCTTTTGGACCATCTGAGTTCCCATTTACTGGATCTTAAAATGCCCTTGTCCCTATTACTTGGCATTTTTCCCCTCAGCAAAAGGATACTTTATCTTGTGACTTTCCTTTGTGTATAAATCTTCTGGGGAAGCAGATTTCCCAGTTTTAGATCTTTACTAAGGTTTCTTTTTTACCTGGCAAAGGATAGGTTTGGAATCAAAGCAGCTAAATCAAAGCTGAGATTGCAATCCAGGGTGTGATCCTGGCCCTATGCGCATGATGCTGTCCCAGGAGGGCAGGATTTTGTTCAGATCTGTGGCTCACAGATGTCCTTGTTGACAGAAGCATAATAAGCACTTGAATTTGCAAAGTGAAAATTATTTATTCTGCCTGTAACTTACCCCGAGTTTTTTTACTTTCTGGGCTGTATTTATTGATTTTATTTTATGAAAAATGTGTTTGTGCTCAAATGAAATCAAGTATCCCTTTTTCCCTGCTGCGTAAATTACTTAAATTTGCTTTGTTGTGGAGAGGAATTTGCCTTCCTGATTCTGTTGTGAGGTTTGTTGTTGTTGTTTTATTTCCAACAGAAAATTGTTTTTTTGACTGGAGAGATCAAGTTTACGGGTGTTAGGGTGAGGGAAACAGGCAAGCTTAGACTAAATGTTCTCATGTATGTGAGGGAAAAAAAAAAAGCTAATTGCTAACTTGTGTGACAGTGGCATCCAGGGAAAGCCATCTGGTCCTCATTGATGCTGGGAGCTACTGGCTGCAGAGCTGTTCCCAACATCCTCATGCTGGTGAATGTCACTGTTTTATCTGTGGGAAACCATCCTCTCGCTGTGCAGCAGGAGCCGTGGTCTGTCTTTAGCCTCCTCCCCAAGCCAGGAGTATTCAGGAAATGCTTCTTCCATTTTTTTGTGGGTCAAAAGCTCAAAGATACTGATGACATATTTTTAGGGATCAGCAACATAGTATGGTCAGCAAATCCATTTTCGTTTTGCTTGACCTACTACATTTTCCTTATGCTACAAGAAGGTTTGCTGGTGTCTGTTATAAAAAGCCAGAATGGAAGAAAGTCTATTTCTGTTGACAGAGATAAATGCTGAGTAACTCTGCTGAGGTGTTTTGTTCATCTGGCTTAGACAGATGATCTCATCTAATGTCACCGTCGTTATCCGGCTTTGCTTTGCATTTTCACCTGGGAGCTGAGGAGCACTCCTCCCGCATCTGCCTGAGCCAAGCGCGGGCAGGGCAGGATGGAGGCAGCTGGAGGGAGCATTGCCCACACACCCCACGCATGCGTTGCAGGAGAAAACTACTCAACTCCTGTGATTTAAACCATATGGGGACTGAAGTAATTTACTGATTCATTGATGAGATATAAACAACTGGATCTTAGTGAAGCATCAGGATCGTTATCAGCAATGCAACCTCAGTGCTAGACACTTACAAAATGTTGATAAGCACCTGCAGGTTTCTAAACATCCTTGTGTACCTGATTCCCCCAAGGCCAAGTCCTGCACACGTGTGCACATGTGCACACATACACAGTCAGTGCACACCCCTTTCTCCACCAGAAGGGTGGGTTCGACGTTTGTGGACCACAGTCCTGGCACCCAGTGCTGGCACCCTGCTGTCCTGGCAAAGATACTTTGCACTGATCCCACACAGGGGTTTTTGGATGGAATGTTAGTAAGCAAAAGGTCTTACATGCTGTTCCCCAGGGCAAGGTCCCAGCCATCAGGCATTGGGCTTGTGGTCCAGGAGGCTGCTTGGAGCTGGTTCAGCCTCCCAGGTACTAGCAGAGGAGGCTGGGGAGAAGATCTCTGCTTTCCTGATGATGGGAAGAAAAGCCTGGAACCAGTGGCAGGGGAGGGAGGTTTGCTCTTTGGTGGCTGAGGGGAGGAAGAGTCTATGCTTCCGTTTTTTTCAGGAAAATTTGCTGTCTAGAAGCAGGGTTTGAAGCCCAGGGTTTGCATCCTCGCAGCAGAGCCTGGGTCTGGACAGACGCCTGGGGCTTTTGCATGGGTCTGGGGCGGTGGGTCTGCTGGGTGGGTGGTGGCTTGCGTGGGAGCCGTGGGTGCTGCATTGCTGAACCCCTGATACCTGCCTGCTCCTGCCAGGCGCTTCCCCAGGCTGAGGCCAGAGCCAACTTTTTCCTGCATGATTGCTCTCGCAGGGTGCTTGCACAGGGGAGGTTATGGCCTTTTTGCCAGCCCTGGCAGCTGCTGGAGCCTTGCATGGCAGCAAGTGTGGGAAGCCCCAGCGAGCCCTCCTGGGGGGCAGACCCTTCCCCATGGGGTGTAGGTGCCCATCTGGTGTCTGCAGTTAAGGAAAGCCTGTTGGAAGACAGTGCCCCAGGTCTGCTTTTCAAATTTCATGTTTTTATCTGGTGAGGAGTGGGTTCCCTTCAATGACAGCCTACAGCATCCAAGCATTTCCCAGCTGCCTGTGAGCTGCTTCCTCGGTGCTTCTTGTCACCCTGGGGAGCTGGGAGGTACGTGTTGGCTGCTGTGGGTGCAGCTGAAAGCTTGGGGACCTGGGCTGTTTCCCCAGAGGGTGGTGGAAGCCAGTGGCTCCATCTCCCCTCTCCCTGCAGGCAGGGCAGCCTTGAAGGGGATGAGCCTCCTTCTGTGCCTGAGCCTGCTCTCCCCATTGTGGGTTGAATTCGAGTTGGGAGCACTGGGAATATGGGCAGCAGCCCCAGCACTTCAACTGCTCAGACAAAAGCACTGCTTTGGGTGCTCTAATCCTTGCTGGTGATGTGAGGATGGACCCTGCCCTGCTGCCTGGGCTGCAGGCTACCCCCCCCAGACTGCTCCTCCTGCTCCCTGTCCTTCTTCCACCCTCTCCTCCTCCCTCCCCGGCTCCTAGGAAGCCTTCAATAAATCCTGGCATTTTGAAAGGCCATTTTCTCCCTCAGCCTACGTGTCAGCACTAATCTGGGGACAAACAGCTGCAATTATAAAAAGAATATAAAGACTCGCCTCCTACTCAGTGGCATAACGCAAGGGGCCGTTCCCGGCATGCTGGGGATGCTGCAGGGATTTCTTTGCTGGACAAAGAAGCAATTGATGAACTAGGTCATGGCGGGAGGAGATTGTACATGGGAAAAGTACCGAACAGAGAGACCTCTGAAAAGGAAACCGTTCCCCGTGGAAGGGGCAGCCCCAGGCAGCCTGTCTTGCCTGAGGGGACCTGTCATGCCTGTGCCTGGGTCACCCTGCAGGCAAGAGGGGCTCTGGGTGGGTGTGCTGCTCCTGCTCTGCTGAGGAAAGGCTCCTCTTTCTTTTGTTAGTAAAGAGTGCTGAAGTGGAGGGAGAGGCTTTCAGAGCCTGGTGAGTGTGTCTCTGAGCAGCAGTTGAAGGTGCTCATAGCTCTGCCAGTGGGGGACCGGCACTCCGGGGTGACGTTGGGGCTTGCTGCGTAACTGTCTCCATTCACACAACAGGAGAGGACAAACCTGTTCCCAGGATTGGGGGCAGCAGTGGGTAAAAGCCTGAGAGTTCATCTTCAAAGATGGGTCTGATACTTAGGGCATCTCTTTGCCATTCCTTGTCCATGTTTCATTGGCAGCCTGGGGGCAGCACGATTCAGCAGATCCTGTTGGTGTCCTCTTATGCCCTGGCCAGATGTGCAGGATGTGGAGGACCCCCTCTATGTCTTGCCGACTGTGAAGCACCACTTGTTTGGCCTGGAGCTGCAGCACCTCCCGTGTCCGCCCTCCTGCTCGGTGGCCCTGCATGCTGAGCATGGCCTTGAGCAGTAAAAGCCCTTTGCTGCACCCTGCCACCACCTTGTGCTGGTGCCTTGCAGAATCTGGATGATTAAGGTAATGCCTTCAGTGACACAGCCAGAGCAGGGTGGCTTTAGCAGCACTGAGTGTGACTGATGTGGGTCCTGTCCCCTGCTTTTGCATGAGCCTCTTCCTTTGTGCCAGTGTGCAGCACCTGGGTGAAGGCTGGATGGGAGGAGGCTGGGCTGGGTTCAGTTTCAGATGGTGATGGCTGTCAGGAGCAGTGACTGTCCCAAGGCAAAAATCTCCAGGCTTGTCCCTGCAGCTGCATTCTGTCATGGGATGCTCCTTGGTTGCCTGTCTTTGGGTCAGAGCAGGGATAAAGCTGTGGCCCTGTAACCTCTTTCATGTGCCCTGCCTGATCTGAGTGCTCTTCACTGATCGTGGCCATGGGCTGCTATGTTCATGAGCAGTTCTGGGGCTTTGTTTCTGCAGGTGTTTGCTGTGCAATCAGGTAGGAGCCCATCTGTCATGTTGATTTTGCTGGGACTGGGTTCCTGCAGCCTGTGTGGGATTGTCCTGTGGTAGCAACTTCGGGGTCTGGATTCTTTCAGAAGATTGTGCTGATGTTCCTCTGTGTTGCAGCTCCTTGAGTCTCAGCCTGGAGCTTGTCTGCTGCTTGCTTTGAGAATCTCTGACCTGCTCAGTACTGTCTGTCTGCCTACCCCATGGCCCAGCCCTTCTCTCTTCGTGAATTCCTGCCCTGCTTAGCTCTGCCACCACATCTGTATGTCCCCCCCTTGGCAGCTCTCTCTTTGGATCTTGGCTGAACTGTGGGTGGATGAGTTGGCTAGTGAAAATATTTTATGCACGTCTCAGTGCGGATTTTGCCTTGCCCTGTAGAAGCAAAGTAGCCATGCAATAATCTGTGGGATCAAGGGATGCTGATACAGCTTCTTGTTCGGTGCAAGACCTAGGACAGAAACCAAGAGAGGGCAGAGTTTACCTTTGCTTCAGTTGGAAGTGTTGAACCTTTGTTGACTGTTGTCTCATCTGGTTACAGTCTGGCAAAGCAGCTTGCCAGGCCCCCGGGAATCAGCACGTCCTGTCAGTGGAAGGTGCTCAGACAGTGCTGTAGCATACCAACAGTTTTTTACAATTATCTAGAAGTAGGTGCTTTATTTGCCTCGCTCAGCGTGTCAGAAGGCCATTTACCCTGGATTTGCCTCTCCTGCATTTTTGGAAGTAACTAGAAGCAAGTGATGCAAGAGAAGGGGAAGGATGGCATATGACTTTGGAGGAGTGTGAGCCTTGTGCTGTAAAAGGCAGAAAGAGGAATGGGGGCAGGTATGTAACTGGAGAGGGAATTTTGAGAATCAGAGCAGTGGAAAAGGAAGACAAGTTAGCAGAGGCACTTGAGGTTTGGAGTCAAATTCAAGATGCACAGACAGGAGGAGGGTTGCTGGGGCATTTCCTTGTTCTGTGATTCTTTAGGGCTTATAATGAAACCGTGGGCATCTCTAAGTGAGGACCCTTTTAAGAATGAGTGTTTCCTGCTAGCACACTGTAGCCATGACCCTCTGTCTGCAATAGCAGCTAAGCACTGTCTAGAACTTGGGTAACAAATGTGGCATTAGCATGTGGCACATGACCTATGCTAAAAGCCCAGTTTAGACAGTGTCTTTTAACCCAAGCTGGCTGAGCAAGACTGAGTCCCCTGGACTTTTCCTGGGCTACACTATCATGTGTTGAAGGTGATGCATCCTATCTGTCATAAACCTTTAGAAGGTATAAGTGAATATATGCTATTTTGACATATCACAGAATCAACTAGGTTGGAAAGGAGCTTGAAGATCATCCAGTCCGACTGTTAACCCAGCACTGACTGTTCCCAACTACACCGGATCCCTCAGCGGTATGTTGACTACACCATATCCCTAAGCGCTGACATCTTTAAGTCCTAGTCTAAAGAAGTCCAAATCCAACCTGCATAAAACAAGCCTAAGCCCAAGGTGACTTATCCAAGTGACAGTGCCCATGAGTGCTTCCCAGTGCAATGTTTGCTGCAGGGTGCGTCATCTCAGTGCCTCATCTCCTCTCTCTCTCTGTTCCTGAGGCTTCATCTAGTCCTGGTGCAGGTATTTGTTTGATGTCCAAATGCTGCTGTTGGCTCATTATGAAATACACTGTGTTTTAGCTGCTGCCCCCATGATGTTCGAGGCAGGGCTGATCGCCCCGGAGCCCTCCTGCCCCGGGCAGTACTATGGCGACTCATCCCACACCTACCACCATGTGGACCGCTGGCAGAGGCTGCGCACGGCTGTCAGGAAGCTGGAGTTCTGGGAAAACTTCAACGCCGAGCTGATAGGCAGCGGCTTCTTCTCCAAGGTCTACAAGGTAAACTGTTCTGCAGGCAGCCTGCAACCTGTGTGAGGGCAGCTGAGCCGCTGCTGAGGCTGTATAGATGGTGCCTCACCTGAGGAACCTGTCCCCAACCTTATTTTCTCATCTTCATCCCTTCCAGCTCACTCTGGCAGGTTGGATGGAGTGAGGAAGGAAAGGACATCTCCCTCTGTACACCTAGCACGTGGCCTTTGCACATCTCCCCTTCCATAGTGAAAAAGGAGATGGGAAGACTTGATCAGTCAGTGTTCACTGATACTGTCACCTGGCCATATAGCAGGCTTGTCAGGGAGCTCAACTGGGTATTGGATGAGATTAGGGGGGTATTTATGATCTGTGCAGGTTTTGTTGTCAAAACTGTAGCAAAATATGTAGAGAAAAAGAATGTAAAATTAAGCTGTGTGCATCTCCCAGAGTATCTGCCACCCACACCCGTGGAGACGCCAGCTCTGTCACCTCTCTCCAGCTGCTGCCCTGCCTTACGGTGATGCTGGGGAAGAGCAGGGGACCTGGAGCAGGGTCAGACTGGGAGAGGCTGCTGACCCATCCACTTCTGCCTCTGCTGCCTTCATGTCAGGAGACCCATAGCTCCCTGCAGGCCAGTGCGTGATGCAGATGGTGTGTCACCAAAGTAAAACTGCTTTTTTCACTGGGGCTGTTGTGAGTCACTTCCTGCACTAAGCTCCACTGGTGTGGGAGTTCCTTTAGCCCTGTCTGAGCAAGCACAGGATCTGGGGTGCTGCTAGCTTTGCTCCCCCTCCAATGCTGTCTGGGAGTGCTACTGCTTATTTGGGGGGAGTGGATGGGACTTGGAGCTCTTTCTCTGCAGCCCTTGGTGATCACTGCTCCATGAATAGCAAAGTGAAAGGGGTTGGTTCATGTTAGGAAGTGAGACTCAGCATTCACCTCTGAGAGCAGATGCCACATTGCTTTGCAGTGTGGTCAGGTTTGCCAACCTTATCTCTCCTTCCAGCAGCCCTCCAGAATGCGGTTGCTGACACTGATCTTGGTTGTTGGGAAGTCACACAGACCCAGTGGAAACAAATTGGGCCTGACTCTACCGTTGCCTTCAGCTCCTTAGCTTTACCAGCCCCTGATAAACATCATGACTGCACATTTCTCCTGGGCCAGCATGAGATGCTTCTGCCAGGGGAGTATTCTGATACATTCTGGGTGAGATCCCTGGCTGGTGAAAGCACATGTGGCCATTTGAAACTAAAGGAGCCAGAATGTGGCCACAGAACTGCAGAAAATACACAAGTTGGATAGAAGAACATACATTGCTTTCTCAAGGCTCTGTCTTCTCCTCTACTATGTCTGGGCTTGGTGCTGTTCTAAATCCTTTGGGTGAACTTCAGGTCCAGGGACAGTGCACTAAAGCTGTTCAAGGGGAATCTCCAGCCAAAGGTCTATGGCAGCTCTTTGCAGACTGGAGCAATACATGACAAATGCCTCTTCCCACCACAAGCCTTCCTCTAGTAATTGCTTTCCCCACCCACTCAGCATGCTGTTGCCATTGCTTTCGCTTTTCTTTATCTAGCAGATTTTCATAGTAACAGTTGCTGTTTCCTCTGTACTTGACGTTTCCCTCCTCCCCTGGCAGTGAATGAAATTCCAGCAGTAGGCAGGCTGGAGACACAGGTCTTGAATGAAAATGAAATAACTTCTTGAAGTAGAAACAGAAAAAGAAATGTCAAAAAAAAAAAGTTTGAATGAAATGCTATGGCTCAAATAGTCAGAAGACAGTGGAGGAGGACTTGGGACAAGGACAGGCCTTTGTGAGGACTTGACATTTGTCTGGGGACTTGAGCACAACTGTAGCTGAGTGCTCTGACTCGTGGTCCTCTTGGGTCAGCCAGTTCCCTGTGGCCTCATAGCCCTGAATAGCAGCACTCTTGCTGTGAAGCATCACTGCCGATGGTCCTTTGACGCTCTTGGCCAACAGATGCCGTCTTCTAAAGTGCTCCTGCAGCAAGGACATAGACTCCCCAAAGTGCTGGCACTGCCTGTGCCAGCTGCCTGTTGCATTTGTCATCCTTTATCCTTCAGATAAGCTCATTCTCAGGAGTTGTTATATGTGGGTTGGCTGAGGAAGGAGAATTTGGTAGGTTCTGCTTGGTAACTCAGGCTCAAGAGATCTGGGCACAGCTTTCTGCTCTGTGGGTTATATATTGCATGACCTAGGCACAAAGTGCTTTCCCTCTTTCTCTGCCTTAGTTTTCTGATGTGCAATAAGGAGCTATTCAAGTATGAGTTTCTCTCGGGGAAAGCATCTTTCATTGGCATCTCTCCTACATAAGGGTCTGAGGTGCTCAAAAGCAGGAGAGAAGTACAGCATGACTTCTTTTTTTTCTGAGGCTGGTTTAAGGCATTGCCCAAAGGGAGACTCTGTGCAACCTCTTCGTTGGCCCTCAAAAAGCTTCATACTCGTTAGGAAGCACAGTCCCACTCCCTGTCTTTATGCACCTTTCCAGTGCCAGATTTGCACATTTATTTCTCCACTCAAAGCTGACACCAGCTCTTTACCACTTGTTAGTGTGAAATGAGAATACCTTGGGGGCCCCTCTGCACTTTCCTGGTTCTCACACTGATCCAGGACAAAGCTGGACACTTTGTGTGATTCAGAGCAGACCAAGGGCTGCTCTGGGTTGGTCAGAGCAATCTTAGGGCCTGTGGTCTTAGAAGAGGCCTTCTGAGCCTGTTACCTTTGCCCATCTCTCCCACTACTTTTTTGGTGGTGTGGGTATACCCTTGCTTTTCAGTCATTTCTCCAAAGTAGGCTGGGCTTTGCATTGCCTTGTGGACAGGAACCCCTCCAGTGCTCACTGACCCCACCAGTGCAGGCAGTGTTTGTGAACTCTGGTAGTGTCCAGCTGGGATGTGCAATCTCACCTGGAAGCTCAGTGTAGCTCAGTGTCTCCACCAGAGTTTGTGCAGAGCTAATAGGTCTCACTGAAAACAGTATTAGCTCTTCTGAAAGTTTTTCAGATCTTCCAGATTTCAGCTGCTCCCTGTACTCTGTCCTGGGCATAAGGGCACTCAGTGTTCAGGCAGAGATGATTGATAGCAAATCTTATATTTACATCTGTGCAATTATGGTTAATAATCAGTTACATCTGGTTAGTCACCTCCAGTCTGTGGTTATGACGTCCCATCTGGTGAGGGTGTCAGAGCCCTGCTTCCTTACGACCTGCTTGAGTAGAGAGGCAGAGTTATTCCAGTGATAACAGTGACTGTCAGGTTGTGTTCCTTCAGAAGGGAAGCAGCAGTTCATGTTGCTCCCAAGAGAGTTTGTTTTGTGACCTGATTATAATGAGCTTTTTTCTACTTCCAGCCCAGCTAGATCTTACATGCAGCTCTTTGTTCTCCTCACCTGAGCTGGTAAACTTCTCTGTAAAGTGACCATCACAGAGAGCAGTGGGTGACACTTTGAGCCTCAGAATTCTGCTCTTAAGTGAGCTCATGCTGTGTCTAAGCTATTTTTCCCTTAATGTAAACAAAACCCCATAAACCTCAAAATGAGAAAAAATTAAACACTTGGCTGGATTCTCTGCTAGCTGTGTGGGAACTGTAATTGAAGATGGAAATGTTAAAGTATCACAATGCTCTGTGGTGTGGTCTGGAAACTGCTATTTGGATCATCAACCCAGATAACATGAGCTTCAGTGCAGGGCCCTGGACAATCCTGTCAGGGCTTCTCAGGGGATTCCTGCATGTCCTGCAGCTTGCATGAAACTCCTGCATTCAGTACAGCCCAGCTCTGGTGCCTCCACAGGGGACAGAAAATTTCTTCCTAAAAATGCCTGCTCAGTCTGTTCAGTGTTTTAAGGTGAGGGAAAAGCATTTTGTTTTCTGTTCTTTAGCTTTCAGTATCCCTGGCAGGGGGAAGCCTCAGGAATCTGGTGGTAACCAGAGATTCAGGTTAGCATGTGGCTGGGAAGCAGACATGGGACCTCTGTCCTGGAATGTGGGGGAGATATTCTGGCTCTGTGCTTGCTGTGTTGTGTCTGTCTGGCTGACCCTGGGTGGAGGGGCCTGGCCGTGGGCTGGGTACAGAAGGAATTTGGGATGAGGAGCGTGGCCAGCAGCCCTGTGCAGTGATCAGACCCAGGCAGGAGGGAGGGATGGCTCTGCGGGGCAGGCTGCGGGTAGGAAGGGTCATTGAATGCAAGGCCAGCTCTTCAGTAACCCAGTGTGGGCTGAGAAAGTGCTCCAGCTGAAGGAACACACAAATTTTGGCAGAGAAATAGTGTTGTGATGTGTTGGGACAGGAGGGACCTTGCTGACCCCAGCCACCTAGGCAGACACCACTGGAGTGGAGCTTATGTGGAAGAGACAGCACCTCACACTTGTGCAAAGCTCTGGGCAGCAGGGAAGTGAGATTCAGGCCTTTGGCTGGGAAGGGATTCTGTTATCCAGAGGGGCTGGCAGATCTCTGGAAGTTAAGAGATGTCTTGCTCCAACCTTGGCTTCAGGTGACCCAGGCTGCTGCTTGTAAAGTGATGGTGGTGAAGATCTACAAGAATGACGTGGACCAAGAGGTGATTGTGCGTGAGATCAGCTTGCTGCAGAAGCTATCCCACCCCAACATCGTCAGGTGGGCATGTGACATGTGAGCAGTGGACGGTGGCAGGGGCTGGAATTGGCTTGGTGTCTCTAAGGCAGTTCTGCAATGAGGGATTGAGCTGAACCTCGATGGCTTCTTTGCTTCTTTTCTTCTTTTTTTTTTTTTTTTTTTTTTTTTTTTTTTTTTTTAAATTGAATGTGTTCTTCTGCTTAGGTACCTTGGGATATGTGTGAAGGATGACAAGCTGTACCCCATTCTGGAGGTAAAGGTTTCTTGCTTGTAAGTGTGCTGTGGGCAGGCCAAGACCCTGTGGTGGTTTGGCAGGGAGGATGGCAGATATCCTGTAATGCATATCTATGCCTCTCTGACTCCTGCACCTCTGAATGGCTCTGTCCTAGCAAGATTGCCTCGGAGGGGCTTAGGGTACTTTCTGCCCCACAGCTGGTCACAGCTGGAGTTGGGCACAGTCACTGCAGGGCCATGAGATTCAAGCAGAACATCTAAAAAGTGTTTCAGGTTGGCTTGGTCCCCAGAATGGGCCAGTTGGTGGGAAGAAGAGGAGCCAGGGATGGAGGGCAGGAGTAGAAAGCAAAGCAGATGGAGAGTGGCAGGACCTCCAGGGTGGCACTGGAATGGTGGTATAGTCTAATGGAAAAGCTTGGGCTGGTACTGGGGAGGTCTCACCTTGTTCCTATGCTGTCAGTGGCAGCCACTGCCTCTAGCTTTTTGCCTCTAGTTTGCTGCCCATAAGTGAGGACCATGGCTGGCTTATGGAGCCATTCCTGCAGCGTGGCAAGGCCCAGAGACCAGCAGTGACTTGCTGTGCCAGGAGGGGTAGTGCCATACACCACACACAGGCCCCTGTGCGCAGTGGCATTCCCAACCTCCATCCTGAAGGAGGGGCTCCTGGCTTGGCGAGGGAGGGTTCAGCACCTGGGAGGCTCCAGGGGAGCCTGCACCAAACTGCACAGCCACTCACTTTTTGTCTCTGTTCACAGTACATGAATGGGGGTTGCCTGGAGGAGCTCCTGGCCAGCAAAGACACTGCTTTGACATGGAAGGAAAAAGTGGACTTAGCTTCTGACATCACCAGGGGAATGATTTACCTGCACTCCAAGAACATCTACCACCGAGATCTCAACTCCAAGGTATGCAGCTGGAAAGGGGATGTCACCCCCAGACTCCTGAAGGTGACTGTGTTAGGGGACCTCACAGGGACCACCTAGGCTGTAACCAGGAAGCCTCAAGCCTCATGCTCGTCCTCTGCTCCATGCTAATCCCTCTGCAGACAAGGAAGCTTTCCTGGTAAAACCCGTCATTACATTTCATTCATTGCTTGCCAAGCAGGAGATCCAGATAGAGATAAAAATATATTGCTCCTAGTGCTGCTGCTGACAGAAAAGAAAAAACTAATGGAAATGTATGCAGAATTGCACATGGTTTTCTTTGCCTACAGTTGCAGGAGAAGCTCTGCCAGATTTAGAGATTTGCTTTCCTGTTCACAGCAAGGAGGAAGCTGTTGCTAACAGGAGCTGGTCACAGGCTCTGGGAGCAAGTGCCATGTGAGATGCTCCCTGTCAGTGTGCAGAGCACCAGCAGAGATGTCTGTCTACTCACTCAAGTGCAGGGAAGTTGTTCTTCCATGATCCAGAGAGTCCAGATCACCAGTTTTAGGATTGTCACCTCCAGGGGTTTTCACACCCTGGCAGTGTGCCAGTTGTGAAGACTGGCATCTGGAGACAGGCTTTGGGTGTAATGTAAAGGCATATCATGTTCCTGGTGTATTTGCCCTCTGGCTGGAACGCTGCTTTCCTCAGCATGGGCTCATGCTGCTTGATGGGGACAGGAACAGCACTGGGTCTTTGCCATTCTCAGGTTTGCTCATGGGGACAGGTATGGCAGTAGGGACATAGTGAGGCAGTGCCTTGTTGATGTCGCTTGGGCAAAACTATCCAAACCTCAGGTGGATCTGCAGCGTGTCCATGATATGTGAGGATCTCATTCACAGGGAATGTGAGCTGAGGGGTTGGTGATCAGCCTGGACCATATCTGTGTCAGCTGATGCCAGGGGCTGGCTTCATGATTCATGGAAATGACGTCTGCAAGTCCTTGCAATTGATGCTGGATAGGTAGTGGTGTATCACTTAAAAGCCATTTTTTTTGTGCACTCTGAGCTTTTTAAGAGAAACTTGTAATATTGATGAAGGTTCACAGTAGGGGAGCCTGTCAAGCATTATAGTCTTGAGAGACATCAGCACAGCAATGAAACTCACTTTTGTAATCTCGGGCTGTTTACTTGTCTCAGTTACCATGAAATCACAAACACCAGGCAAGGGCAAGGCAAGAGCCTGGTTCACTCTGACCACAGGTTTCTTGGCCAGTGTACTCTGAAGTCAGGTGAGATGTAATTCCCTATTTAGTGGTGACTGATGAGCTCAGTGCTGGAGGTGCCTCCCCTTCTGTCTCACTGCAGTGGTTCAACCCTCACTGCAGTGGTTCAACCCTGGAAGAGGTTCATCCTAACCCAGGGAAACCTGCAATGATGATGCCTGGAGACGTGGGAGAGAAGGGTATGCATGCTCACTTGAAATCTAGTTGTCAGTGAGAGACATCTGGGGAAGATCCTGGTCATTTCTGCTAGTTCCCTGGGAGCATATGCAGAGGAGGAAGTCCTGGGGAGCTGAACAGGCTGAAACTGCTGGGCTTTTGAGAAACCTTAAAATAATTTTATAGGAATTTCTCCAGAAAGCTGTGTTAGGGATATATAGCCATGGACAGTGAGAAGGCCTGTGGCTGTGACCCTGCCTGCCTTTGGCTGAATGGTGAATAAGGTCAACATGCACATTTCGAGGTTTCTTTCAGGTAAAAGGATGTGGATCATCATGTTCCTTGAACAGCTTCTTCAAGGACCTTTCCTGGCTTCAGATGTGATTGGTCCATCCCTAATCTGCCCCGTGCACTCCATGTGTGCAGGATGCAGGTCCCCGGCGAGGGCCGAGCAAGGTGGGGCTGAGGGCCAGTGAGGTGTCGCTCAGGTGCCCAGGCCCTTCCTCACCGGGGGTCTCATGCCATGCTCTGGGGGTCTCACGCCGTGCCCTGGGGGCTGCTTTCAGAACTGCCTCATTCGAGTGACACCGCGGGGCCGTGAGGCGCTGGTGACTGACTTCGGGCTGGCCAGGGAGGTGGTGGAGCTGCCTGTGAAGGATGTGGAGAGGAAGCTGTCTCTGGTGGGCTCTGCTTTCTGGATGGCTCCTGAGATGCTGCGGGGAGAGCCCTATGACCGGAAGGTATGGCACTGCTTCCCAGCTCCTTGTTCATTCTCAGAGCTCCCAAGCGAGATGTCCCTTCTGCTTACTGGTGGCATGTCCCAAGAGCAGAAAAGCTCTTTCCTCCTTACCTGGGAAATGTTGTCCTGCGATTATACCTGGACCTTTGCTCATTAATGCTCTGCTTAGCAACTTGGAAGTTCCTTATGTGGCCTTGTTAAGTTAAACTTTTATGGAAATGAATTACTGCCATGGGCAAACTCAGTGAAGCCCCTATGAGGAAGATGCTTGATGAGCCTGTTGCAGGATCTGTGGGAGGTGCCAGAGCTGTGGTAGAAGCACCAGACACATTGAACAGGAGCATGGGGCCAGGTTTCCCAAAGATGAGGCTGGATTCCAGGTGGGGTTGTGGTGTTTCTGGGTGGGTTCAGAAGCCCAGAAGAAGCTTACAGGTTATCTGCCTCCACCTCCAATGGGCTTTTTTGATGGGCTTTTGCATAACTAATGGGAGGACCTTGTTGGTACACCCCTTGCTCATGCTTTGCTTCTGTGCATGCCCTGTCCCACCTCCCACTCTCCCACCCTGCAGGTGGACGTGTTTTCCTTTGGCATTGTCCTCTGTGAAATCCTGGGCAGGATCCCAGCTGACCCTGAAGTGCTTCCCAGGACCCAGGTAATGATTTCTGCAGCCAAATCTAATGGTGTTTTCTCCATGGTACCAGATTGTGGCTTTTCTCTGAACCAGACAGACCTGTACACGTGGGTATGTGTTCACTCTCAGGTTTCTCTAGAGGCATTTCCACAAGAAAATCTGATCTCAGAATTCTCAGTGCACAAGAGTTCAGTGCATCTATAGTTTCAAAACTTCCGTTAGATCAAAAATTTGAGATGAAGTGTTTCTGATTAAAGGCCTTAATTCCAAATACTTCATTTTGCTCTGACATTTCAGCTTCTCCGTTCTCCACAGTTCATGTGGAAATAGTGGGCTTCCCTAAAAACATGGCCTTTTTAGTTTCAACATTTGCAAAATTTCCCTTCCACAAAGTGGGAAGGAAAGTTTACCCTGAACAGGGATAAAAAATCCATCAGCAGAATAGCAAATTGCTGCTTTCCAAGGAGCAGTGCAAAGAACCTGCAGTGTCCAGAGATTATTCCATGTTTCTGTGAGACTGAACAGAAACTAATGCTCCATCTGTGCTCACAAGATGTGGGAGAATTACATATGAGAGACTCTGAAGTCTGGGAGGACAAAGCTGTAGTTATGGAAACATCTGGGTGGACCCCTTTGACCAGATTATCTGCAGTTCCTGTCCTCAGCAGCCACTGCTCAGCATCTGCTGCTGGTTCCTCCACTGGTTTCCACTTTTGTGGCTCTCATTGCCTTAATCTGAGCTTTTCCAGGAGGATGTCTGCTGCCCCACTGGGATAGCACAGAGCAAGCAGGATGCTGCAGTGATCATAGCTCTGCTAATGATGCTGCCCCAGTACCTCTGCATAGCCATCAGTAAAATAGCTGTGATGGAGACCCTAAAAGCTTTAAATCATGAGCATTTTGTGCTTTAACACCTTGAGAAGGGTGAAGAGCTTTAAAGGACTTTATAGCTGAATTATTTTCTACCTACTCTTCCCCCTTCCTCACAGGATTATGGCTTGGATGTTGCTGCCTTCCAAGGGATGATCAGCGAATGCCCCAAGCGGGTGATGGACCTTGCTGCTAGTTGCTGTTGGGTGAGATTCTTGCTATTTTTTCCCCCTTTAGTTTTATTGGAGTTGTGTCACACTTGTATGACAGAGACCAAAATTGCTGTGAACCCTGGAAGAGCTTGAGCCTGCTGCTCTCCGTGCTAGCACACAAGGCTCTGCCACTTGAGCTGTGAAGTGATGAGATCTTCCTGGGCCAGTAGAATGCTTTCATTCACCATGCAGTTTTGCCCCTAGAAGTGTTTAGTTTGTGTATTACAGCCCAAAACATCCCAATGTCCTGCCTGTTCCCTTACTTGTTGAGCCCAGAGTGGGAAGCAGGTTGGTGATGATGTCCAGTCCCTCCTTAAGCCAGGCTGCAGACAGAGGCACTCAGCTGGTCCTTTCTGGAGGGCACTGCCTCGCTATTACCAGCCCTGGTGTTACAGATATCATCAGAACCTAGTCCTCTAACCACTCTTGTTTTAGCATAAAAGGTAACAGTGAAAGGTGGGGGACCTCCCCATGCTCCCCAAAGCCTTGGGAGGCAAAGCAGAGAGAAAGTAAGGATTAAAGTTAGTCTCTGAAAAGAAGAAAAAAACAAAGGCAGTAATTAGGCAGAGAGTGGAGAAACTGGGTGATCATAATGCATCTAATTGCTAGGAGCTCAAGGCAGCAAATGGAAGTAAATCCTTGGATGGGTCCTGCAGATGTGTGAATAACTTTCCCTGAATCAGAGGAGTGATTCACGTCAGCAACTGGCTCAGATTTATGTGTGTTCAGATCTTGTACCTCTGATGGACAGCTTCCTAATGCAAGTTGGTATCATAATGAGTTTCTGCCAGAAATGGCCCTTGGGGTTGTTCTCTGCCCTTGTGCGATGTGCAGGTTTAGAGAGTTTCTGGTGCAGCTTCCCAGGCTGGCTCCTTGGGGTCAGGCACAAAGGGCAGCACAAGGCTGGCATGCAGTGGGTGTGAGGTGGGGGTGCCCCGGGCCATGCCCCTCCCTTTGGGCACACAATGACAGCACTGGGAGGAATGGGGAATCTCAGCCCACTTAGGATGAGCTGCATCAGGGAGACAAGATGGTTCGATACTGACTGTCATCAAAAAGGTCAGGAATGAAACAGCTCCCCCCTGATACCTACAGGCAGGCTTTCCCTGCACAATGCCTGCCCCTGCACCATTTGGATGAGCTTTGGGATGAGCAGTTCTCACACCCTGTCCAGGCTGGGGTATGTCAGGCTGGTTTTCAGCATCTCACTGCCTTTGCTGGAGCTATACCCATGCATGGGACCTGTCCTGCAGCTGCTCCTTTGCAGCATCCTGGGCCTGGGTCAGCAAGTGGTGATGCCAGAAGGCTCCACGGGCAAGTGTGTGACTTGGATCAGGGCTAATGATGGGTGGATGCTGTTGCCCAGGCTTGGGGAAATCAGCAAAGCTGCTGCAGAGCGGGCCACCTCTTGTTCAGGGTGTCCTCTGCAGCTTTCCCCTCTTATTCCAGGTGGAAGCATTTAAGAGGCCATCTTTCTCCGAAATCCTGGATGAGTTGGAGGATGTCGCAGAGAGCTTGGAGCCTAGGAGGAACAATCATCTTTCAGGCTGAGATGTCTGACTACTGTGAGGCTTGACAGAGAATTGCCCAAACTGTAAATTAACTCTCTGGGGGGTCAGGAGTGAAGAAGGAAAGTGGGGAAGAGAAGAGCTAAGTGATGCGCTAGTCTTTATTTAATCATAGTCTCAGTCGCTAATTTCTTGGATGGAAAACATGGTTAAAAATGGAGAAGGGACTTACCAAGAGTGTATTTTTCCTAGCTAAGGTTTTTAACAGATGTAATTAGGACACTGAGCAGCCTTTGTCTGTTTGCTTGTTAAAAGCAAATGATCGTGGAGGGACCTGAATTACCTTCAGGATGCTTTCCAAATCCCCGACAGAAAAGTCATCCTCTCTGGCTTCCCTGTGCCCCACAGACCTTCCCCTCCTTCATCCCTACGGCTTTGGAGAATTGCCTCTCCGGGGCTGGGGTCTGTGTGGTGGGAAGGAGTGGGGTTTTGGGGTGCTTGGTGAGCCTCGGAGTCACCTTGTATTTCAAAGCCTTAAAGCACTTGTCTGGCAGCCTTGCAGGGACAGGTGTGCTCTGTAAGGTCTCTGGCGGGGTCACCTGGCATCCTGTTCAGGACACACCCAGGCAAGGAGGCATCTGGCAAGGTTTTGGAGTCAGCGAGGGCTACGCACAGAGTGCTGGCCTGTGCCAGCCGAGATGATGGGGAGGGTGTGCATTATCGAGATATGAACCAGCCAGCTAATATCTCCTCTCAGAAGAGCTGTGTCAGACACATGTCCCAGCATTACAGCAGTCTGGATTTCTCCTCACCATCCTTGACTGGGGCTCAAAGATGGAGGGGTCTGCCTCCCCGCTTCTCATCTCACTGCAAACATGGTGATGAGCAGAGTGCCAACAGCTTGTGAGGCCAAAATGGGGGAGAGCTAGGTGCAGAATCATCCAGCATCTCACCCATTGCTCTGCCTGGCGCAGCACCCATCACCTCCTTGGCGATATGGGATACCCTCATGGACCCCCGGGCAGCCAGGATAGGACTTTGTTTTGATACCATATTTTATTCTGTGGGCCAGAGGAGGGTGCTGGGGCTGTGGATCCAAACCAGAGGTGGAAAGAATAATGGCTAGAAATGGTCTGGCATTGCAGATTAAGAGAAAAGGTGAGCAGTCAAGTCCCTGCCTCCAAATCAGCTGATTGATGGGCCATTGGTCTGAAAGACATGTTCTGCTGGGACCAACATGTTTGTGGGTGTAAATAGGTGTAATATCTGTATAATGGTGGAGTTGTGGCTCTGGTCTTGTAAACTGTAAGCTCTTGGAGCAAAGATCATTCATCTGTCCTCCAGAAAGTCTTTGTATAGTGTTTAGCCCAATGGGCCCTTAACTTACATCTTGAAGGATGTTCTCCCACATATAGTGGCAGACCTACCTTGGGGGCCTCATCTCAAGCTCTTGGAGCCAGATTTGATGTCGTATATAACCCAGTGTCTCTGTGCTGTGATGCATGCACAGGGGAGTGTCAGTGTTGTGTTGAGACAGAGATGTAGTGGAAAAGCATGGTGTATTTTCACTAGGGATCATAAAGAATTGGGAGCTGACATGAAACACACTGAATGGCACCAGGGTCACCAGCTCAGCTACATCTCCAGGGGGCACCTGCAGCTTCTTATTCTCCAGAGGTGCTTTGTGCTTTTGTGGGATACTGACTTATTTGCACAAGAAACCTGCTCAACAGAAAAATTCCCAGCAAATACCTTCATCCCAGCTGGATACTGCCAGTGCGGGAGAAGCAAAGCCTTGAGATACAGAAAACTGAAAATAAGGGAAGCTTTTTGACCTGAAGGAGGAAGAGTGGCTACTTTTTGACTTGCACCAGTGTGGGGACTTTAAACCAGGGGAGTGAAATGAACTGCAATAGCAGTGCAAGCAGCACTGATATATGTGTGTGTCACCAGTGAGAGCCAGCTACCACCAGCATCACAGCAATGTGTTGGACAAAAATCAGGAAGTATATATTTGGCTACCAGGAGATAGACCTGAGGAGCTAACTGCAACCTCCCAAGGCTTCCCAGGCTTCTCCGGGCTCTTCTTCCATAGAGGAATAGGCTTGAGAATGAGGAATCCAACAGCATGTCCTAACACCCAAAGCATTAAGGATACAAAGCCTTTTCCAAAGGCTACTGTGGATGAAGGATAGCTGTCCTCCTCGGCTCAGTCTCTGGCTGGCAGCATTGCTTTCACAAAGGCATTCCCCAGCCTTCCCCATGCTGCCTGGTCTGCCAGGCTGGAGTCTAGTCTTCCTTTGCCCTCCCTGCACAAGAGCAGACTAAAGGAAGATCCCTCGACATACTGATCCCTCAAAGGGCCTGTTATGGGGTGAAGGTGTCTTGTTCCAGGGGTGCTTCCCTGCAGGGGTGCTCCCCTGCTGGCCACCCCCTTCCCAGGAGCAGCAAGGCATGGTGCTGGAGGTGCCCTACTGCAGACTCAGCTGATCCTGCCTCCATACATGTGACTCTGGTCCTGCAGAGCAACAACCATAGGGCTGGGATGCAGCATGTGGAGTTCTATATACTTCAGTGTTACTGTGGTGGGAAGGAAGATCTTTTGGTTTTATTTATCTGCTTGGGGTTAAGAAGCTTGCTCAAGGATTAAACAGATCCAGGGCAAGGAGGGGTATTTTCTGCACAGAGGATAGCATTAGCCAGCACAGTCTGAGCTATGATGGATCAGAACTGTGTTTCTTCTGGGCTTGCCATGTGCTCCATCCACTCTAATGGTGAGGCCACATGCTGGATCTCAGGTGACTGAAGGATATTGGGTCTTTGCTAGAAGGACCATTGGTGCCTGCTGCAAGGACAGGTGGACTAGAAAAGCCAATCCTGGGAGTCTGCAGAGAACAGAATTGGTCTGGGAATTTGGCTGGTACATCGCATGCACCAAGAGTTTCTCTTCACTGGAGAGAGGTGGAGGGAGAGGTGAGCATGGGAAACCTGCTGAGATGCCCTCCAGGTACGAGCCCTTGTGCTGGGAGTGCAGGGCCTGGCTGACACAAAGTCCAGGTCAGTGGTTGAATTTCATGTCTTGGAGTCCTGGCTCTGAACTGAAGCAGCTGTGATGGTGGGCAGAGGGTCAGGGCAGCATGGCGGGCTCTCCTTTGTTGGACCTGACCAGGAGCTGCCTCCTCTGCCTCTCTTCCATCTGTTGGCCACTTGTTCTGCAGGTGCCAGTGGCACAGACCTGGCTGTGCTGCTCTCCATGGGCCATGTTTCCACATCCTCCATTACGTCTTATTTTTCTGTTTTTATAAATGCCGTTTGGAAATAAAAGTTTAGCAGTTCTTTTCCACATCAGCCCTGGCTACTGTGTTTCATTATCCTGGGTCTGCTGAGTGGTGCTGCCAAATGATGTTCCCAAGCACAGGGAGCAAACACAGCTAAACAAACAGCTTCATGCTCTATCAGCACAGCTGGCATAATAAAGCTTTAGTTAAAAGTAATTTATAGAAGTGTTACCTATGAGAGAGTGGTATTTTGAGTCCATTGCTCCCCCTGTGACCTCTGTTTGTCACATAGTCAGCTGGTGTCTTAAGTCACCCCTTCATTTCGGTTGTGTGGGCACAGGGTAACAGCAGCAGCACAAGCATATGCCAAGGGTGTTGGATTAGTCTTTTCCACCCAGCAGAACATAAGTCAGAAAGACCAAACCCCAGTGAAGTGATTTCCCTTCCTCAGCTGCAGCTTTGTTTATGGTGACTTATACATGGCATTAGTTACTTTCAGGTGCCACCCTCTCACAAGGACATCTTGGAAAATCAAAGGGGTTCGCTATGCCAGGACCAAACACAAACCATAGAGCAGTGCTGAAGCTCAATTCTCTGAACTCTTCACATGATAGTCATCAGTGGTAGGTAGAAAGAAGATCTTTCTTTTCTGAAGTCCAGTTTCTCAGAGTCAGTCAGCTTTCAGATTTACAGCTGTGAAATCTCTGGACATTTGCAGGTGGCCAAAGTGCTGTGTGTCTCCCTGGAAAGAGCCTCTATGCATCTCTTGGAGGCTGACAGGAATGCCAGGGTGGTTTGGACTGATGGGTCTTCCTATGTCCCAGACAATGGGGGAAGGTATTGCTGGAGGCAGCCTTGATCTGGCCAGGAGGCTGGTGGGGGTGGGACCTGAGAGGACTAGTTTGGCTTTTGCTTTCAGATGGCTCTATGTCAACAAGCCATCAGGGATGCTTCCAACCTCTAATGTGTCGGTCTCCTTGATGATTCACAGAAACAGACTCTACAACTCAGTTATACAGCAGGTATGTTTACTTTGGCTAGGGTGCAAGGGGATTTCTCCACAAAGCTTGCACCCCAACAACACATTTTACCAGAAACTTACAGAGTGTGGATATCCGTATTCACTGGATTACACAAACATACATACACACAATTAAGGCTGGGTTAGTTCTAGAGGCTGGTGTCAGCAGTTGATGTTCTCTTTGCACCTGCCCATTGCCTCCTGGGGGGTGTCTCCAGGGTGATTAACGGAAAAGAGACTCTACAAATCAAATAGAGTTACACGTCAGGCATGTTTACTCCAGCTGGGGTGCAAGAGGATTTCTCCACAAAGCTTTGCACTGCAGGACTCTGGCACACACCTACTGCAAGCCAAACCCTGCTGCAGTTTCTGAGTCCATATGTCACAGGGGAGGTGGGCACCTTCTAAGAGATGGCCTAAGGAGCTCGGACTCCTCTCATCTGCAGTTACTTTTTTGGGGGTCTGGGTCATGGGGGCTGCTCTGAACGGGATGACAAGTTCATGATTGAGGAGTTTGTCAGGAACAGGCACACAGAGGGGGTCACAGAGAGTGTGTGGGCAGTTGGCAGCAAAGGAGTGGTGACACAGAAAAGCACCTGCCTGTAACAGAGTGAACTGTTCAGATAACCCTCTGTGGGTTGGACAGACGTCACTTTTGAATATATATGCATATCTAATGTATAAATTTATTTTTCTTCCCCAAAAGCACACCTGTGACAGATTCACAGATGCCAAAGGATTGAGGGGAGTGGTCCTTATCAGACACCCCAGCATAGAGCTGCATCTGTGGCTTTCATAGGCCTTGGGAGATGATCTGAGACAGTGGTGCTGGTGGTGCAGGTGTCTGAGTGTGTTGTGGGCATGGGTGTCCTTCCTAACAGAGGGATGATCCTGGACTTGGCCTGTTCCTTATTAGTGAAATGTTTTTGTATGCCCAGGAAACACAAAAGGACAGAGGAGAGCCTGGGGCAGCAAGGAGCCAGTTCAGTGGCATCCCAGCCTCCCAGGTGTTACATACAGCAGCTCTGATCTGCCCGAGCCTCTGCACGGGAGTATGGGCCTATGGCATCCAAGTGTAGCCAGGGCAGGTTGTAGCTCTGCTTTGGCTTTAGCTTGTAGACAGATGGGTCTTTCGTCTGCTGGAGTGTATGGGGTTTCACAGCTCCTGCTCAATGACTTTTTGTGGGTGCTTTCTGTTTTCAGTGAGGCACTTGTGAGATTCAGGCCAATAGCTGCTTTTTCAGTGAGTTCATCCATCTCCCGGTGGGGTTTCAACTGAAGTCCTAGGTGCTTTTGGCCAGGAAGTAGTTACATATTCATATACATAACAGCATGCAAAGGGGCTGTTTTCCTAGCTAGTCCATGCATTAGTGCTGAGTTCCTGGGTACCACCTTGTGCTGGGAACTAGTTTCTTTAGAAGAGACACTTTTCCCATGTCTGCAGCACACAGATCCTGCTGAAAACCTTAAGTACAGCCTGGATGGAGTGAAAGACGATTTCTCATCAGGTATCTTCCTCTTTTCAGGGCCTCATCCCATTGCAAAGAAACCTCTATTCCATCATTGCTTCACCCTGCTTCATCGGCTGTTTCCTGGGTGTTTTCCTGGTGGAGTGGGACTGGAGGCTGCTGGAAGCACTCAGCATCATGTCTCTGCATCAGGCCTCCTGCCTGGCGCACCCCAAAGCTCCTCAGAGAGGGAGGGTGTTTGGGCAGGTTTGTTGTGGTGGAGGCAGGTTAGGGTAGGAGTGAGGAACAGGGAGACACCTGATTTTAAGGGGCTTGCAAGGGTCAGTGGGGAACTTTGAGAAGAAGACTAGTATCTTCCTCTGTGATGTGGCCCCACTCTAGTTTCTAGTACTCACCTCATGCAAGATCCACACCCCAAATCCTGCTTTTCCTACGCTACTTCAGGGCAGCTTCTTGACCAGCGCTACAGTTCATCTCTGTAGACCCATTCTCCCTGTGCATGTCCTGAACTTGGGTAGATTTATGGGTTAGAGCGATATTAGGTTTTAGTTCTTGCATCAGGTTGTCCTGTTTTCCCATAGAGTCCCTGGGCTCCATTTCTCCTGCAAGGAAAGACTTAGCTTGTATGTGCACATTGCAGACTGACCAGAGGGGAGATGATACAGAAGCCTGAGCAGCTGGGCCTTGGTTTTCACAGAAAGGAGGAAGTTGGGTTTTGTTAATTATATTCAATTTTGCAACATATCTTACTCCTTTTCTCAGCTGAAATTACACTACACTGGTACTGCCAGTGTAAGTCCTGATTTGCAGTTCAAGTATGAATTCTCAGGAACTTTGTACATCTTGGAGCCAGTCCATGGATTTTGCTGCAGTAGATCTGCTCCCTCTGCTAATCTGATTCACCTTCTTTATGAGTTGGCTCCCTGAAGGAGCATCCCCCCACCCCCCCTTTGCTTCCTGGGGTAGGCGATGCCAGTACAGTTCCAAACTGTTCTCCAGCAGACATGCAGGAGTATCTCAGAGTCCCTCTAATTGTTCAATAAAGACTCAGAAAATAAACTGATGTTTTTAATGTAGAAGAAGCAAATGAGTTATGACATGTCACACTCCAGGACTACTTCAGACTTGTGTCAGGACTCAGGGAAATAAAGGTGACTCCATGTGTACAAGCACACCTCCAGGTGGGGTGTTTTCCATTCCTATTCAACTCTCCAGCTGCTCACAGAAGCCAGTGCCAGGCCAGTCTCTGTCCACCCTCAGCTTTCTTCACCCATCCAAATCAACAAAGCCATCTCACATTACAGTGTTCATCACCGGCTTTTGGCACTTCACCGTTTGTTCCTGGGAGACCTGGTTCTCCTTTTGGGCCCGAGGCACCTGGGATCCCTGGGCATCCTTGGAGATCAGTGAGCTGGTCAGCATCACCCAGTCCCACTATTCTCACCTCTGGGGAAATGAACACAGTCTTTGTGGAGATTATTAGGGCTCTGAAATGCCTTGGAGAGGAAACTAAACCCTCTGGAGTGGAGGAACAGTGCAAGCAAAAGCAATGAGAGTGGCAGTTTGGGGGTATTGTATGGATTAACAGATGGCACTGCGGAGCTAGACACTGAGGCAGTGAGAAATGCAACCACATCTTAAAAACATCTCCCCCCCCATCCCTCCCTCCTTCCTGGGCTCAGCTTTGCTCCTCCTCTCCCGCAGTGGCGCAGGGGGGGAGGGATGGGGGCTGTGGTCAGTTCATCCCCATTGTTTCTGCTGCTCCTTCCTACTCAGGGGGAGGACTCCTCGCCCTCTCCCCCTGCTCTGGTGCGGGGTCCCTCTCACAGCAGACAGCCCTCCATGAACTTTTTCTGACATGAGCCCTTCCCATGGGCTGCAGCTCTTCCCGAACTGCTCCAGCATGGGTCCCCCCCATGCATCATAGTCTTCCCAACGATGAACTGCTCCAGCACAAGCTTCCCTCAGAGTCCTGGTCTTCTTCAGTCCCAGCCCCCTGCTCTGGTGTGGGCTCCTCCACGGGCTGAGGGGAGTCTCTGCTCCAGCACACCTTCCCCTCCTCCTCCTCCTCCTCCTGCTTTCTTCCTCCGACCTCATCATGATTCCTCCTCACAACTCCCACACTGCCTCTCAAGTTCCCCTTCTTAAATACATTATCACAGAGGCTCAGCCACCATCACTAACTGGCTCGGCCTTGGCCAGAGCTGGGTCTGACTTAGAGCTGGGGGAGCTTCGAGAAGCTTCTCGCAGGGACCACCCCTGTAGCCCCCTCTCTGCTACCAAAAACCCTGGCACACACAAACCCAACAAAGCCAGGCTGCCTTGCCTCTGTCCTCTGCAAATTTTGGATGCCTTTCCCCTCCCATACTGTATCAGTAGAGGAAATGAACCAGTTAAAAACTGGTTCCAGCTAAACTAGGTTTAGCTAAGTGCAGACAGCTCTCTTCATCCTACCTGCTAGTGACCCTTTACAAAGAGCAGAGCTCACTGTGTAGATGGGGAAACCGAGGCACTGGGAGATGGAAAGGCCAAGGTCAGCTAAGGACACTGACAGAAAGAGGCTGCACAGCTCATCTCATGCTCCAGTGCTTTCTGCCTGCTTGGCAGCCCAGAATCTCTTTGCAACCCTTCAAACAGAAGTTTCAGATTATACATGTTCCATGGCTGATACAGAGTTAAAACTTTGTGTATCCAGGCAAGGTTAGGTGGGCGGAGCGAGTTTGATTTCTTCCCCCCCCCCCCCCCCCCTTTTTTTTTTTTTTTTCAGGTCCCTGTTCATTGTAATAGCAAGGTTTCTATTTTGCTTTGCTGTTGCTATGCCCTGTGCTCTGCTAGTTACTAGATCATTACTAGAGGTCCAAATGGTCTCATTGAGTTTGTCCTCCATGTTACCTTCAGACACAGAGCCTGTAAAGTTTACGAATTTTAGAAGAGGGCAGAATTCAAGTATTTTTCCCTTTATTGTTGCATCCCAGTTCAGAGGGGACTGTGATTTCTTGGAGCCTTTTGCAGCTATCAGGATGTCAGGGGCAGAACATAGCTCCCCCTCAAGTACTCGCTTCTGTCGTGAGGTCCCTCTAACATCCCAAATTCCAGTGATATATGACAGCCTACTTTAATGTTAAGCAGAGACGAGAAGGCAAGGGAGAGATAAGTATTTGGTTGTCACTTAAATTCTGTGTCCCCAGATAGCTCAAACATATACACACTCATATACACATTCTTCTACATATTCATATATGCATGCATGTAAAATAATAATCCAGTAGATGTTGTGATTACTGTCATTCCTGACAACTGCCAGGAAAATACACATCTTACTTTGCTGCCCCCATCTGAAAAAAGTGCACAGAAATCAGAGGGTTTGTGATCAGACTGGCTTCATTCAAGTCCAGGTTTTGCTTTACATAGGAAAAAGTCTCTCATCTGTAACAAGCTCTGTGTGTGCAACTCTCGGGGCAAAATGAGAGCAGCTTCTTTCTTCAGCCTTTCAGAAGGAAAGAAAAAAAGGACAGGTGCCTCTGAGCTGCTAGGGAGGGAGAGCTGTGCAGGGCAGCTGTAGGGTGACTAGGGTGACTGTGGACATGTACGCTCCTCTTCCCTCATCTGTAACGCCTGTGCTGCCCATCTGGGACAGAGCTGCACCTGCATGGGGCAGGTGGAGATGGATAAAAGCCAGCCCCTAGCACTAAGAAGCCTTCTCCTGCACAGTGCCCTATATCTTGGGCTCTGTGCCTGGAAATAGCTGCAACATCTTGTTCCAACTATCTGGAGGCCAAAGCTGCTGCCCTCTGCTGCTTCTTTTGGTAATTCACTTCAAAAAGCTCAAGGGCTCCAGAATAGACCATCCAAAAAAAAAAAAAAAAAAAAAAAAAAAAAAAAAAAAAAAGTAAGAATGGGTTTGCCCAGCTTTTCCCAGTTGCTCCATTCGAAGGGTGGCCAGCTCTGGGTGGGGCTCAGAATGCATTGAGGAAGCAGCTGTGATGTATCTGCCCAGGACTGATGCATCTCCTTAGGTGTTGCCAGCTGTGGGCTCCATCCAGCCTGGGGGACACCTGGAGATGTCACCCTGCCTCCATCTGAGGAGAGCAGCAGTGTCCTTATGGGTGCAGCTACTTGTGGGAACAGGGGGAAACTGCCAATGAACAATCTTAGTCCAAAGTAGATCAGGCCCCCAAGGGTAGATTTTGAAATTGGTCCAGTGGCCAATATGTCCTTAATTGTTCTTCTGCATCCCAGGACCCAGTGAAGACTGCAGAGGGCATTTACACCATCAGCAATTCTTTTTTCTGTGTAGATTCTCCCTTGAGCCCTGGGGAATGTGGCCTGTGACTCTCAAAAGTCCAGGATCACTTTGGGGATAAGAAAACAAGAATTTTAAGCACACTGGGTGAATGGGGAGCACCTCCAAACACTGTGACCCATCACTTCAACTCTAGAGACATAAATGCCAAGAGTGAAGTCCCCAGAATTGGACTGGTCTGTCTTCAAATCCCCAAGAAATTAAGCTTAGAAAATCAGAAGGCACAACCAGATGACAGAAAGGGCTTCAAAAAGTTCATATGGGAGTGTCATAACTGTGTGCAACAAGATATTTGGCACTGATTAATGAAAAATTATAGGTGACTCCTGGTGGGGTCCTGGGGCTTTGCTGCCACCAGGATGCTAGAGCTTTGCAGGGAGGATGGGGAAAGCTGCAAAAGCTGTAAGTACCTAAAATAATGAGCAGCAAGTCCCAGTCATTGCATTCCTCTGCTCTGTGCTAACCTAAGGACATTGTCACACAACTCCTAAACTGCAAGAAGGGCAGACTGGTGGCATTGGAGGGCTGAGAGAGAAACTCTGACAGATCTCACTTTAACCAATGTAAAATAAGAGCTTGCTTTAGAGTTGACACCACTGTGGGTGCTCGAGGGGAGCTTCCGTGTGCTTTGGGGACTTGCCTTGCTGGGAAAGGAGTGATGCCAACCTGCAAGGGTAGGCCATCATCCAAAGCAACAAGGAAAGATGTTCTTCTGGCTTAGCCTTTTCTGGGCTGTGCTATTTATAGCTGTTCACTATGTGAGAATAACAAAATTTTCAGGGTTTTTTTATGATGAACACTTATATTTCCAAGCAAAACTTTCTTCAGCCCATAACCAGTCTTAGTATCTGTGGTGAGGACATTTGCCCGAGGTAATATAGCAGTTTTTTCAAAGATGTCCCTTGGTTTTGCCTTTCTGCCTCTGGGTTTTGTGAACATATGGAGTCTCTGAGTGTGCAAGCCCCTCAGTGCTAGGAGCCCTGCTGCACATTGCCCTTGTCCTCACTACAAAACCAGTTCCAAGGAGTTCCTGAGGCTCCAAAAAGGCAAAGTTAACTGGTAGAGTTTCTAAAGACAGCTGTCCTCACCAGGGAGGGGAAATGTAGGGAAGCAAAGGGAGGAGATTTCCACCCACCCACCCCTTGGCTATCACATGCTGTGTTGCTGAACAAGGTTTCACTCTCTGCTTTCCTAGACAGCCTCAGTGGATGCCCCTGGATGTGAGAAGCTCAGGCTGCTGGTTTCACTGGTCTTGACTGGTGCCCACAGACTGTCCCTTCTGGGCCAAGCAAAGCCAACCTTTCCCATAGCTTGTGCTGGCTGCAGCCAGGCAGTGCAGTGATTTATGAACACAGAGCACCCACTTTGAATGTGCATCTAGGGATGCCTTCCTCACATTTCCATACACTGATCTTGGGGCACAGTGGTTTCCTAATTTCAAGAGACAATTAGGACAGGTCTCTATCAGTTATTGCACACGGGCTTTGTGCCCTTGTTGAACATTTAGTTTGGCATTTGCTTAGTTTCTTCTAGGAGCTGGTGCTGGGGAGCCCTTTTCTTAACTCTCCTTATGGTGATGTATTGAGACAGCCTACCCAAAAGGGTGGTTTCTTTTCTGCCAGCCTCTCCATCAGCCTCTGCTTTGACAAGATATTTCCTACTGCATTCCATTTTAAACTTATTTTATAACCTCTGGTAACAGCTTTTTTGGTCTGTGAAAGACTAGCTGCTGTTCATCACTGAGAACAGGGAAGACAGAGTGATTCATAGGATAGGCAGAAGCTGCTCTGCACCCTCCCTGCTCAGATGAATCCCAAAGAGGGGTAAAGCAATGTCCAAGCCCTTTTTCTTTCCTGGTATTAATTTTCCCATGTACAGAGCAGTGAAGACATAGGTGGGACTGGTCACTCTGGCACAACTGGTTGCATGAGGAATGTGCTCAGGGGAGGGGCAAAGGAGGGTCTTGATCCAAGGGCATCTGGTGAGGGCATGCATGCCAAGGAGGTTCTTCCTGCAGGGCATCTGGTAAGGGATGTACATCAAACAGGCAAGGATGGCAAGAGCTAAACAGCAGAACTCTTTTTCAAAAAAATTCCCTGTTGTTGGACCAGACAAATGTCACAAAACTGGAGGTTATACCTGCATGAGGTGAACTGTTTGGTTTTTGGTGAAGGTTTTGCTTATACTTCTCCTATTATCCCCATTCAGGCCTCAAATTTCCCATTTTTTAGTGACTGCTGCATAACAATATTTGCTTCCTTTCTCTCCAGTGGGGGATTTTCATGCTCTCCTGACTTGCCTCTAGTCACTTGGCAGAGTTAAGCAGTCGCAGAACTTAGAGTAGGGAATATTTCCCACACCAGGCACCGCTATCTGCAGTGCTGTATACCAAGTGTAACCATTAGCCCAGTCCAGGTTTTCTGGCTCCCTCCAGACATTGTGCAATACAAGCCATAAAACCATGATGGACTTTTTAATATGGAGAATAAAGACTGGATTTTCAGGAGTCTCAATCGCGGCACCAAGGGACAGACTTCCCTAGTTTCCTGCAGGGCTGCACTCTATTGTAGTTTCTCTACTGTAAAACTTTGCAGGCTGGTTGAATGGTATCATCTAGAGTGCCAGCGTTCAGCTGAGCCTGCAGAGAAAGGGTGCAGATCCATGTTAATGGTTTGGCTAACGGGCCACACAGTCCAGTGTTTTTGTTGTTTTTTTTTTTTTTTCCGATTTGATGTCCTTTGTGGCCTTCATAGGACTACTGAGTGGCTTTGTGGCTCAAAAGAATATAAGTTTTTAATCAAACATTTACTTTATTTTAGTTTTGCTCGTTTCAGCATAAATGAATCTTGTAGAAAGTGACTTTTTCTTTTCCTTTAGCCTGAAGTGGGAGTAGAGATCAAGGACTGAGTGCTGCTGGAGTTGGACTGTTGTCCCACATGGAGCTAAAATCCAGATTAAATCCATCTCTGATGGCAACAAGCTGTGTTGTTAGTGATAGTTACTGATTTGTTATTGAGTTGTTGATTTGTGGTGATTTTGATAAGGAATGATTAGGACTAATCAATTAAATGGAATTTCACAGGTATATAGTTTTTTATAAAAGATAGTGGTGTAATTTTTAAGTAGTCATAGACATATTGTATTCATTTTAAAGTAACCATACATCCAGTTATGCTGCTAGACGAGGTACCATTGCTAGACTGCTCAGTAAGGATGATTTTTTGCCCTGTAGACCAAGTATTTTAGAAGTTGTATTGTGAAAGGGCCTCGAGGCATGATAAAATTGCAATGTGAGCCAAAGTCTTTGAGTCAGGGGTGTCAGAGGGTCTTGCTTTTGAGTCAGTGGACCGTGGTGGTCACAAAAGCAGCCCCCGACTCATTTCAGGATTCAAGTGCTCATGACGAGAAAGAGATGGCAATATGAAAATGAGTTATGGGAATTATCATGTTTACGTATGAGAACTTGTTTATTATGTCTGACTGTATCCAATATAATCAGCATGCTACACGGGGGTGTGCGTTGCTGGTGAGATGACTCTCCTGCACACCCAGCTGTTAAAGGAGTGTCTGTTATCTACATCCCACAGGTGTTGGTAAGTTCTTTTATCCATTTTGGTGACAGTGTCACTTAAAATTTTCCTGAAAGCCACAGAGGACTCAGAGCTTTCCTGCCAGGCTACACTGGCCTGAATTTCATCTCCAATAGCCAGCAGGAGTATTTGTGTCCTTTGCCTGTCTGCAAGCTGATGCCATCTTGTGCAGGTTTAAGCCCTGCCAGGATCGGAGAGCACGTTGCTGTTGCCCCTCCCCCACCCGCGCCGGTCGGGCTGGAAGTGAGGCACAAACCCGGGTTAAAATAACAAGAAATTTAATACAACAGAGTGATAGAACAATCTGAACAACAACACTATCAATGGTAACAACAATAAACAGCAATAACAGTGAACAAGACAAACGATATACAGAGAAATACCGCTAGCTGGTTTACGGAAAGAAAAGGTTCCCCATGGAGCCCGCCAGAAGAGCCCGGTAAAAAAAGGTTCCGCCCCTGGACCTGACGTCAGCACAGTATGAATAACCCGGCTGGACATCCCTTCCCCCTCTCTCTCTGCTGGGGAAATCTTGACTCTATCCTGGCTGAACCAGGACACATCTACAAAACTGTCATGAGCTCCATGGTGGTAAAAGCCATTGAGGTTGGCATTGTGGCACTAGTGGGACCACCAAGCACTGTTGTAGGTTACAGCACAGTTATTAGAGTACACATTGTTATTGTGATAAACGATCAAATCCAAATTCAGTCATAAACAAGATCTCCAATTTATTAGAACATGTAAAGGCAAGCAAAACAGCTCTGGGCGAACTGGAGCAAAGTGTTGTTGCATCAAAGTTACTATTTAGAAAGCTTAGTGGGTACAACTAATTCCGGATACCTGATGGAGTGAGAGCATTGCCTTCACAGACCTCCAGGGAGCATTATTAAATTATGTGATGCCTTTTTACTCTTTATGATTAGTGACCTTGGTCTGAGGAGAACTTGTGTGCAGGTTTAAGCCCTGCTGGAATCAGAGAGCACGTGGCCGTTGCCCCTCCCCCACCCGCGCTGGTCAGGCTGGAAGTTAGACACAGACCCCGGCTGAAATAGCAAGAAATTTAATGCAACAGAGTGATAGAACAATTTGAATAACAACAGTATCAATGGTAACAACAATAAACAACAATAACAGTGAACAAGACAAACGATATACAGAGAAATACCACTAGCTGGTCTACGGAAAGCCAAATTCCCTCCCAAACCCACCAAGGAGCAAGGAAAAGGTTCCACCCCCAGACCTGATGTCAGCACAGTATGAATAACCCGGCTGGAGATCCCTTCCCCCTCTCTCTCTGCTGGGGAAAACTTTACTCTATCCTGGCTGAACCAGGAAAACTTGTAACCCCAGGAGCATCAGTAATGTTCTGGGGTGGTATTTCATGGGCATATGGGATATGATGGATGCTCTGTTACCTGTGCTCTGAGCATCCCTGGCAGTGGTAGTCCATGAAAGGTCCTGCACAGTCCCTTACAGGAGAGACAAGATCACTTGTATGATGCAAAAAGCTTTTCATGTCTTGCCACAATATAATACAACATTTAATCTACAGATCATCCTAGACTTGGTGGAAGCTCCAGTTTATCCCTTGGATCCTCCTTACCTGCCACTGCCATTGCTGCAGTTCACAAGAATCAGTTTGGAATTTTCAGTCTCTCCTAAAATTTTTAATGACGTGTGTGAGGCAAATGATGGTTGTTGTCAAAGTCTCTCAGGTCGATGTGAAGCTCATTATTGCATAATCACAACAGATGCATTATGCCAGTGCTTTGTTGGATTATTTTTATTCTGTATTTCTATTACTGTGGTCTTTAGGAATTCTATTTTATTACTAACCCTTGTTTAGCTCACAGTCACTCCTCAGCTCATTAAATATTCATTGCACAACTGAAACCAGTGCTCCTACATGTTAGCTGAGTCTCCTGCCTTACCTCTAGACTTCCAGGAAAAGCTGATGACTTTTTGGGGAAAAAACAGATTTTGCCAAATATTTTTCTTCTTTTGTCTGCAATGATTTATTCTGGTGTTCCATCTTTATGGTTATCTTGTTCCTTTTGAAATTAGGTCCTTCCTCCATTATCTTTTTACCTCTTGTAAAGCAGTGGATTGGGATCTACTATGAGACAGACAGAGGGAAAACACTCTGGCTGTTGTCAGGGTCATTCACAGCTCACCAACTGTGTACAGCTCCATCTCCTGCCCTCCATCCCCACTGAGGCAGCCAAAATATCAGCCACATCCATTTTGTCCCTCAAAGGCTCTGCTTGAAGGCAGGGGGCTGGGGATGTGACTGTTTCCATATTTTCCTGGCCAGGCTCTGCTGAGGAGCCATCACATTGGGACAGATTTTTGGTTCCTGCTGCTGGGTGAGAACAGTGTTAGGAAAACACATTGGCAGTTTCTTTACTCTCTGATGTCATCATGTGACTATTGTCATTCCCGAGTCAGAATTCCATCAGCTGGCTCCCAAAGCCTTTTTTTGTATGAATTCCAGTCTTGGAAAAAGTCCACAAAGTCATCCACTCATCTCTGGAAAACCTGTCAGGGCAGAAGGCAAATGGGTTTTAATAGGGAAGGAGAAGGAAAAGTTATGCCTAAAACAATTAGAGCATCTTCAGTGCAAGGTGAATAATGACAGGGGGATTTTCACACAAGGTTATTTTATCATGAGGCTGTTCAAGTGTGGGCTACAGCAGATGGAATGACAAAGTCCACTTTTAGGGAAAAGATGGTGTGCATTTGCTAGGGATGCTGTTAAATAGAGCAGCAGTCCATACTCCTGCATGTCTGGATTATGGGCTAGTCATAGCTATTAATCATAATAAATGATTGCATGGTGATTAGGATTAAGGACAATATTTACTTCGATAATTTAGCAATGTATGCACATTCCTGGAAATTCCCTCTATAATTTTAACACTCATTTCAGTGCCATTAAGAAAAGCATAAAAGTCTGAGATTTTTTTTGGCTCTAACTGAAACAAAAAAACCCTCATACAATTTATTCTAAAAAAATTGAGGGTGATATTTATTTTTATGTTTTATGCTTCAGATATTAAATAATCTAGTTTGAAGACCCACAGACTTCTGCAGTCAAAAAGCCAACCTGCACTGTCCTACAAAATGTTTTGGATTTCTTTTTGCTGCCAGCTGGTGCAGAGGCAGGACACTGCCCACCCACAGAGGCTGGGGCAGCCTCACACCTCTGCTCCGGTGGCATATACCAGCCAGCTGCCCCGTCCATATTCCACCTCAGAGAGCACAGCCACAGCATGGCAGTCCCAGGGGTAGCTGGTGTGCCAACCACCCAGGACAATCCCTCTGGCTCACAGCTCCTGGTAGCTCTTTGCTCCTAGACATCAAGCTGAGAATTAATTACTGATGGGTGAACTGGAAAAAGAACCTAGAATTGCTGGCAATTAGGGATTTTAAAATTGTATAGATGTGGAGAAAGGAAAGTGCTGACAATACTTGGGTAGATCTTGGCTGAGCATGGGTCTTAGACTGTTTATTTTTATTTAGATAGAGATGTGCACAAGAATTTATGCAGAGACACATACTTCTGTTTACAGAGACTGACTGAAGCACATGTTCCTGAAATCTCATTTTTTTTTTTTTTTTTTTTTTTTTTTTTTTAACTGAAGGATCCTTGTAGACTTGTGTACCTTTAGTTAGAAAATTAAAATTTTATGACAGGGATGATATAAAAGACCACACATGATACAGAACACGATAAAAAAGTAGACAAGAAGGTGGATTTTTTTGGAAACACCCACATTTCTACACAACAGGTTGGGCACATCTGTCAGAAAAATACTAAGCACCTAAGTAAGCAGAGACCAGAAAACCTGTGTAGCCTCTTTATTTCTCCTATGCAGTAAATCACTAAAATTAACAGCCCATAGTTTCTGTTGTGCAGCTATTACTAAACATATGTTGAGTTTTCTTTCCAAAAAGAGTATACTTTATTGGACACGTAAGTCCATGAGTTTTAAGAAAAACTTGAAAGAGGAGACTGGTTAGCCTGATCTCCACATGACCACAGGATCAGGGATAATTGAGGCTGGGAAGGACTCAGGAGGTCTCTACTCCAAGCTCCTGCTCGAAACAGGATCATTGCTGAGCTCAGACCAGGTTGCTCATAGTTTTGTCCATTTGGGCCTTGATAGGCTCCAAGGATGGAGACTGTACAACACTCCTCATGGGAAAAATGTGTTTGAATTGGTTTTATTCTGCTGATGTACACCTGGAGGCTTCTGTGAAACATTGACCAGGTCTCCCTAAGGGCTGTGGGGAGTGGAGGAGTCACTTGCCTCCCTGAGGGAGACACATTTTTCAAGTTACATTGCTCAGTTTTGTTGTTTGGCAATAGCACTGGGGAGACCATCACACCTCCCAGTGCACAGGGATCCGACTCCTGTAAAACAGCCTCACTGTAACTTTCTTGCCTTTGATTTATGGAATAATGTAGAAAACCCTATTATGCTGACATCTCTTAGACTTCTTGAGGGAAAAAGAAGTGAGCAGAAACTTCTCACAAAGACAGACCTGGACTAATTCTTACGCAATACATAATGGCAAAAATACTCAATACTTGCTGAGTTTCTAAGATAAACATGTGTAAAATAATGGAAAAAAGTGCAAGATATTTATTAAAAAAAAAAAGAAAAATTAAAGAAGGAGAAGGATTGTGTGTGAGAGGAGCAAAAAATGAGCTTGGAAAGGGATTAAATGCATTCTTAGCAGAAACCAAGACCCAGAAACCCCAAGGCTATGTCAAGATATTCTTCTGCTTTAGAGAGCACTACCATGACACTCTTGGGACATGGGAGTCAGGCACTGCCCATGGCACTGTGAGCTGTCACCAGCAACAGGCATCGAGGCACTGAGCAGACTGCCCTGAAACAATTTATTGAGAACGAAAGAACCCTGAAACATGCTTTGCACTGACATCACATATCTAAAATCATATTGTAAAGCTACAGTGTGAGTCTGGGGGCCATTCCCCAGCCTTCGCCACGTAGGCAGTGCACATTCCGCAGCCTTCAGGGGCATCTCTGCAGCCTGAAGGCCACAGGGCTGGTGGGGAACCAGGTTCCCCCTCACTTGCTTGGACACGAGTCATCAGTGTTATGCAGCACAGCTGCCAGGCAGAGAAGAGCAAGGGGTGTTTGCTGGCCAGTCCTCCTCACGGTGGATGGCAGTTCCTGCAGAATCAGCTGTTTCCTTGCCTCGTATTTCAGATCTCTGAGCCTCTTGTAAGCAGTGGAAAAGCACTCCTCAAACTTCAAACTCTCAGCTTTCCCACTCCCCCCTGCCCCATTGCCACTTCTCACCCTGTGACAAGTTGTGTGGAAGGCTTTATTCAACCCCTGACTGGAGTCTGTTTGTTGTTAGTATGGGATTTATCATGATCTAGCTGATTGCAAAACTGCTGTTGAATGGTCCTTTCCAAGGGGCTGCTTGGAAATGCTGAGAGCAGAAGCAGCACACAGACCTGCTGCTGGCTCCATGACCATCAGCCATTTCACCATCAGCCTTGGGCAGGTTAGGGAATGAAGGCTTCATTTGGTTCTCTGTCAAATCAAAATAGACTGCATTTTGTAGAAACAAAGACCCCAAAACCTTAATATTGTCTGGCAACAGAGCCATGTCATCTGGAAGGGCAAGGAAAAAGTGCAACCCTCAGCACAGCTTCCCCACATACGCAAAAGAAAGTGCCAGTCTTCACCTCCAAGGTATTGCCACACCAGTAACACAGGCTATTGTAGCCTCAGCCCACATGCACCACACATGCAGAACAAAAACAGCTTCAGAAAGTGCCTACAGACCCTGGAGATGACATTGACTGTCCTCTCTTTCTTTCCATCTTTAAAACACATATTTTCTCTCGATGTTTTCTTGCCTATTTTACTAAATCCGTACAAAATCAGGGCAGGGAATAATTTCCTTTTACTGGGTTTCGCTTTATCAGCCCTGAAGCTGTGGCAGGAAGCCCATGGGAGATTCTCACTGTTTCACACAGTGAGAAAACAAAAGATCCAGTGCCACCAACTGTGCCAAACTGACTGCTTTTATAGTGCCACAGGTGACAGCACAGTTGTTTAAGATGCATATTACTCACCTGCCCTTTTTCATGCTATGGGAATCCCTTGACAACTAATTTTCAGTAGAAGTGTTCATCACAATGCAGGAGTTGAAAGGTCCTTTGCTCATCTGTCATTACAGCAGATACAGACGATGACTGATAACAAACAGATGAAAGTTTCTTTTGATGGTATAGCTTACTGATATATGGTGTAACAGGTCTCAAAGGGGCCTTCCATGCCTTAAAATTCAGTCTGTGCTTGTGGGTAGCTACATCAAGTCTTCACATTTGAAGTATAATCACCAGAATCCAGCAGGAGTACATCACTCCATGGAACTAGAAGGAAAATTGTTCTCCTGAGCATCTCCCAGCTGGTTGCATGGGCTTCCCCTCCTCACTGTCTTCCAGAAGGGGACACAGGTTGAAGAGGGCTGTATGGGGCTTGGAGATGGCAACCCTGCCCCAAGCTTCCCCAGCACACAATGTCTCTGAGGGGGGTTGTGGTGGCCACCAAACCTACACCAGTGTGTGAGCAGGTTGGAACTGTGTCCACACTGGCTGCAGGTGTGAGGCTGTACCCCCACGTGCAGCTAGTGGCAGTGGGGAGCCTGGACGAGGACTATGGACACTCATGCTGCTCCTCGCCAGTGAGGGTCTTCTGGGGCTGGTTGCTTGGAGCTGTGGGCACCTTTGCACGCGGGCAGCCACTGTTGTCAAGCAAAGGCAGAGCTGCACACAAAGCTCCAGCCACAGCAGATGTGCCAGTAAGGACCCTGATGCGGTGGTGTGGGTGAAGGCTGAGCCTTGTCTGAAGCACTCTTGCACTGCATGCGGCGTGTGGCTATGCCCTGTGCGCACCCTCCCCTGGGGTCTTGTGAAAGCTCTGCCAGTGTGCACTGGGGCAGCTGTGTTGGTTGGTGATCACAGCTGGTGCTTCCTCATGGGGGGAGTGGGTTCAGCCTACCTGCTTTCCTGGGGGTTTCTCTGTTACTGCCTTAACCCCCAGAGGTCCCTCAGCATAACTTCTGGCTCAGAGGACTGCGATCTTGCTCAGCAAGTCCTAGGAAGGTTCATTTGCTAAAAGCTTTCATCCAAGGAGCTGTGCTTGTTCTGTGCTGCAAAGAAGAGACATTTCAGGATGAGTCACTGCACTGGGATGAGTTGGACATGGCTTTAGAAGTCATCAGAAACAAAACGTGGAGTATGTCAAACCAATGCCTCCCAGAGGTATAAGGAGATGGGGAGAAGAAGGTGGGAAGGCAAACACAACATGGATAAAGAAGTGCTGGCTACTCCAGTGAAGGGGAGGGTCTGAGAGCTGGAAGGGTTAAAATTTTTTTCTTCACCTGTTTGGACACTGCTCAACACGTCCTTGTAGCTTGACTGTCAGGGCTCATGGCTACCCTCCCTCCATCCACAAACGGCATCATTTGAAGAAATTGCTCTCCAGGAAAGAAGACAATTGAAATTAAGATTTATGTAATTGCTGACACAAATTGAAGCCTTGATGGAAAAGATGTTTCATCAGTAGCCTGGAAAAAAAGTATTATTACTGAAGACTGTAGGAGTAGCAGGAACAGAAGCTGACCATGCATGTGACAGGAGGAGGGATGGTATTTGACAGGTTCTGAAATAACTGAAATGAATGAAATAACCATCATGCCCAGTGAGAATTACAACTAGTCAGTGTTCTCTGGGTAGTAAAGGATCAGACAGATCCATTTGTGGGGAGAAAAATCTCATTTTCTGGAAGGAAGAAGTTCAGAACTCCTTAAAAAAGATCTGTAGAGACTTTGAATAAGCTGCAGAAGTAGCAGTTTAAATTTCAGCCACAACTCTTGAAAATTTATTTTGATGCTGCTCAACAATCAAGAATCAAAAGACAGATGCCACTTTTAGCTCAGGTGACTGTTGCTCACATTGCAGCGTGCAGACCCCATGTGTGGCTGGAGGAAGATGCGAGAGTCTGTTGTGTGGAAGTGATCAGATTCCTATGTGCAGCAGAATCTGCTCCCACAGAAAGCTCAGAAGATGGGGGAAGTATTAACTTAGTTATCTGCTATGTCCTAAAAATGTGTTCAGCCATAGAAGGAACACACATTCAGTCACAGCACAGGCATGGAGTCAAATAGGAAAATGTAAAAATGCAGATGCAGTATTGCTAGTTGGATTTTCAAGACTGGATTGGACCAAAACCCCACCCAGTAGGGAGCCAAAATCAGCTATTTCAAGCAAACATGGACTGCATGCAAATATGTGAATTGCTCCTGGGTAACTGGGATTTCATAATTCAGTAAAAAACCCCACAACCATTATACTAAAATTCCCTAGCCACAAAAAGAGTTGTGCCATGATGAGGTGTTATGCTGACCCTTTTGGTGTTTCCACTGGGGTATGCTTCTTCTAGGCAGAGGAAAATAAGTGTGTTTAGATCCTTTCTCCTTGATCCTAGGTTAAAAAAGACTTATCTGCCCAGAGACAGGGCTAAATATAGTAGCCTGCAATTCATTCTGACCCTCATTTTCTGATCTTCTCCTTTCAGACAACTATCATCTGCTCACAGCATTAATTCCTCTCCAGCCCCTGCCATTCATCAGCCAACACAGAAATCCCTCTGGCTTTGCAGGAGGGCTTGTTCTGAGAGAAGGGATGAGGTTTCTGTGACAGCCAGTACTAGAGGGTGAGGGAATCTGGGGCTGGAAAGCAAGCAGCACCCATCTCTTGCTCTCTGTTTCCCTCCTCCCTGTTTTTCCCAAGATGCGGATTGGGGAATTCTCCTGGAAGCTGTGCCCACTCCCCTGGCCTCTGCCTTTGGATGCAGTCAGAGATACAGTGGACACAAGTGGCCATTAGTGTCCCAGTCTGCCACCATGAACTCCCCTGGTCTCATGGTGGACCTTTTGCAGAGCATTTCAGCAAGGGAAAAGTGTTCTTTTTCTCTATGGCCAGATGTTATATAGGGAAGCGCACTTGGAAATGGTCATACATCACCAGAGGTAAAGAATGTTGTCCTTGAATGAAAAGTCTATCCTGCCTGGAGTGGTTCAGCCTGCTGATTCTACTGGATTTAGCTGGGCAAGGATTTAAGCGGCTGGGGAAAGGAAGGGAAGGGAAGGGAAGGGAAGGGAAGGGAAGGGAAGGAAATTCCATTTAAACTGGAATCTGGAGAATCACTGAACCACCAAGGACTTCTGTAGGTTGCTACTCACTGAGATTCTTGCTCTCAGTCTTTATTTGAAAATGGACTTGTATTGACTGACAATGAATCCTCCTGTCCCCAGTACAGGACAGGAATCACTGAAGCCAGTCCAGATTTAGTCAGTGAAAGGTATAGCCTTCTCTCACTAATATTGTGTCATTATATCTGACAGACAATAAATACATGATTCTGAACCTAGATTTCATTCATCCTAATTATTAACTCATTCTCACCACCATCCCTCCCCCCTGCCCCAACACTTGCAGTGTTTGCAGATTTAACTGGGATGATGAAAGGCTGAAACTGTCTTCAGGGCTGATGGTCCTAGTGTATCCTTCAGGAAAAGCAAGTAACTAATTTTGCTCAAGATTCACAGTTTTTACTTCTGGAGACATAAAATGTCCACAGCTCTTGCACAGCCTGCAGATTGTGTATTCTGGAAGGAAGTGTGTTCTACTTCTAAAATCAAGTGGAGTTCCACTGGTCTTGGCTAGTAATGAAGTGATACATGTTGGCCATGGTCACGTGAAAACACAAGCCCAGCAAGTTTTGCTTCCTCCCTTTCCAGCCACATCCCAAATATCTTTTCTCTTGCTCCTCCAGCACAGAGCACATAGTGAGGAGTCTTAGAAGCCTTAGCTATGTCCTCCTTCTCCAATAGAGATGAGGTTTGTTGATCACACTTTTTTGGCTAATCCCATTTGTCCTTTAATCCATGATTCCATCCTAGACAGACATGAGTTTTAAGAGCTTCTATAGTTAATCCAAAATGTGATTTGCATTTAAACCCAGGAACCGAACCATGTGCATGGTCCTGTGAAAGGAGCATTGAACAGATTTTTTTTCTTTCCCTAAAGGTGCAGATTCAGACAGTCAAGTCATTTTAACAGTGATGTGCTGTCAGAGGAAACAGTCAGACTCCATTCCCTATTCTCCATCATTAGCCATGATCATGCTGTTTTCCCTGTACATGAGATCCAGCACTCCTGTGCTCACAGCATATGTCAGCTCCGTGGGTAAATGCAACAGCAAATTAGAATAGCCAGTGCACCCTCTGGCTGTATGAACACACACGATAGTAAAAGAGAAGCAGGTGAGCGTGTAGCCAACAGCAGAGGGAGATTTGATAAAAAAAATCTAAAGCTTTCTGTGACTCTGATGTTCCTGTTGCTTTTTGGAGCACTTTGTTACAGAGCTGCCAAGAGCTTTTTTATAAAAGTACCCCTGAATCACAACTTCACACTCTCCTAGCAGCTGGAAATAGCTGGGTAAAGCTGACTTAATACAGCGTGTGAAAATGTGTCTGCTGAGAACACTTTCTTTGATGGCAGGAGGAAAGAGTCTGTTTCTTTCATTAAACAAGTCTAAGATTAAATGTTTACAAGTTGCACATGAGTGACTGGTGGAGACGCAGGGAACCTTGCCTAGCTTTGCCTGTCTGTTACCATGCAAGGGCTTTTCATAATCACAGAGACTGTTTTTGAGTGCCACTCCTTTAGTTTAGAGGGCTGAGATACAGTGGCAATGGTGTCCCCTCTTCAGGTCATAATGTTGTTGCTACAGTAGTGTAGGGCAGTTGTGATGTGGCCCTAAAGACTGCCATGTCTTCCCTCTGCTAACTGACAGTTTTCATGTCTATTACCTGGAAGTTATTTTAGTCCACCAGTTTTTAGAGTTTCCTTGTAAGGTGCTAATATGTTATTCTGATATTTTCCATGTCAATTCTAGACAACAGAAGAGATGGGAAACAATCCAACTGCTGCTTCGTAGAGGTGCAGATCCCAATGCATCAGGGGTCCCACCACACCTTCTGTTCTTTGCTGTTAAAGCTGCAGATGCAGAAGCAGTGAAACTCCTCTTAGAAAGGGGAGCCAGGACTGATGTGTGCCTTCCATCCAAGGTTTGACTGGATTATAGTTCATAATGTGGGATTCTAGTTGTGTACTGCAGCTTCGGTGGCCTACTGTAAAATATCCTGTATGTCAGCATCAGCTTTAGAATGGCCAGAAAGCTGTTTAAAGTGATTATCCTGTTCAAAGATACTCTTTTTTTAATAGAAAGAACTCAAAGCTCCTTACTCTCCACGTATTTTTTTTTTCTTACCAGTTTCCTGGTTGCCAAGCTTGTGAGTGACTGGGGAATACTTGTGAAGCTGCTCCTCAAGTTGGTAATAGCTGTTGTGATATTTAGTAGGTTTGGTGTCCGGGACCTTTAGTGTTCCACAGTCCTATAACTCTATGCTCTAGGTTTATGGTGGCTGTTTCTGAGACACAGCATGTGGGAAGAGCAAGCTTGGATTATTCTTTGAAAAATATTTAGCACTATTTAACTGTTGCTTGTGATAAACAGGAGTCTTAATGCTATGTTTGTGTTTTCAGGTAGGGGGATTAACTCCTCTCCACATAGCTGTGTCAATTCCTGGGGAGGAAGGGGTCCAGATAACACAGTATCTCCTGCATTCTGCTCCAGATCTTAATGCAAGGGCAGATGATGGAAATGAGATATATGGTCCAGACAAGGTATGTTGCTTTTTGAGCTCATCTTCTTTCCACTGTTGAAATTCAGATTGCACGGAAACCTAAGCAGAAAGTTGTGATTCCTGCCTCCTTGATTTCACAGTGAAATCTTTACATTCCACTGAAAGCTTCTTTAAACAAGCAAACAAACAAACAAAACAGCAGCCACTTGAGGTCTATAGTATTGGGTTGCAGTAAACATATCCATCTGGGTTTGGCACTCCATAACATTTGGCTATCATGCCTTATATAAGGCAGAGTTTAGAAGTCTCTTGTGTGTAGTCCACTCAAATGCCTGAAGATATGAATGCAGAAGCAGATTTGTCTGTGGTGGTACTTGCTTGTTTCATCCCCATGGAGTTGGCCTAATACTTCCTTTCTTTCCTTATTTCTCTTTTCCTTGAACCTGGCTTGTCTGCTAGATTCCTGCAGCATTTGCTGTGCTTCCAGGTTGCAGAAGGTCAGCCTAGCAGTAGACTTTTTTGGTAGTATAGCACTTTTTATTTGGAGTTGCCATTTTTGTTGATAATTTGCTACTACTGATAGAGCTATACCAGCAATATGTGCTTGTTCTGGCATTTGTTACCCGAGAAATTACTTCAAGTTGTAGTAACAAAATCATGTAGCCACAGAACAGTTGAAAGATTGGAAAGGACCTCTGATGATTGTGTAGTACAATAGCTCTGCTGAAAGCAGGATCTCATTTATAACAGGTTGCTCAAGATCTAGGCCAATTAGATTTTGAGTATCTCTAAGGGTGGAGACTTCACAACTTCCCTGGGCAACCTGTTCCAGTGGCAACGCTTTTCCTAATGCAACCCAGTGCTGTTGACCTTCTTTGCTGCAGGGGCACACTGCTGGTTTATGTTCAACTTGTCCACCAAGACCTCCAGGTTCTGTTCTAGAAGTTTTTTTCCATCTGTATGTACTGCTGCCTGGAGTTATTCCTCCCTAGGTGCAGGGAATACAACAATTTCCTTTTGTTGAATTTAATAAGATTCCTCTCTGTCCAGTTCTCCAGCCTGTCCAGGTCTCTCTGAAAAGCAGCACAACCATGTGGTGCATTAAACCACTCTTCCCCATTTTCTATCATCTGTGTACTTGCTGAGAGTGCTCTGTGTCCCAGCATTGAGGCCATCAGTGAAGACATTAAATACTATTGGCCCCAGTGTCTACCCCTGCGGTATAGCACAGCTGGACTTTGTGCTGCTGGTCACAACCCCTGATCCTCCTCACTGTCCTTTGTTTAGTCCATACTTCTTCAGCTTGTCTATGAGGGTGTTATGGGAGACAGCGTTAAAAGCCTTGCTAAAGTCAAGGTAAACTACATTCACTGCCTTCCCATCTTTCACCAAACTGGCCATCTTATGGTAGAAGGCTATCAGGTTTGTCAGGCATGATTTCTCTGTAGCAAATACATGCTGACTGCTTCCAGTCATCTTCTCATCTGTAGTATGTCTGGAGATGGCTTCTCAGAAGATTTTTCCGTCAGTTCCATAAGCTGAGGTGAGGCTGACTAGCTTGTAGTTCCTTGGTTCTTCCTTCCATTTTACCAGAAATGAAAAGAAATTCCTCAGAAAATTCCCCTGCTTGCCATGACCATTCAGAGACAACCAGAGTGGTCTTGCAATGGTACTGGCTGGCTCCCCAGCATGCCATCAGGTCCTAATCAGTTAAAAAAGAAGTTGGCTTATGTAACTAGACTAATAAAATTTATCTTGTCATGACAAGGACTAAGGTGAATGTCTGCAGGACAGGAAGATATAGATGGCTTTATCAGTTTGTATTTTAGTGTGTTTAAGTATTAAACAGGAGAACTTAAAAACTATTTATCATCAGTACTTAGTTACAGAATGGCAAGACACAGATTTACTTTCTCAAATATCACTTCTGGTTTTTATATTGATCTGGTGACCCTATGTTCATAGACATAAATGAATGATGTGAATGAGCTTGACTCAAGGCAGGCCCTTTGTATCTGAAAGCTTGCTTCTTCCCTCCATTCCCTTCACTGTATTGTTTGGCCCGGTAAAAGTTATTAACATAAGGCTCTCAATTTTGACTTCCATGGATTTCTCCAGTGGTTTTATTAAACTTCTTAGTTTGCAGTGTGAAAGCAGTCTATCAGATGAGACCTGAATATAGATGAGAAAGTAGAAAAAGGGTGGCAGTTGCTTTTGTGGGGCTGAATAACAAGTCTTGTCCATGATTGAGATCCAGACCAACGGGTGACCAGGCAGGTTTATTTTTTGTTAACTTGTCTTTAAGCTGTGTTGTAAATGTGGACATCATTTTGCTTAGATTCCTCAGACTCAAGCCAGAGAAGCCAACTTGACAGGTGGTGTCACTCTGCAACTGAGAAATGAAGCAGGACCACCACAAGAGTACTTTTCATCCTATAGTGGTCCTGTCACTGAAGAAGGTGAAAGGACGGCATTGCATATTGCATGCCAAAGAGAGGATAATAGTGAGGTAAGATGATAGCATCTGAGGCTCTGCTCGCAGGGAGTAGTTCTAAATTAATCTCAAATAACATAACTTGGTGGTGAAGACATTTCATTCCTCTAAGTAGATGATTGAACACCACGAATAAACTCTTTTTCTACTGACCTGTTAGTGTTATAGTGATTAAAAATCTACGAGCACTCGAGGAAAAAATGTTTCTTAAATCTTTGGAGTTCTGTTTGACAAGAGAAGCTCCTTTAGTCGAGTTTCCATTGGTTAATTAGCCATTAACTTAATCATCCGCAAGGCCAATTTGAAGTTAGACAGTCTTAGTTTTGGCTTGCACTAACATCTGTGCACTTGAATTTGTACTATAGTAACATTCTTCTAGTAGATTTGGGATGTATACAGTTGGAGAAAAGTATTTGAGAGAGGAGACCTACTTCTTCAGAAGCAAACCATACATTCATTCTGATGGCAGGATTAATGAGATTTGATAATCTGGTTGTGAAGAGGTATAACATGTATAACACCACTATGCATGGAGTTTTCAGTCATGAAGGAGTAGATGTATATTTTTACTATTAACATATTTTAGGTGAAAGGTTTGAATGTCTTTTATGCTAACTTTATTAATTATACTGTTATTATTACATTTAATATTAAAAAGTTAACTTTATTGTGATCTTACTCTACCTTTTTCCACCACACTTGCCTACAAAGCGTGCCAGGGATGTTATCCACCTCCTTTTAATGAATCACGCAAATCCAAACATATTGTGGAGTGGCCATTCACCACTTTCCTTAGCAATTGCCAGTGGGAATGACTTGGTGAGCATCTTTAAGTTCCTTCATATTTTGGGATGTAGTTCTCCATTCATGTCTGCCTTCTCTGATGACAGCCAAACAATATAATGAGTGGTGCTTGCAATCACATATCCTTAGTGTGTTGTGGTAAGGCATTAGCTGTCTTTTTCTATCTGTTAAGCCACAGATCTTTTTCTATCTGTTAAGGCACTCAGATCACAGCCAACCCTTGCAGGAGGTTAAAACTTTAGCGGGAACAAAAACACAGACACCAATATGATGGTTGCTACTTGTTCAACTTCTTAGCTGCGCAATTGCCTTATATATGCTCCTTAAAGGGATCCACCTTAGGCATGGCTGTGTTTTGGTAACATTCTTCTTTGGCATGTTTGATTGGTTCTCTCTTCTTCCCGGACATCACGAGGTCTTCCGAGTGCCTCTCCCTACTCTTCCCCCTCCCCATGCTATATAGCTATATTTGTAATAATTGAACTGCTTGTTGTTCTATTTCTTCATATGTAGGGTTTTTTACTCCGTTCCCTTTTTCCTTTGCTTTCTCTTTGTTCTTTTCCCGTATTCACCACAGCTGCTGCATGCTTCTCTGTACTGCTTGCCCATACGTTGGGTCTGGGCAAGATGGTTCGTCTAGTGAACGATCCAAGTAGCCAAAGGCCATAGAAAATCTGCAAAAAATTTTAAGAAGAAATGGTCATTTCAGGTTTTATACATCGTGCAGGTATCCATATAATTAAACCATCCTTTTCCACTGCTGCATACCCACGCTCACTCTCAGTGACCAGCCCGATTCCCATGCCATCGCTCCTGGTTCCTTGACCTGAACCAAAGGATATTTTTTTTGTCGCCTGGGTTGGCATAATGTGTTTCCAAGGGGAGGTGCGGACTCGTCACCTCTAACAAAATGATTTAAAGCATAAAGTGCGCGGGACAAAAGAGTCTGCTGTCGGTCTATGGGTATTGTCCCCTTATGACCTTCCCCCTCCCCAAGCTGTTGTAGTTTTGCTTTTAGGGTGCGATACACACGTTCCTCTATTGCTTGCCCTTTTGCCCTCTATGATTGGTCCCAGCGTGGTGTCCATGTGCTGTTCTCCTGCTGGGCAAACATCTTGCTTTCAACAGTACGGCTTTCTTACCTTTTGCTATGCACACTGTTTGCCAGCCCCTTGGCTTTGCAGGTGTTCTTCACAACAGCTACAGCCTGTTGTTACAGTGAGGCCGCTCAGTCTGGATCGTTCATAACATGTCTGTTGGGTTTTTTTTGTGGGGTTTTTTTTTTGTGGTTTTTTTTTAACCAGTCCATGAATCCCTCTTTTTTTTTTTTTTGAGCAATCTAGACCCCTTTTATTGTTCAGTCCATCATTTTCATAAACCACTTCCACACACAGCTTAACATCATGAAAAGATTACAATGACAATCAAAACTGTTACTCAGTATAAAATCAAATCCTTTAACCATCTAGTAATTGGTAACCTTTTAGCTGAATCATTATTAAATATTCTTTCTTCTTCGAGATGTAAACCCATTGTGTAAGCATCACTACAAAACCAAGTGTCATTTACTGGTACTGCTGAAGGAGTCATGTTTTGCCATCCTAGCCTATATACATCCGCAGGCCTAATCTCACATGCTGTTCCCAGCTACTGGGGGAAGAGAGCCTCTCAGCTCTAACTCCAATCAAACAGGTCTGAGATGGATCGGCAGCAGTTGCTAAGCCCAGGCAAAATGCTGATTGATTTTTCCCTGCCACCTTGGCACAACTCAGCAGTTTCTTATCTATCTTACGAGGCCTGTTCTTCATCAAAGCTTAGCTGTTTCTCAGAGGCTGTGTAAAGCCAATGCCTCCCAGATCTCTCCTTTCTCTGTTTTGCAGTGGCACCTGCAAGACTTGTTTGGGAGCTGTTATCAATTAAGGGTTAGATAAACTTCAAAACACAGCATACTTAGAATAGTTCCAAAGAAGGCTAAAACAATACAGCAGTTACAATTACTAATTAAAAAGAGTAGGCTAATTTCACTACCTATAAATAAAGGATATGACTAAATACTACAAAAATAAACACTAAGGAAAGTACGGAATAGCATACTTAATTAATAGAAGTACTAACGTTCAGATCCGCAATTGCTAGGGAACCCTGGATGCAGCGAGAATTTAGAGTGCCCTTCCTCACAAACTGGAAATCCTACGCGATGCGTCCATCCGTAGGTGAGGCATCCAACACTGCTGCAAGCAGGTCTGGCCTCTAAATCAACAGGCCAAAATAACTGGCACTTTTCTTTGAGTGGAAACATCTGATTTCATCCTCCTGTTGGGTTCCACTCAGAGCCTGGCCAGTACTCCAGGGGGAAAACCAAGGGAGTTTCTAATGAAGATTAAACACTTAAACTCTTAAGTCTTAATATTCCTAAGCAAAGAAAGTTGAATACATGCATTCTTATAGCAGTTCATCCTTATTAATAACTACATTCCATCTAAACTACATCTTTCACTAGTGACTAGCAAGCCTATATATCTCATTAAGGAGTTGCCATTACTGTTAGCATTTTCTCTTAAAAGAATTGGCAACTGTAGTGTAGTTTGTCCTGCTGCAGTAGCAAACATTACCCAGACATTCTGCTTAAATGATCAGTCGAAGAGATCGCAAACTGTCAGCCCAGGGGCACTCACAGCACCCACATCTGGATCCTGAGTGCTGGCTGCCTCTCACCCTCAGGGGTGGTTGCACACACCTTGCCAGTGACCACTGGAGACTGAGACCTGTGGAGACACCAGCATAACCTCTTCCCCAGGTTATTAAAGGAAATAGTTCTTCCCAGTTAGCCCTAGAGGAGGTATTATACATGTAACACTTATAACCCTGAGCCCAAACCAACCGCAGCACCGATGACCTAGTGGGCAGTCACTAGGACCCTGTCGTTCCTCCCTGGCTGCTTCCCTGGCCAGAGAACTCCGCAGCTGCAGTGGGCCGCGTCTCACACACACAAACAATCACACAGCCACACAAAGGCGTCCCCCACACTCATTACTGACACAACATAAAATGACAAATCTTACAAAGACTCCGTTAAGAACATATGAGCGCGCGATGCCGGGCCACTCCACGGTGGCCACTCCACGGCATGGGGGGTCTCGGAGAGGCCCCGGGCTGCCGTTGCCATCTCCATACTGCGCGCCCTGATCACTGGTGGACCCCGCGGACTCCTCCGTCTCAGTAGTCTCCTCTGAGAAACGTTGCAGTCCCCTATGTGCATCCTTAGATGGATATTGTTCGGCTTGGGTGGCTTTTATCAATGCATTTGCCCTATCCCAGGTCATCAAGTGCTCTGGTTTTCCCAGTTTTGCCTGCTCTGTTAAATCAGCTTTTATTAGAGGCCAGAGCTCTGACTTCATGCAATCCATCGGCTCGCCCAAAATGCCAAGCTTTAATAATCTTTGTAGCATAGCTCTTAAAGCGCTTGACTTCATGGAAGTCTTATTTTGCATTCCCCATGTTTTAAGTCCCTTGATTTGGTCTCCATGGTGCGCCGTGGAGTCTCCCGTCCTGCGTGGAGCTCCGTCACCTCCTGCTGTGTGCCGCTGACCGCCACCGGTCCGCACACCGAAATCACCACTGCCCTCACGTCAGGGTCACCATTTGTTGTGGTAAGGCATTAGCTGTCTTTTCCTACCTGCCATTCCACAGAAATGTGGCGCTCAGATCACAGGTAACCCTTGCAGGAGGTTAAAACTTTTGTGGGAACAAAAGCACAGACACCAATATGATGGTTGCTACTTGTTCAACTTACTAGCTGCGCAATTGCTTTATATATGCTCCTTAAAGGGATCCACCTTAAGCATGGCTGTGTTTTGGTAACATTCTTCTTTGGCATGTTTGACTGGTTCCCTATTCTTCCTGTACATTGCGAGGTCTTCCGAGCGCCTCTCCTTACATTAGTGAAAATAATAAAGTTTTTACTTTTATTTCAAACCTATGAATGTTTCATGATCTGAACTAGAGGAGTACTAAAGGACAATTGTATGAGGTAGCCAGAAATATTTGTGTGGGACTCAGAAATGACTAACATTTTGGGAACTGTGTTCATTTTATGAATCACAAGAACATTCAGTTCTCTTACAGGCTGCCTCCCTACCTGGAGCAAGGTAACCAAACACGAAAAGACTTGCTTCTGGGTGTAAGACAAAAGTGTAGCCATTCATGGTAAGAATTATAAAAAAAACCCTGGATGCAGTATAATATGGAGCTAGGGTGTGCACTATGGAAGAGATTATAATAGAAGTGCCTACAGCTGTATACAAAATTAAATAGAGTCAGTATCAAGTGTTCGAACCTGAACCTTTATTCTTACACTGTCTTCATAATTTTTAAGACTGTTTTGGTATTTTACTGGGCAAAAGCGGGGTTTTGCAACACAAAAAATTTAAATTTTATGATGTTGAATTACATGGAAAAACCTGTATCCAGCATCTTCTAGTGCTTCTCCCACCTTCTCAGAGGCTAATGTCTGTTGAAGTAATGATCTAACAGGCTGTAACTGATCAACAATCAATCCTTATCTTTGTGGTAAAACATTTTTTTAAAAAAATACACCTTATGAATCAGACCAGGTGATTTTTAAAGCTACCCTCTCATGTCTTTGATACTGTTGTTTGGTCGAGTATTCCATGGTGACATTATGATTCCTGCTAAAAGAAGTGAAAACTACTGTCCAGTGGACTAAATTTTTGTGTGCAACTGAAGCTGTGACAAATACTAGCAGATACTCCAAGTGTGATGTGGTAAATACTGTAAAGCTTTAGGGTCTTGACTGATCTGGCTAGGCTCCCACTTTCCTGCTGTAGAACAGTCAATAATGGCTTCTCCAGTCACTAATTTGTCACATTTGTGTATGCACATTTGCAGGCAGTGGTTGAACTCCTCAAACATGGGGCTGACCCAAATCTGACGTTAAGTGGAGCAGTAAGAAGTGCCCTCTGTGCAGCTGTCAGTACAGTGTATGAACAGCAGAGGACAACAGCACAAAGGATTGCTTTGGTGAGAGAACATCCGGCTGTCTGTTGTTTTTTAATTTAAGAAAAACTGTGGGTTTTGTCAGGTGCATTGAGTCCCCTTTCTGTTTAATGGGTAAGCTGACTTTATTTTCAGAACAGTTAATTCATGTCTATTCTAAAAACTGTTTGTTTCTGTCCTGAGAAACAGGGGTTTTGTAGGGAAATTAATTTTCATGTTTGAGTAAAGAGGATGATAACCTCCTTGTGTAGAAGAGGAAAAATTACACTGAAGTCAAATGGGATGGTTGTAGTGGCCACAGCCCTGTCAAATCTGACTGTTATATTTATAAACACTAGCAGGGAAGGGAGATGCGTTGTGTTTGGTTGTTATTGTAAAATGGTCAGTACCACTTGTGACAAGCGCACTTTCTCATCTGTGATGAGGTCAATGGCAGAATTTTTGTGAAATGTGAAAACGAGTTTTTCTCCTCAAGCCAGGGAGCACAAGGCTGATCTCATTCAGAGTGGAGGTGAAGGCTGTAGCTGAGGGCTCTGGGAGCAATTTCCCCAGCTGGATTCTGTTCTGCCCCCACCCTCACTAGTTGTCCCTGCTTCATTTGTTGCTGCAAGATTGAAATATCCAGAAACAAATAGCAATTGGCTGCAAAAAGGTTTTACTTATGCAGTGCATTTGGATTTGACAATTCATCATCACCTCTAAAGGGGCAGAAGAAATGTATGGTTTGGTGGACAAGACAGTCTCACAAATAGAGGTTAAGCTCTGATGCTCAGTGCTGTCTCTCTAGCTGTGGTGTGAATGCAATTTTCTGGGAAGGTTTTCTTTTTGCTTGTATGTGTAATGATTTGATTTCTTCAGGTTGATAAGCTGCTTGAAGCTGGCGCAGATATCCTTGCACCAGTTACTCTTAGGGAAGGACAGAGAAAAGCTGTGGGAACACCTGTTGACTATGCCTATTATAAATATTATCAGGTATGACTTTACTTCCCATATCTGTGTATTTGCATCCATTCAAATACATGGCCTGTTGTGTTCTTATGAATTGTCTAGGGCCTTCTTCAGAAACTTTAATGGAAATCTGCATTTTCCCTTCATTTGTTGTGAGACTCAGTTCAGCACTAAACGAAACATTAATCACTTGAAGTCTGAACACCTCTAATAGTTTTGCCTGTGAAGGCAATCTTTGCTGTCACATATTATAGTAAGGTTCCAATCATAGCCGGATTGTAAAGAGTTCATCTTAAACCAAGGCATTCAAACCAAAATTAATATGTGTTTCCATGAGGCTTCAGTCAAATCAGGAGAAATTATTACAGGTTATATATTATGGTAATTTTAGATGTGTTGTAAGCTATGATTGGACATTATTGATCAAACTTTAAAACAATGGATTTCCTAAATACAATATATATTTAAATAAAACATACATTAATATATTTATAATGTATATTATGTATTGTATATAAACCAACTAAAATATGTATTTACTAAACAAATACATGGATTTACTAGTCTTTAATCATTTATGAATACCTTATAAAAAGAATCTTACTGTGAAATATAACAAATTTCTGCCTGATTTTTTTTTTCTGCATATATTTGTTTAGAAAAACTTCTAATAGGCCTGGGATTTTGTGACAGTTCTAATTAGAAGTAATGTAAAATTTTTTTTTTTTTTATAGCCTTATTAACAAGAAAACTTACATGATAAGCAGATTGTGTATCTCTGGAACATAAACAGTAGTTCTGAAAAGAACAAAAGTAGTGGTGCACCTTGTTCATGGAGCAGCCTGCTTAGAGTTGATGAGGGTTATGGCATCCCACACTGATATTCTATGTAGACATTAAGTTGCGATTTATTTGCTTGCAATTGCAGCTGATCCTCAAACAGGAAAACAAATTAAGCAGTTTATAGCTGTAATCACAGGTCAAACTTGATTACTATACTCCAGGTACCTTACTTACTCTCCTGCCTTACTCTGGACTTTTGTCTGTACTCTCCTTGCTGGCACTCCCTACAGGGAAGCAGTATGGGGAACTGAGGAACATGATAGTGGACAAGCAGTGCCCTCTAGCTGTTTTTTTCATTTCCAAGAAACTTGGTGCTTCCAGAAGTGCTGGGAGAGAGTCTGCAAGATGAGGACAGCTTCCAAGCACAAGGTCCTGCACCAGGATCAGGACAGCCCTGAAATGCTGGGGTTTCAACCCCAAGCCCTAAATTAAGGTTGACATACGGGTGATTCCCACAACCCTTCCCAAAGGGGTGATGAGTTTACCTTTAGGCTTCCCTCCAGGGTGCAGCCGTTGCAGATAGAGCCATTGGGTAAAGGAGCCCCGGGTGTCTGCATTAAGTAACCCAAGGCCAGGTGTCCCACTGAGGGATAAAAGCTGGGACCCCTTGCAGGAGGGGCAGTGTCTGTCTGTGAGGTGGATGCCCTGTGCAGAGTTCCCTGTTGGGGAAGGACCTCCCGCCTCCCTGGGACTGGGCTCCAGTCAGGTTTGGCCTTTGTAAACACAGGCTGTGTAGAGATTCAGTATGTGGCTTCCTTGGTCTTATGTGTTTGGTTTGTTGACTTGGTTGTCTCCCGTCCCTTCTATGGGAAACTGCATTTCACCATTTATTCTACCCATTTGGTCATGCGGTGGTGTTGTTGGGGTCAGTGGGATTGATGTAATTTATGTATAATCTGACTTGTTTGTACCCCCAGTGCTCACCCATGTACTGACCCTTTTGTATCAAATACCATTTGGTTATTGATTCATCTTTATGCTGGCTGTGTCCTTTATGCTAGCCCTAATAACTGGCAAAACAAGCCCCCAGTACTAATGCAGGCTGGGGGTAAAGGGATTGAGAGCAGCCCTGTGACAAAGGACTTGGTGGTTGAAAAGCTGGACATAACCTGGCAATGTGTGCTCGCAGCCCAGAAAACCAGCTGTACCCTGGGCTGCATCAAGAGCTGTGTGGCCAGCAGGTCCAGGAAGGGGATTCTGCCCTCTCCTCTGCCTCATGAGAACCCCCCCTGCAGTGCTGTAGCCAGCTCTGGGGCCCCCAGCACAAGAAAGACAAGGACCTGCTCGAGCGGGTCCAGAGGAGGCCACAAACATGGTCAGAGGGGTGGAACAGCTCTCTGTGAGGACAGGCTGGGAGAGCTGGGGGTGTTCAGCCTGGAACAGAGGAAGCTCCGGGGAGACCTTAGAGCAGCCTTCCAGTACTCAAAAGGGGCTACAGGAAAGCTGAGGACAGACGTTTTAGTAGGGCCTGATGCCATAAGACAAGGGGAGATGGTTTTAAACTAAAAGGGGGTAGATTCAGACTAGATGTAAAGAAGATACTTTTTACAATGAGGGCGGTGAAAGGCTGGCACAGGTTGCCCAGAGAGGTGGTAGATGTCCCCTCCCTGGAAACATTCAAGGTCAGACTGGGCAGGGCTCTGAGCAACCTGGTCTAGTTGAAGGTGTCCCTGCTCATTGCAGGAGGGTTGGACTAGATGACCTTTACAGGTCCCTCCCAACCCAAACTATTCTATGATTCCCCCCTGAAGAAACATTTGAAAATTGGTTTTGTTAACTTGTTGAATACTCACCAAACTGATAATTGGAACAACTGGAACATCTAACCTGGACATGTCCTGTGTCCTGTATCACAGACTGAGCTCCAAGCCAGGATCCAGCAGGGGTGATGCTGTGCATTTGCAATGGGTTGGCTTTAAATCTGAAACACTTGTGTGTTAGTGTTCTCATACATTAGGGAATTAACTCATGGTATGTTGCAGGACAGAAGAATTGCTCACACACCATACCACATACTGTCAGCATCTGAGCAGGAAGTTTTTCAAACACGCCGATCGCTGCTGGAACACATTACAGCAAAGCTTCGTGAGCGTGTCATCCTGAAAGAGAAAGAATGGGATCGAGAAGAGCTGAGAAGATCCAAAAAATGTTAGTTTAAGCCTAAGAGCAGTTTGATATTAAGGGTAGCATCACCTGGTGTGAAGGGGAATTAACTGTTGTAATTCCAGTGGTGCTGTCTGAAAAGGTAACACCTAATAAAAACTGCTCCTACATATTTGGTAAGGAGATACAGGGGTTCTACAAACATTAAAGAGAATGAACAAAAAAATCTGAAACAGAAAATCTAAATATGAGTTTAGTGCCTATGAGCTGCTTCCTGGTAAATCCCTGTACAAGATTTGTTACCACGTGTTAAGCAGTGATTGAGGAGAACCTTGAAATTGTTTTGCATTTAGTGCAGGGAATGGAATGCATGCAATGGTGCTGTGGACATCCAGCCTATTTTTATTCCTTATAGCAACTTATTCTCAGGTCCTTTCCTAAGATTCCCATTGTATCAATGCTCGTCTGCTATTAGAGTAGCAACAATGAATATACAAATTAAGATGATTTGAGTTATATCCTCAGTAGTGCTCAAGTGTGTGGTGAAATCAGGCTTAGAATCTAGGTCTCTGAATACGTCTTTGGGGCAGAAGATGTATAATGCTTGGGAAGTGAACTCTGAACATAAGATTGTTACCTTTGCAGTTCAGCATAACCTGTGATTCTGCGGCTTGTCAGAAGCAGGAATTAAGAGTAAATTATCTGTATGATTTCTTTCTCTCGGCTGTGACATAGCAACTTGGTGCCTTTTTTCTTGGCTTCTGAAGCTTATTGATGGAAATTGCATTTTACTATGTATCTTCAAATTTTATACAGTATACAGAGCCAAGCAGACTTTTAACGAAGGTGAATCTTGAGACTAATGTCTAATTCAAGTCAGAATACTGATTTTTGTTTTCCCCCGTGCCTCCTTTTGTCGATGTAGTGGATTCAGCCGTTCCTAGGCGTGATTCAAAGAAGAAAGGAGGGAGCCATCGTGTGGAAGAAGTGAGGTAGGGCAGAGACTGCATTCAAGTATTTGTTCTTAAAATCAAAAATGCTATGCCCTGTTTTTTTTTCTGTCACCAAAATTATTGTCACCCTGACATTTTTCTCCTTTCTAATTTTCCTCTCTAGTCTACCCAGACTTATCAGCTGCAGTTAGCTTCTTTCTCTGCTTTGATCACATCACTCCTTTTCATCTTCAGACTTTGCCATATATTGTCATCTTGTCCGAAGCAGTGTGTCTTTGTGTTTTAAACCAATTATGACATGAGTACCGTGCAAATGCTAAGAAATAGGCCCATACAAATTTTGTAGCTTACATTTCTTCAGAAATTGCAGGAAAGACCTGTGCAATTTGAATGTTATTTTTGGAATTGTATATTAACAAAAGTTTGAATAATAATTGAAATAATACTTACCTCAAGGATACTGAATTCTGTCATCAGTTTTCCCTATTGCAGGGAATTCACAGGCTCCTGAACTTTGTCTCAGTTTTTGAATCAAGGGGAACTAACATAGGTGTCAGGAACTGGGGCACTTTTGAAGACAGAAATTTTGAGGTAGCATTTTTGTTGAATTGAGATGGATCAATAATAGCATAAGATGCAGAAATAGCCAGAAGAATGTAAAGTGAAATAAAAATAAAATCCAGAAGGTTAAAGTAGCACAAAAAGATTTTACCAACAGATCTCAGCTATGACTTGCAGAGATGGATGAAACCTCAGTCAAACTTGGTAGCTCTTGGGAAATGTTTCTTAAATGCTTTTAAAAGATGTAAACACATAGCCCAGCTTGCTCTTAGATCAAACATTCTACTTCCCAGTCCCGCTGAAAGCCTTAGTCCAAGCACTCTTCACTTTATGCTCCAATTTTGGAATAACTGTTGTGGTTCAGTGGCCTATGAGTGTCCCTGATTGTCTCTTCAGTATCCCAGTGGGTTCTGCGTGGGTTTTTTAAAGACTGACATCTTGACTTTGTTATCTCTGGCCATATGTAATCAGGTCTGCCTGCCAGTTTGAAAATGGACATCTCCAGATCCAGTGTCATAAGTACACTGAAGCATGCAGTGTGACAGCATATAGCAGGATGTGGCTATCCATTTAGTAAAGGCTTGGGCATGTTTCTCACTAGGACACTTGGCTTTTCTGGTGACTGGCTTTGCAGGTGGTATGCAGTCTATTCCACACAGACTCCTGTGAGAAGCTAGAGAGTCTCCTGTTTCTTTATTGTTGAACATATTTCTATATTATAGCCATTTTAATTTAGTTTTATGGTGATCTGCAAGCATGCTGTCAGCTTGAGGAAAATCCTAAATAATAATGTGCTTTCATTTTACAACTACTTCTGTTCTAGACTACCATACTTTAAATATTGCTATCAGTGTGGACATTCAGTTGGTGTTCAGCTGTCACCTTGTATGCGTTGCCATGAAGTCTTCACTTGCAGTGTGACTTGCAGAAGCAAATCCTGGAATGAACAGCATAGGCAGGAATGCTCGGGATTGCTGGGTATGTCTGACAGTCATTACTATATAAAGTACAGTGGTTTGTGCATGTGTACTGACCTAGGTATGTCTTCCTTGTAATGGCCCAGTAAAATGTGTGTTCTGAAAGAATTTAAATAAAAAGGTTCAGCTCATTCACTTGAATAGCTGTGGGTTTTGTAAACCCACCAGCTTTGAGAGCTACTACTGTGTCATTACTTCCAGTTTTGAGAGAGAAGAATCTTTAAGGTGAGTGCAGAGCAAAGGAAATACTCTGTAAGACTGTTAGCTACTGTGAACATCAACAGGCAACTTTCCAGGCTGAAAGACCACAGAAGATCTAATAAGCTAGGCAGAGTGGAACTTTCTGTACAAACTCCCCTCTTAATTGCCTCTATCTGTATATTAGAAGTTAAATCAATGAGTTTCTGACTGGAATTGTTGATACCACGCTACTGTGGTTCTTGGAAACCACAATTGTGCTGATAAAACCAGCATTACACTGCATTACACACACCGCATGCTACACAGCAGTGAAAGACTAGCATGGTAAAAATGGCACTATTTTAATTATGTCAGATGCTCACATAGATTGAATGAGAAATCTGTCAAATGTGAGGATGGATACAGAGCTGCTGTATTCACTGAAGTTCTGTGATCTGTGTTCTGGTGGTTGCCTGGGATGGGGCTTTTAAATCTGGCTACATGTAGAACCCTGTTTGTTGGGGATAGCTGGATCTGTCCCACTGGAGATAAGTTACATCAAACATACATGCTTACCAATATGGGCTCTAAATAGAATCAAAATATTGACTAATGGAATAGAATAGAACATCAAACTACAAGAACAAATGATGGGTAATACCAAGGACTTAAGCATGAAAAAAAAATACATTAATTTAGAAAACAGAGTTTTACTACCTTGTCTTTAAAATTGTAATGTTAGGGGTACAGCTAGGCAATATTAGAATGTTAACTAGTAATTATATAAGTTACTGCTTCTTTGTGTAGTAATCATTTACCTGTATGGCAAATGCCAAATTTAATTCAATTCAGAGTAAGTGTGAGTGTCTTCCTGTAGACAGAATTTTTCTCAGAAATAAATAAATTTCTTTTTAAGTAGTATCTTCCTTTCTAGTTAATTTTCAAGTAGAAAGATTTTTGTTTGTTCCCTTTTTTCTTTTTTCTCTACAGTGGTTGGTTGTAATTTAAAATGACCCACAGTTCCCGAACTCAGGCCAGTTTGAGCAATTCAATCTGTTGCTCTGAGAGCCTCTGATGTCCTCTGTCCTATTTCCTGATTCCTGTGCCTTTCACTGTAGGGTGATGTGATTAGCATTTATTTTGTACCTTACCAGCAAATCTCTCAATATTTAACTGAGACCTGAAGTAATTATTAATTGCAGGATTAATACATTCTCAGATATGTTTACTAGAAGAAACAAATATCATTTGCATACTAATAATGTGATCACTGTTTGCTAAGAAGTTTATAGGTGAGTAGGTAGCCACAGCTACCTGAGAGTTGTGTCTGTTAACATCACGTTTGATAAACAATGCCAAAATAGGAACTTCCTCAAGTCTTGTACCTGCTTCCAGTTTATTGTTCCAGAGAAACTGAGGGTCATCAAAGAAATATGGGTGGTTGGTTTTTTTCTTCTTTTTTTTTTCTTTTTTTTTTTTTTTCCACAGAGAAGAGTACAGGTCAAGCAGCTCTGGATGCAAGCAGTGCAGCATGCAAAAAGAATGTCACTGGCAAAAAGGGGGAAAATGTAAGAGAAGGAAAAGATCAAAGGAGAGCTGGAAGAAAGAGTAAAGTTGGCATTGGTGGAAGAGAGCATCACAGGAAGAATGACTGACTTGTTTCAAATCTCTCCTACTATTATGTGGACAAATTTTAATACCACTGTACTTTCTGCCTTGTATTCCACTCCTGCTAAGGTTAGAAGTGATCTATTTTGACATGTTTTGCAAAACTAAATGGAAACATCTAAGATACCACATATGAGCTCAAGTGTGATAATGCCATTGAAAACCAGTGTGTGTGTATATATACAAGTTATGTATTTAAATAAATGTTTGGAATTCATATTGGTTTTAATGGTCTAATACTGTATATATGTATTTTAAAACCCAGTATGGCCCATTATTAAACTTCATTACAAATATTCCCTCATGTAGGGAACAGAGGGCCCATTTGGCAACCGGACTTGCTCACTAGGGATTTCTGTTGCTTTATGGGAGCTTTATAGATCTGGGATCCTGGGGAGAGGTTGCTGAGAACTGTTCAGCCCTTAGACTATTAGCCCTTGATGTTAGTCCACAGGGTCACTGACAATCCTGCCAGGAGAGTGACTACATGGTTCTGGGGGTGGACAGGGAGGCCCAGGTGTTTTTTTCCTTGATCCTACTGCCTAAGTGGAAAGGCTTAAGGAGGAGTAGGTGTTTCTTGAGGTTCAGCACCTTGTTGTGCAACTGTGTCACTGAAAATGGTTTGGATTTAAAACCACAGGACTTTGTGGGGGTCAAGGACTGATAGGGAGAGGTAGAATCCACCTGACAAAGTGGGGTAAAAAACCACCTTTGCTAACAGGCTGACCAACTTGAGGAGACTAGGAATAAGATAGAAGGGAGATGACAAATCACATTTAAGTGAAGAAATGGTGGACTGGTCTGACAAGCAAAGGGGCAGAGTCATGTGGTTAAGAGTCCTCAAAATCAGCAGAACGGGGCAGAATGGGTCCCACTCACAAATAAGTAAGTGCTGAGAGGACATCATGGAGAACCTCTCATCTTTTCTTGGAAAACCAACTTGACTGTGTTGCACCTTTCTGAAGTGCCTGTACACTAATGCACTCGGTATGAGGAGCAAACAGAATGAATCAGAAGTTTGCACGGCAACAATCTCACTGAGGTCACAGAGATGTGGTAGGAAAGCTCACATGACAGAAGTGCTGCAATGGATGCACACAAACTCTTCAGGAAGGACAGGCTGGGAAGGTGATGAGCAGGAGTTGCCCTTTATGTGAGAGCAGCTGGAATACATGGTGAGGTGAACAATGAACCAGTTGAGAGTTTATGGCTCAGGATTAGCAGGCAGACCAACACGGCTAATGTGAGGGGGGGTATCTGTATAGACTTGATCAGGAAAAAGTAGCAGCTGGAAGAAGTCTCATGCTCACTGGCCCTTTAAGCACCCTTGTGTCCTATAGAGAGACAATACAGAAGAGCACAACAAATCCAGGACATTTCTGGGGTATGTTCATGACAGCTTCCTAGCATTCCTCCTAGACTGAGGAACCAATCAAGGGAGGTGCTTTGTTCAACCTGATGCTTACAAAGAAGGAGAAACTGATTAACTAGCTTGGTGACATGAATCTGCACGGTTGCGCTGACTGACTACTCCAGCTCCAAGAATCTTGGGTGGGTTGTTATGAATGAAAAGAGCAGAAATCTTATATTTGTCTCTTTCTTTCATGGATGCCAGTGAAACTCCATCATCTTTCAGAGAATTTGTAGATGACTGTAAATCATTAATGTACCTACTGATGTAACCTCCCTTTGTTTGTAAGGTGTTTGTGTTCCATAATACCCCATGGTGGTAGTTTGAGGCACCTTCAGTTCTTTGTTTAGCTCCCCAAGTCATGGGCAAAGAAGGCTGGCTGCAGGTGGCTGCAATGAGGCGTGGAGACAAGAGAGGAGGCTCCACAGGCATCTGTCCAGAGAAGGGAACCCATAAAGATATGGAGAGCAGTGGCTGCACTTCACTTAGGATGCTGTGTGCATACTGTCATGTTATGGATTAAGTACCAATCTCCACAGTCAGAGGAGCTGGACTATTTGAAGCCAGGGCCTTTCCATGTCTGGACCATCTGGACTTCAGCTTCCAGGTAAGCCTGTATGGAGAAGCCATTTGGCTTCCTAGAGAGAACTCCACAGGAAGGCAAGCAGCAATGTCCATCGCTGCTGCCTTTAGGTCCCATTAGAAACTGATTTTCCTTCTAGCTCCTCTCCTAGGGCACAGAATGGGCTGCAGGGAGGGACCATTTTAATCCCTGCACTGGGGGCTGAGGGACCCTATCTAGGATGGGGTCCCCCAGGCCGACACAGGCTCCACCCAAGCAACTCAGTAATGGTCAGTGACTTATGGGTCATGAAATATCAGTATTTGTTTCTTTCAGAAATGAAGTCTATTTTGTCCAGTAATATCAGAACTGATATCAGGATTTGTCCAGTAATGTCAGAACTGGTAACAGGTATGGTACCAAAGCACCTGGTTACAGTATGGTTTGAAGTGGCCATAGCTTGTCAACAGGGTGCAGTATAGTAAATGCACACCACAGGAATATTTTCCTGAATGTATAATGCCTTAAAAAGACATTATTTTATATTTGGTAGCATGGACATTTTAATAAAGGTGCCTTGAGGTTTCCATGGTAGTCCACAAGTTTCTGTTTAGGTGAAATACCATTTTCGCAGCTTTGTGACAGTTCAATTCACAGTTGTGACTTAGGGAGTTCGGGGAAAAGCCAGAGTGCCTTCTGTGTTTCAGATGCACACTTTGCCCTCTGTTCTGTGGAGGAGGCGGCTCTTCAACCTTAGGAGCTAATGGAAGTGAGATGAAGATCTTGCATTTTTAGCAGAATGTAAATATTGCTGATAATTTAGTTTCAGAAGTCTTTAAAAGGACCATGTGTGTGTGTGTGTGTGGTGTATGTGTGTGTGTGTGTGTGCGCTGGGGGAAAGCAGTGACCAATGCATTGTTCATAGAGTTCTGTTGTCAAAGGCAGAAAAGAAGTGGCCTGTACACAATCTTCTGATGTTGGAGAATGGCTTGCAGAGAGCAAGGCCATGGGTCTCTGCAGGAGCTGATTGCAGCCATCTGAGGTAAACAAAGGAAAAAACCCAGGGAACAGTTATGCTAACAAAGGACTGTTATGTTAACAAAGAGAGAAACTGAGGTACACAATGGCCTTGAGCATGATGGTGAACAACCTTGGGAAAGAAAGCAGGCCAGAAGAGGGAAGATGTTGTGACATACCTGAAATGCCACAAGGAGCTGGGATATTATAATGCAGCCTTTTACATGTGTTCAATAGATTTGTGAGTAGTATGCATGATTATTGTAGAGTGCTTATATAAGGTGTGATTTCTTTCAATAAAGTTGAAACATGCTCTATCATTCACATTGAATCGGCTGCTTGCTTCTCCTGTCCTCCGCATTCTGACACAGTGGATCGGGACCTGGATTTAGGCAAAGTAAAATTATATTTCATCACTGCCAATTTTGTCCTTTATTATTGTTTTTGTTGTTTACAAAGAAATACAAATGTCAACTTGAGCAGCAGTTTTCCCAGATGAGGGAAGAAAGCACAGCTCAGCTTCTGGCAGTTAAGGGCTGGGAAGAGTACCAGAAATGATCAGTCCAGGAGATCAAGAGGCTCTGTGCATGAGGGGTGAAGTCCAGGCAGAGAATGAGTTCGAAGATCCAGAAGAAGGAAGAGAAGAGGAAAGCTGAGAAAGGCCACATCTCTCCTCTGATGGGCAAAAACTGTGAGCAGCTGCTGAGTAGGCTAAATCCCCAATCCTGCAGTCCTGCCCCACACAACCAAATAATTTCAGCAAGCGTTGCTAGCAAAACGGATTGACAAAGTTGCTTTTAAATGTCTGCCTACCCACCCGCCTCTCTCCTTTATCTGAATGTAACAGTGATGCTGCACTGACTTGAGTTTTCTTGGCCTGTAATGAGATTAAACATAGATCCACCAAATGTTGCTGTTTGACGCAAAGCTAGTAAAAAGCCATGGGAGTAGAAAGGCAGTTTTAACCAGAAATCTCTGCCGTGGGTCTGGCCGTCTCATCCCCCCTGACCCCTCCCACACCGTTGAATCGTTAGCTCATTTAACTGGTGCCTCGTCTGTGGCTGTTCTACACTGACAAACTGCCCAGCTGAAAGGGGGATGCAGGGGAACTGGGACACCGTCACAGCAGCTTGACGTCGGCACCACAGAGCCACAGGCACCGCCTCGCAGCTGAGCCCAGCTGCCCCAGCGTTCTGCTCCCACCTCTCCTTTCTGAGGAAGTGAATTTTGGTCTGTTTGGTTTACTTTTCTTCCGTTTCTTTTTGTAACTAGGTGGTTTAATAAAAGCGACTCTATGTCTAATTTTTAAAGCATGTGTTTTCAGCCCCAAGGCTTTGTGCAAACAGGACAGCATTAAGCAGGCGCAGGCAGCAGGAGCATCCCCCAGGTTTTGAATAAAAGGCAGCTCCTTGCAGTGGTTGCTGCACGGGGGCTGCCATCCTGCTGTGCCCCAGAAACCATCATTCCCCTGAAACCGGGTACCTCCTCCCCGGGCAGGCAGAAGTTCATTGGGCTGCTGCAGAGGGAAGTGGCCCGGGTCTGTCTGGTCCGACCCAGTCGTGGCCAACAGGGCTTGGGCCCTCCAGAGTGGAGCCCAACTGGGCACGGGCCAGCCTCTGGTGGCTGGAGGAAACGGGGGGGAGCAGGGCAACCCGCAGCCACTGCGGAGGAGGCCCAAACGCACACCCCGCCCCTGCCTGGCCGGGGCACCCCAAGACTTCGCAAGTCTTGGTGTCGGGGCCGGGGCCCTGGACGAGCCTTGGGCGTGCTGGGGCCGGACAAGGAGGACGCTTCAGTCCTCATGGTGCCCTGAGGTGGCGGCAGGGACACGGCTGAGGGCAGCGGGAGCCCTGAGGGGACATGGGCACCACAGGAGCAGAAGGGCTCTTCCTTCTGTGCTTTGGCGCCCTCAAACACAGGCTCATCATCCCACAGACAGTATTAAATCTACCGCAGGCTCTGCCTGCAGCAATACTGGTGAAGACCCTGCGGCAGGCATGTAGTTTCCCCCTTAGGAAGGCCACCTTAAACTCTCCCCTTGGACCCTACTTTGTCAATTGTAATTCTTCTGGAAATAGGCCACAAAGTCACCTGTGCTGGGCCATGTGCAGTGGGTGGGGACAGTGTGCAAGGTACCCAGCAGGGAAGTCTACAAATGGATCTCTGAGGCTGAGGTAAAAAAATCCCCAACAAAACATCAGGTAAAAGCTAAATGAGTTAATGATATTGGTCGGTTGTTTTCTAGCTGTGAAACTGGAGACCTCAAAACCAGAGGTCAGTTTCAATCTTTCTGGGTTTTGTTTTGGTAGAAAAAAAATTGTGTTACTTCAGGATCTGCTTTCTAATGCATTGATGTGTGTTCCTGTGTCTTCTCTGTGTATGAGGATACATTAAATGAAATCAGAATCATTATAACACAGCAGTAAAAGATAAATAAGAGGCATAATAAGCCAGATTCAGGCATTTCTCGCTCTGTTCTTGACTTTCCTTGTAACCATAAGCAAGGCACACAGTCCTGTTTGCTTCAGTTTTCCTCTGAGGAAAAGGAGCTTTTTTTTTTTTTTTTTTTTTTTTTTTTTTTTTTTTTTTTACACATTTTTAAAACAGCCTTGGAGGAAAATTGTTATGCTGGTGCCAAGCAGTGTTCGTCATTTTACCCTTCTCTTCTGCCACCTTTCCCCCACTGTTTTTATCAATTATTTGTTGCTATTCTCTGTCCAATAGGTTGGAAAGAATTGTAACCATTTCGACTGTGGTTCTTTGAGGGTTCTCTTAGTGCACTCTTTGGATCAAGTAAAGAACAAGACTAGGTTTTCCAAAAAGAGTGAAAGGCTCCCTTTGGTTAGGGATTCCAAAATTTCCACTGACGCCAGGCTATTACTGCATTACCAGCAGAAGTGTGTTGGAAGAACACCCTGCAGTGACTCCACAGAAACGCCACCATTGTACAGGTAGTGAACAGAAGCATAAAACCCAGTTCTTATGGTCATGACTATAGGTGTGGAGTTGTAAGACTGGCACTGGGAGCTAAACACTCCTGAATTATTGGTCACAGCCCTAACGACCGATAGTAGACTGTCTCCTTGCTAGGAGTAAATTGAGTATAATGAGCTGCTGCCTGTTAGTGTGGATTAATGGGCTGATATTTGCAATGGCATGCATATAGTATGGCTTTTCTTTTAAAAAGAAATTGTATGTCTCTCTTGCTCAAAGCAGTCTCAATATAACGCCAGGCTGATATGTCCTTGAAGAGACAGACAAAACATGAAAGGAGACCAATTTAATTTAAGTTAGCGAGCAAGGCCAAGAAAACCCCCCACCCTTTATTATCTGCCTTTTTTACAGTATCTCTATGCTACCATGGCAAAAGCTTATTGGCTCTACAGTTGTTTTTCACAAGTGTGATAGGTAGTTAGTTGCTAACACCTGTGTTCCCCTTGCTTCCTCAGACTTGTTTGCAACATTCTTTCTTCTGTCTGTCTCCCCTTCTCAAGGGGACACCGGAAGCTTTGTCAAGGTCAAGCTCTTCTCCAATCAGGTTGTCGGCAGACCAGCTACCTTCCCCAGCTGATAGAAAGTTTTGAACTGTATTTAGACTGTTAATGGTCTACATGATGATGCAGCAATGATTATGTGATGAGCAACTAACCATTCTGCTGAATAGTGACACCCTTGTTCTCACTTCCCCCAAAGAGAAACAGAGTGCGCCAGCTGATGGGAAGAGCAGTGGGCAGATAAAGGCTATTTCCATTTTTCTTGCTAGTTCTTACTTAACAGTTCATGGATTTTGTACCTTTTAGAGATAGTATGTATGCCTCTGCAGTTTATATGTATATGAAAAAGCATTTATTGCTTTTATGCCATCATAGCAGATTGGAGGTTGTGATCAACCAAGGCTAGAGAATTACTCAGTTCAATTTGTCTCAGAAGAAGCAACACTGATTCTTTGAATCCTATGCCTTGAAGTGAGAATGATGCTTGTGTTCACTTAAATGTTAAATTTTGCCAATTAAATTCAATATTATCGTCACTGCAAGTCCCTTCTCCTATGTATTTAGTACAAATCATAGCTTTATTCTTCTTCTGTTTCAGAGAAACTACCACATTTCAAATGGCTTGCATAAGTGCAGGTGTAACTGCAGCTGAAGAAGTCAGAGGCATACCAGATTTTATTGGTAAAATTTATTTCACTTCATGTCAGATATTTTAATTTCATTCTTAGGATCCATACTTAAAATGGTTTTAGCTGGACAAGGTATGAAATCACGCTCAGAAATGACCTGACACATTTTTGATGACTTGTAGGTAATTTTGAAGATGAAGAATCTACTCATAGGAAAAACGGCTGTGAAACTGTGGATCAGTCACGTTTAGATGGTACACTCCAGTTATGATGTAAGCAGATCTCCTTCTTGGAAGCTGCAGTATTTTGCATCATACCTGAACTTAGTTCCTAACTTCCATGCTTATATCCTTCTGAAAATCACAGAGTAATCAAATCAAAGGAAATTTGCAGATGTGCTTGCTGTTTTTAACCTGCATTTGCATAGATTTCCCTTCTTGTGGAAAGCTGTCACGCTGTAATAGCTGCACAAACTACAGAGGTCAGAGTGTGGGTTTAGTGATTCATTGTGCCTGCACTATGTATTCTGCAGCAACAGTCCCACACTACATCATCCTCTTTTCTTTCTTGGCAGCACCTGAGGAGAGGAAGAGCAATATCTTGGAATGCCTGTCAGAACACTGGCAAGGCTGTCATGATGAAGCCCTGACCTCACTGTGTCATGAGCTTGCCTACATTGCCAGGGTAGGGCTGGATGTTGCGCTTCAGATAGTCTAGAGTACTATACTGAGGTCAGGACCTGATATTCCAAAGCTCAGGCTGACTTCCTTACATTTTCAGGAGATGGAACCCTTTGTTTTGGAGGCTGGACACTTACTTCGGAAAAAACTGATGGATTCTGATGGAAAAACTGAACTTCTCTTTAAAGAGATTGAGTTGGGCACTGCTCTGGAAGGTTTCTCGATTAAAGTAAGGCAGTTCATGCCATATTCTCCAGTTATTTGTACCTGGTCTGCACAACATCGCTTTTATGACTTGGTGTGGTTTTAAGATATAAATGCTTTTTTTTTTTTTTTTTTCTTTTTTCCCCTGCTTCTAACTTTATTTTGTTGACATTTACTTTTCAATGAGATTGAGAGTAAATCTATCTTGCAGGGTTTGGATGAACTGTGGTATATCATCCAGCATGAATACTTGACTGGAAGGAAGTGGGTTAGAGAAATGGATGAATCCCTACTGAAAGCTGAAAAGAGTTGAGCCAATAAAGTGAGCTGTAGTCTTAATAGCAGTTACTTAAGCATAAGATTGCGGGAGAGCTGAGCACATACACGACCAATGTGATCAAGCAATGCCCGTTTATTACAACTAAGAAAGCCCTGTTATAATGTTCTCCTGCACACGTGAGTAACATGCAGTACAAGTCCTCAAGATTGGACAGTTAACATAGCCCGCACTTTAAACCTTCTTATGATTGTATAAAAAGTGCCACATCAGCCTTGCCAGGCACCTGCCTTGTGTAACTTCCTCTTCCGTCCCAACCCCTGCCAGGGGTTGTTTCTCTCGTCAAGTTTCTCCCCCCTCATTCAGGGTTCCGTCCTTATCGCATTCTTTCTCGGCTGAGGCTCTTATCAGTCTTGTTCTCAGGCAGGATTGCTTACATGTCCATTCTCTCGCAGAAAATCCTCTAGAATCCCAACATAACCCTCTTTTTGTTTTTGAGCAATCCAGATTTCTTGCAGGCTCTTTTGTACCGAATGTCTAACACAGGAAACTAAGCATGGCAAAATAACAGCAAGCATGATAACTACAAGAATTACAACAGTTCCCCCTTGTAACAACTCCTTCACAATCCTGTGATTCCCAATGAAGCAAACCATTCTGATAAGGGTGATGTTACAACAGTTAACTTTTTCATGTTATCTTTCAGTTTTCTCAGATTCTCATAGATACCGAATGGTCAGATAAATTCATACAGCACATTCCTTCAAACTCTTCACACCCATGCCCTTGTGCTAAAAGCAGAAAATCAATGGCAGCCCTATCTTGAAGTACAGCATGTCTAAGACTCTCCACATCCATAGCCAAATCACCTATTATATTTGATGTCAAGTTAATTTGTTTAGCAGTCTGACATGCAAGACGAGTGACTAGTTGTAATGTCTTTTTGGTCCCAACTGGAGACACTAGGGAAGCAATAATGTTTGTAGGGTTATTCCAAAATTGCACTCGATCATTACATCTAGGTCCTAGCTGGAACACTTGTCGTTTGGACTGATGGTGTTTTGTATAATTAAACAACATTCTGTTAAAAAGATCAATCATGGTTGAGACAGGGAGTCTAAACAATCTTAGATTGATAGTGCAAGGCCTGCGCAAAAACGAGGGGAGGCGTATGGGACTGTTCGAAAAAGACATACCAAGTACTGATAAAGTTGCTAGGCGATTAACTCCTAGCCCAAAGAGAAGTCCCTCCTAGTCTTTGAAAAACAGACAACCCCAAAACATTGGTCTGGAAGAAAGCCAGAGAACAACTGAGGCTGCGCAGAGCGATAAGGAGAAAAGTTCATCAGCGAATAAGAAGAGGAGACCTGATAACCATGAGAAGCGAGGGGAGGCGGGGGTAGACTATGTATATGTATAGGCGTTTTATGAATATGCACTATTTTGTAACATATAAGCCGGACGGGAGCTGCAGACGGCGCGCATGCTTGTGGTGGAGTGATCCCCCATGCGCCCAGCACTGAATAAACATACCCACTTTATAACCCCAAAAAGTTATAGAGTGATTTCTCCGCAAATCAATGGTTGGCTTAAACATAGTTAACTTTCCCAAATAACATGGATCCCCTATTGGTTTTGAAGGAATTCCAGGCCGTGCTCTGTCCCCACAGATCAAGAAGGTGTGGTCAGGTAAACATAATCCCACTGTGTTATTGCCCCAAACATTGGAATACCGACAGTTTGGGGGACAGTAATCGCCAGGTTGGTTCCCAGTATATGAAGGGTTGCTTGGTGACACTGTTCGGCTGACAGTCAGGGGTACATTAGAATTAACTAAAGAGGCAGCTATTTTCCCACTCCCTTTAAACACTACAGCACCAAAGCTGGGCAGCATAGAACCTAACAGATCTAACTCTTGTGGTTCAATCATGGTTTTGTTAAGACTCATAATGAGCTGACCTTGCCAAAAGGCTGTGGTGTTGATGCCAGGACGAGTAGCTTAGGTAGTGGCATTGATCTGTGAAAAGGTCATTGTCAGGGTAGGCAGCAGGTCTGCTGAATGCCTGACAGAACAGATGGAGTTCGACCTTGGCCAGATTGTCCCATACCCTTAGAGAGGCCTATGTGCAGAAAGGCATACCACACAAGAACAAAGAACTGAGTAAGCTAGGACAGGGAACATTTGCTGCAAGAGATATGAAACTGCTGACCACAGACAAGAAACTATGTGAATTATGTTCAGAAGCAAAACTTTAAGAAAGCTATGCAATCATGTACCATTGCTATGGGTTTAGCCAATTGTGTTAGAGCTTGCGGTATCTGTAAAAGACATATAAAGTATGTAGAGCACAATAAAGTGCTTCTTTTGCCTCTGACTTGATTATTGATTGTTGCTTGACCGTCTCTACTGTGACAGGTCATCTTAGCCCAACTATCGTTTGACACCAGCCCAATAAACTCTTGTGGGTTAAAATATGGAATTCCTAATAGACATGTTTGGAATGGGTTTGAAGGAGTAGCCATCGAAAGGCAAAAGGATTCTTGGCCCGTCTCCTTAGCTATCATTACCCATATATTCGGTTGAGGAGAAACTACTTCCACTGGATGATCATTAAGCACTGTCAGAACCATCACAAGGCTTAGGATTGCGAGCTTGACCTTCTCTCCAGGGCTGCACCCAGCGAGATGGAACCCACTGCAAGCCATGATCTGTAAGCAAACACATATAACCTCTGCTGGTTAATTGCACTTTAACAGGCCCTTCCCATTGTCCTGTATTTAAATTTTTGAACATAACTAACGGTCGCTCTATACCCATAGATCGCTCAACATCACCTTTTATTGCTGAATTGTGAATCATCATTGGTGGTTCTTGACGTTCTCCTGTAAGCCTCAAGAAATTAAAAACATAAAATCTTGCTTAATCATTCCACTGGCATCATACCCATGGTTCCCTCTTTTTGTTTTTGAAGCATTTGCTTCAGAGTTTGATGAGCTTGTTCAATGATTGCTTGTCCAGTGGGAGAGTGTGGAATTCCTGTACAGTGTTTGATTCCCCACAAGATACAGAAACGTTGGAAGCGCCAAGAAATATATGCTGGACCATTGTCTGTTTTGATCTTTTTGGCACCCCAAGTACTGCAAAAGAACTATATGAATGTTTTTCAGCATGTTTAGCTGTCTCACCAGTTTGGGCTGTAGCTCAGATGGCCATGGAGAAGGTGTCAATAACAACATATACATATCGTTGCCTACCAAATTCTGCTATGTGAGTAACATCCATTTGCCATAATTGTAGAGGAGATAGGCCCCATGGGTTGACTCCTATTCCCAGGCCAACCCCTATTTTTTGACAGGATGGGCAAGAGGCAACAATGCCATTTGCATCTGCCAAAGGAATTTTAAATTGCTCATGCAACATTTTTGCCGACTGATGCAAAAAAATGGTGAGATTCTCTAGCTTGCGCAAACAAATTTGGAGAAGGTCCAGACCAAGCTGGAGCAACTAATTGATCAGCTAATTAATTCCCATATCCTAATCCCTCCTTGGACTGATGACTTCTGATGTGAGTAATAAAGTAGACAACACTTCTCTGATCCAGACTATGAACTAATTTTTGCAAGAGTTTTCCTAAGAGTACATTTTTTACTTCTTTTATTTGTCCCAGCTCAATCCTTTTTACTACTCCTACTACATAGAGTGAATCAGACACTACGTTTAATCCCAGATGTGGCCAGGACAGAAATGACCACAAAACTGCTTGGAGTTTTATGGTCTGTAAGGAATCTTCTCTTTGGCCTTGAATGAGGTGATATTTCCATTCATTTCCTTCTAACTAGGTGCATACAGCTTGCTTTGATTTTTTCCCTGTATCTGTAAAAACTGTTAACCCTTGAACTGGCACTTCTGATTGCACTGGAAAAATTTTGTTTACTTGGTTCATTAACAATGGTAGTAATTGATGTGCTGGGTAAACATTAGACAGCTGACCAGTATAATCTTCAAGAGCAATTTGTAATGCCTCAGAATGTCTGAGCAACTAGTCTAGATAATCCTGTATTAATGGAACAATAATAGTTTGAGGATCAGTAACTGTGATTTCAATAATTTGATGTCTGCCTTTCATGATTAATTGTAATTCTGCTCTTGTAGTTATGGTTTTCTTAGGCGTATGCTGTCCCGATCCGATATCGGGGAGGGTTCTTAAACACAAATGCAACATCACAGTCCACGCTCTCCCTGTTTGCTCTCAGGAGATCACAACTTAATATAAACACAGAGAACTTTTTCACCCTGAGAGGTTTGCATCCAAGACAACAAGGTAACACAGCACTCTTGTCTCAAGGGATCCTGTCCGTGACCCTAATTTAAAAAATGTCCCGATCCAATATTCGGGAGGGTTCTTAAACAATCCCGAGAGCGAGATTAAGACACAAACAAGGTCAGATGCTGCATAACCTTATAAACTTTATTTTCTATAACAACTAATAAGAGTGATAGGACAGAGAGGAAAAGAAAGGAAAAGGTCGGAATCCCTAAGCAAGAACACGGTAGAGGCGCAACTAATTACCACCACCACCACCAGGGATCCAGCGATGTTCTGTTGGTCCGATGATGCTCCACGTTCCTGGCTCCGAGTTGTTTCCCCTCTTCAAAGGAGTACGCAGTCTGTCTTTTTTATAGTCTCCGTCCCCACAGTTTGTCCGCCCATTTCCACGGGACTTGTTGTTGTAGGTGCCACCCGGTGGTCCTCTGTGCGCACATGCCCAGGTGTCCATGGTGGTCGTGCTGGCGAGGGGCTGATCTGTCTTGCCGTGGTTTCCCCTCCACCTGGCTCACGCGTAGGCGCAGCTCGATGAGTGACTGCTGAGACTGCTGATGTTCTCGTCTAGGGCGGATGTGGTTTTCATCGGGGACTGTGTCTCCTTCAAGATGTGCTCCTTTATGCTGAGTCAGGAAGTGGTCGTCGTGGAGACAGCGATGTTGAGACATACTAAAAGTCCAAAAAGTTCCTTACATATGCGCAGTAAAAACCCACTCTAAAATTTGTAGAGGTTGTTTCTGTTCTGAGTCCCATTGCATAATGATGGCCAATGGATATTGTCTATTTCCTCCACTATTGATAGTCATCAATTGCACTGGGAGTTCCAGTCGTATTCATTGTGCATGACATGATTCTATTTTGTCTGTAATTTTTTTGCAAGGCAATTTTATGTTCCTGTGTCAGGGTTCTTTTGCTATTAGCTTGAATGGTAGTGTTCAACAGTGACATTAATGGCTTCATATCATCATTGGTAATACCAAATCACTTTCTAATCCACTGGATAGCTCCAATTAGTTTTTGGACGTCATTCAATGTGTGGACCTCTGTATTAATTTTTAATTTCTGTGGATGAATAGTGGCATCGGTGATTGTCCACTCTATATACTTCCAAGGGGAGGTAGACTGTACCTTTTTGGGAGATATTTTCAAACCTCTATTGGACAGTTCCTTTTGCAAATGACCCAATATAGTTTCTGAGTGCATATGTTCTCCAACTATTAATTTATCATCCATGTAGTGGTAAATAAACAATTGAGGAAACCTTTTTCTGACTGGCTGTAGTGCCCAGGCAACAAAGATCTGACACATACTAGGAGAATTTTTCATACCTTGAGGTAACACTACACAATGGTACTGTTTTGCTGGCTCAGCCTTATAGATGGGACAGAGAATGCAAACTTTTCCCCATCATCCTCATGAAGTGGAATGGTGAAAAAACAATCTTTTAAATCAATGATTAACACCGACCAAGATTCTGGTATCATGGAAGGAGATGGTAATCCGGGCTGCAAAGATCCCATAGATTCCATTACTGCGTTGACCGCATGTAAATCGTGTAACAATTGCCATTTGTTGTTCTTTTTATGAACAACAAAAATTGGAGTATTCCAAGCACTCTGTGACAGGATAATATGTCCTGCTTGCAACTGTTCTTCAACTAACTGATGAATAATTTGCAGCCTCTCTTGTTTCAATGGCCACTGATCTAACCACACAGGTGTTTCTGTGTTCCATTTAAGTTTGAGGATAGGCTGCTCATCAATGGCCATCACTGAAAAGGCTGTGTAACCAATGTTGTTCTGACCTGGCTTAGGACATCTCGTCCAAGTAATGTGATAGGAACTTGCATCACATAAGGCTTTATGGTAACTTGAGCCCCATCAGGAAATTTAATTACAATAGGATCTTTGCTAGTTCTGGTGGCTTGGGATCCCTCAATGCAAAACACTCCTGTGGCCGCCTCAGTGGTGGGCCATGAGGAAGGCCATTGTTGGGCTGATATAATGGTAATGTCAGCCCCTGTATCTACTAACATTTTAAATTTTTTGCAATCCCTGTCAGGAGATTGAATAACCATTTCACATTCTGGTTTTCCTTGGTGTACATCAAGAGACAGATATACTTGTGGTTGTCCAGATGATCCAAATCCACCAGTCCCTCGATTACCTTCCCCTGCATTTGGAACACACGCTTTAAACGGCACAAGCTTGGCAATTCTGCTGCCTTTGGGGATAAACACAGGTGGGGTTAGGGTTTGAATGATTATTTTTATAACACCAATATAATCTGCATCAATTACACCCAACAATACTTGAATGCCTTGGCGAGTCGCCGATAATCTCCCTATTATAAAAGCGCTTATTCCAAATCCTAACCGTCCTTCCACATTTCTATCTACTAAGTTGTGGTGGTTTAAACCCTGCCGGGACTGGAAAGCCCGTTGCTGTTGCCCCTCCCCTACCCGCAGCCAGTCGGGCTGGAAGTTAGGCACAAACCCAGGTTAAAATAAGAAGAAATTTAATACAACAGTGGGATAATCTGAACAACAGCAGTGGCAATGATAACAACAATAAACAGCAAGAACAGTGAACAAGACAAACGATATACAGAGAAATACTGCAAATGGTCACAGAATAAAGCCAACGCGTGGGTCCCGCCACCAAAAAGCCAAAGAGAAAGTAAAATCAAAGTTTCCCGCCCCTGGACCTGACACCAGCATGGTATGAATAACCCGGCTGGAGATCCCTTCCACCTCTCTCTCTGCTGGGGAAACGTAACCCTATCCTAGCTGAACCAGGGCATAATCCCCCCCCTTTATTCTATACCATCTGCGTCATGTCCAGCTGCCATTTAGCAGTTAACAATAACAAAGTAATAATTTACACAGGCACAGCATAATTCACGGCATGTTCTCACCCAGAATCAAGTCCCCCTGTGGTATACATCGGACCTCTCCATTGTCCTGCATCACCCACCAGGTGCACCCAGGTCCTTGGGCAAAAGCAATCCCGTGGATGGGTTTGCCTTTACCTTTGCCTGGTGCAGGACTAAACCAGATCATTTTTCCCAATATATTCCTCACGCACACCACAGGAATTTTATCCCCATTTACAGCACGTGGAGGTTTCGACTGAGCTGGCCCAGCTCGACTGGCAGATCCTCTTGTGTTGACTAGCCAGGTGGCCTTTGCTAGATGCATGTCCCAGCCTTTGAAGTTCCTACCTCCCAGTGCTTTCAATGTGTTTTTTAACAGTCCATTGTAGCGCTCGATCTTCCCAGAGGCTGGTGCGTGGTAGGGGATATGGTAGACCCACTCGATGCTGTGTTCTTCTGCCCAGGCATTTATGAGGTTGTTTTGGAAGCGGGTCCTGTTGTCTGACTCAATTCTCTCTGAGGTGCCGTGTCACCACAGGACTTGGGTCTCAAGGCCCAAGATGGTGTTCTGGGCGGTGGCATGGGGCACTGGGTAAGCTTCCAGCCATCCAGTGGTTACTTCCACCATTGTGAGCACGTGGCACTTCCTGTGGCGGGTCTGTGGCAGTGTGATGGAGTCGATCTGCCAGGCCTCTCCATATCTATATTTCAGCCATCGCTCTCCATTTCGCTGGGGCTTCACCTGCTTGGCATGTTTGATTGCAGCACACGTCTCACATTCATGGATGATCTCTGCAATGGTGTCAATGGTAAGGTCCACCCCTCGATCTCGAGCCCACCTGTATGTTGCATCCCTACCTTGGTGGCCCGAGGTCTCATGGGCCCACCGAGCTATGAACAGTTCACCTCTGCGCTGCCAGTCCAAGTCCACCTGAGCCACTCTAATCTGAGCAGCTTGGTCTGCCTGCTGGTTGTGTCGATGTTCATCAGTGGCCCGACTCTTGGGTTACATGGTCATCCACATGGTGCACCTTCACGAGTGTTTCCACACAGGCTGCAATGTCCTGCCATACTTCAGCAGCCCAGATGGTTTTACCCTTACGTTGCCAGTTGTTCTGCTTCCATTGCTGCAGCCATTTCCACAGGGTATTGGCCACTGCCCATGAGTCAGTGTAGAGGTAAAGCCTTGGCCAATTTTCCTGCTCAGCAATATCCAAAGCAAGCTGGATGGCTTTCACCTCTGCAAACTGGCTCGATTCTCCCTGTCCCTCAGCAGCTTCAGTGACCCGTCATATGGGACTCCATACAGCAGCCTTCCATCGTCAGTGTTTTCCCACAATGCGACAAGACCCATCAGTGAACAGGGCATATCGCTTCTCCTCATCCGGCAGCTCGTTACATGGTGGGGCTTCCTTAGCACGTGTCACCTCCTGTTCTGGTGACATCCCGGAATCTTTGCGCTCTGGCCAGTTCGTAATCACCTCTAGTATCCCTGGGTGGCTGGGGTTCCCTATTCGAGCCCGTTGTGTTATCAACGCAACCCATTTACTCCATGTGGCATCAGTTGCGTGATGGGTGGAGGAGGCCTTCCCTTTGAACATCCACCCCAGCACCGGCAGTCGGGGTGCCAGGAGGAGCTGTGTTTCAGTGCCGACCACTTCTGAGGCAGCCCGAACTCCTTCGTACGCTGCCAGTATCTCCTTCTCAGTTGGTGTATAATTAGCTTCAGAGCCTTTGTATCCCCGGCTCCAAAAGCCTAGAGATCGGCCTCGGGTCTCCCCAGGTGCTCTCTGCCAGAGGCTCTGGGTAGGGCCATTCTCCCCGGCTGCGGTGTAGAGCATTTTCTTAACCTCCTGCCCTTCCCGGACTGGCCCGAGGGCTACTGTTTGGGCAATCTCCCGTTTAATCTGTTCAAAGGGTTGTTGTTGCTCAGGGCCCCATTCAAAATCGTTCTTATGGGTTACGTGGTAGAGAGGGCTCACAATCAGGCTGTAGTTTGGGATGTGCATCCTCCAGAACCCCACAGAGCCCAGGAAAGACTGAGTCTCCTTTTTAGAGGTTGGTGGGGCCATGGCTGTTATCTTGTTTACCACCTCCATTGGGATGTGGCGACGCCCATCTTGCCATTTTATTCCTAGGAATTGAATTTCCCTTGCAGGCCCCTTGACTTTCTTTTGCTTAATGGCAAAGCCGGCCTTCAGGAGGATTTCAATTATCTTCTTCCCTTTCTCAAAGACTTCCTCAGCCATGTCCCCCCATACAATGATGTCATCAATGTCCTGCAGGTGTTCTGGAGCCCCACCTCTCTCCAGTGCAGTATGGACCAGTCCATGGCAAATGGTGGAGCTGTGGTTCCACCCCTGGAGCAATCGATTCCAGGTGTACTGGATGCCTCTCCAAGTGAACGTGAACTGTGGCCTGCACTCTGGCGCTATCAGAATGGAGAAGAATGCATTAGCAATGTCAATCATGGCGTACCACTTGGCTGCCTTTGACTCCAGTTCATCCTGGAGCTCTAGCATGTCCGGCACTGCAGCACTCATTGCTGGCGTAACTTCATTCAGGCCACGGTAGTCCACAGTTAGCCTCCATTCGCCACTGGGCTTTCTCACTGGCCATATAGGGCTGTTGAAGGGGGAGTGAGTTTTGCTGATCACCTTCTGGCTTTCTAGTTGACGAATCAGCTGATGGATGGGGACCAGGGAATCTCGGTTAGTGCGGTACTGCCGCTGGTGCACCGTCCTGGTAGCAATTGGCACTCGCTGCTCCTCAACCTTAAGCCGCCCCACCAGTGAGGGATCCTCTGAGAGGCCGGGTAAGGTGGACAACTGTTCCACCTCCTCCAGGGCAGCTACACCAAAAGCCCACCGGTACCCTTTTGGGTCTCTGAAGTGCCCTCTCCTGAGATAGTCTGTGCCCAGGATGCACGGGGCATCTGGGCCAGTCACAATGGGGTACTTATGCCAGTCCTTCCATTCAGGCTCACTTCAGCTTCCAGTAGGGTCAGCTGTTGGGATCCCCCTGTCACTCCGGAGATGCAGATGGATTCAACCCCACTGTAGCTCGATGGCATCAGGGTGCACTGTGCGCCAGTGTCCACCAAGGCCTTATACTCTTGTGGGTCTGATGTGCCAGGCCATCGGATCCACACTGTCCAGTAAATCCGATTATCCCTTTCCTCCACCTGGCTGGAGGCAGGGCCCCTCTAATCCTGCTCATCATCACTCACTCCTTGTAAGAATGATTTACTGGTCCCCTCAAGAGGGTCAGACATAATGTTCACCATTCTATTCTGCCTGGAGGATTTCTGCCTGGACACTGGAGCTGCGCTCCTCTTGGTGGACTTCCCTTTTGTGATGGTCTTCCCTTTCAGCTGCTCTACTCGTGCAGCTAGGGCAGCAGTGGGCTGTCCATCCCACCTCCTCATGTTCTCTCCATGGTCATGGAGGAAAAACCACAGGGTGCCTCGTGGTGTGTACCTTCTGCTGCCTTTATCTTGGGTGGGGAAACGTTTCATTCTAATGGCGGAGACATCAGCCTGTGCAGGTGAAATGTAGGAAATGTCCTCTTCCATTTTCTGGACCCTCTGAGACAATTCCTCCACAGCTGAGATCAGGGAATGCTGAGATGAAGGAAGATTTCCCTCATATTGCCGGAGCTTGCCAACCACTCCATCCACTGTCAGAGTGTGGGTGTCTGTCCACGAGGACACTATTGCCAATGCTTTCAAGTGTGCTTCTGGTGCGCTCTTCAGGAACTTTCGCCACATCAGGTGTGTGCAAGGGGCCTGATCTGGGTCCATGGGTGACTGCTGATCATTCAGATCACCATAGATCATCTTGAACACAGCCAGTTCCCTGAGGTTCTGGATGCCTTTCTCAATGCTGGTCCATTTGCCTAGCTGACATGGGATATCATCCTTGTAGGGGTGCCTCTCCCTTACACTGAGCAGGACTCACTTAAAAAGGCTGAGGTTATGAGTCTGCTTCCCTATTTCCCTATCAATGCCAGCATCCTTGGCCAAAGATCCCAGCTGCTTGGCCTCTCTCCCCTCCATCTCAAAAGCACTG